>NC_139255.1:29835419-30147266 GCF_977018435.1 Lepisma saccharinum
TAGCTTTTTTGAATGTCCAATAGACATGTGAAATCTAATTTTGGTTCCTTTGGGAACATCTGTTGTACAGTTCACACATTCTCCTGATAGGTGATTGAAATGGAAGTTTTGGGTGCGTCAGCACTTGGACTATTTGCGCCATATAATCAACACGTGTCCCTGAGAACTAAAATCTCCTTACCTATGTTAAACGCTGAGTCTGTAAAAGAGTACTGGCCACATATAAGGACAAAGCACAGGACAACACACGGTCCTACAAAATATTATACTGATTGTAGGTCTACACGCCAGAGCCTCGTTGTCCTGCACAAAAGCAGTTTACAGAGAAGAGAAATTGACATTTGGGTTCTATCCGAAAGTAAACTGAGACATAAAAACACACGGTGAGAAAAAAGTGAGAAAGTACAATGCTGATCTGGTTTTTAGGCAGCTTGTCAACCTACCAACAATTTACCGCTGTTTTTTATCACTGATGACACAGACAACGATATGGGATTTTGCACAGATAATTCGAAGATTGCGCCGATATTTTAGAGCAGTTGGATTTCAGAAATCGTAGAGGTGAGATGACGTAAACGGAAGATTTTATCTCTTGTTACATTTACAACGAATGTACAATGTCGATGGATGTCCATAGACATGACCAACGTTGTTGGGTGCATCTAATCACAGCAAGATCTTTCCAACAGCATGGAAGGTTAATTGGGCATTAGCATTATCTAGCGCTTTATAACTATACTTATTCTATCACTACGTTTTGAGAAAGCAGGTAAACAATTTTTTTTGACACTTTTAGGAATCGAACATCCTATGGATCTATGCTTATATGTACAATAAATAAATCCTCTATGGTAACTAACTACTCTTTTATGTAATTTTTCGCAATTTTTGCCTAAAAATCCAATCAATTTGATAATTGTCGCTATGGAATAATTAAATTTGCTCATTATGATAGATTTCCTCTCTTACACAACTACGAATAAAGAGGAGATGTCTATGTTTGTTTTAAGAAACTTCAGGTCCAACGGTTCTTGCCTATTACACGGCGAATCATTGTTCCAAGGGGAATTATCTAGTAGTTCAAGATGTAAGGGAAAGTCATGCAGTACCGACCATCGTAAGTTTTGGTGCCATAATTACGGCTATTGTGAATAAAACATAGTGATTTACAGCAGGGTATGTGCTTAATTACGAACAGGTTATGATATTTCATAAAGTTGCTGACAAGACCTCATTATGAACTAAAATAAGAATATTACAAAGGACATAAAAAAACTAGGTCGGAACCAAGTGTTAGCTAATAATGAAAATCAAATTATTGATAACAACTCGTTTGAACCAGTTTCCAAATTCAAGTACTTAGGAGTAATACTAACAAATGAAAATTATATTAAAGAGGAAATAAAAAGGAGACTTCATTCAGGGAATGCATGTTACTTTTCTCTTCATAAACTTTTGTCGTCTCGTTTAATATCTAAGAAACTAAAAGTTAAAATATACAAAACAGTAATTTTGCCTGTAATATTATATGGATGTAAAACTTGATCCCTTACATTGAAAGAGGTACATAAATTGAGACTATTTGAAAATAAGATCCTTAGGAAAATATTTGGGCCTAAAAGGGATGGGGAGACAGGTGAGCGTAGAAGGTTACATAATTTAGAAGTATATAATTTGTATTAATGTCCAGATATTATTAGAATGATTAAATGAAGAAGACTTAGGTGGGCAGGCCATGTGGCACGAATGGGAGAGGAAAGAAGAGTTTACAGGATTCTTGTTGGGAAACCTGATGGTAAGAGACCAGTAGGAAGGCCAAGAAGAAGATGGAGGGACAACGTTGAGATGGACCTAAAGGAAATCGGTAGGGATGGAAAAGAGTATATACAGGGAGGTTATTGCAGCATGCCACCGCTTCAGCATCGGCCGCTTGCCGGTCCAGTCATGCAACAGGTGCCGGCAAATTGCGTAACAGATAGCCCGTAACAGAAACCGCTTGTTTTGTAATGTTTCCACTTTTCACAATTACAGTTACAATTACAATTGAAATAAGCACGTACCTTGTCGCACGGATGCAGGAAAAGGTGTCCTCCCAAATACAAATATTTCCGGCACCTTATTTCTGACATCTAATCTTAGATTAGACATCGCTACTTTATCCTCAGTTGACAGAAAGGGAAGACAGCATCCCGGCGCATAAAGCAAACCGAAAGCGTAAAATGATATTTAAAAGTAATAATAATGATGATCACTAACCTCCTGTGTTATAAGAGATGTTGAAAATGACTTCCTTCAACAGCAATACAACACGTTTCTTAGGTTCAAGAGATCCTGTCTATCGTAATCCCTGACCACTTTTCTGCAAGAATTCGTTTTCACGTAATTATCGTACATAAAAACTCTATGTTCAAGACTATATTTGTTTAACGACATAAGTAATGAATGAATAACAATTAACACACAATAAAGCACTAGCACACCAACTCAATAACACAGTATAAACAAAACGCGTACTGATAAACGCGAACAGAAGTGAACATGAATGAGCGTAGACTCACTGTCTGGTAGCCAACAGTGTTGCTAACCATTTTTCGGCAATGTCCCTACAGACGTAGTCAAAATGTCCCTACAACTGACCAAATGTCCCTACGCCAAGTAAAGTGACTAAAAAAAAAACACCTCATGAGCATGCAAACAGAAGATAAAATATACACATTTACTTACCAAATCTTTCTGCTCGGTGCTTCCACAATTAATGAAGGAGCGAATTTACAATACAGGACCTCTCCCCGATTTTTTGTAATATTTCGCATACTCACTAATTGAGGCCTCCTAATCACGAATTTGAAGTTAAAATTTGGGGGGTCACGTGTAGAAATTGCAAAATAAGTGACATTGAGTGGTCCGCGATCGGCACGATTGCTTATTACTTACCGGAAGATTTTGTGTTTCCAATACTTAAAAAACGAAATATACATTCCTGATATTACTACGACCCCAAATTTTAACTATGTTTGCCTATCCTAACCTAACCTAACCGTACCTGAATGGTTCGTGGGGCTATCCGTCAATGGTTTGTTGGGCTACCCGTGCATGTTTTTTTCGAGCCCAAATTTTAACTATGTTTGCCTAACCTAACTTAACCTAAACTTACCGAGAATGGTCAGTGGGGCTATTCCTGAATGGTTTTGCGGTAATTGTGATTACGAACCGATAAAAAATATTATTTTCGTAGCACTTTAACGGCAAACGTTCATCATCGAAGGCCATTTTCGTATCCTGCAATTTTATGATTGATGTACTGTTGCCAAATTTACCTGTAATCAAATCAGTTCTTCTACATCGTGATTGTCGCTGTCACATGTAAGCACGTTCTTTGGGCAATATACTGAAATCCATAAGTTTATTAATTAGCCCACAGCCATCCTCCTGCACACTCCACCTAACAATCTGTACAACATTAACAACTTTTTTACTGTTCTCTTCCGCCATTCTTACACGATCCATGCTCTCCAAGTATGAAATCAACAGTGTGGCAACGATGTAGACAGCGTAACTAATTTTAATTTGTTCATATCAACAAATATGGCTACCATACTTGTATACGGAGAATCATTGCGAGAATTGAAAAGCTTATTTTACAACTTCTACACGTTAATGAACATTTTTTCCCCCTCACCCCAACATGTTAACTTGAGATAAATAATCACGAATAATTATTTCGTGAGTATAAGACGTAGCATAGAAATTACAGAAGGGTCCGGTATTGTAAATTCTTGCCTTAATGAATAATAGGGGTGTGCTGGACAGAATTTTTTGGGTCGGGACGGGATCGGGACGGTAATTTTTTTAAATCCCGACATTCGGGACTGAAAAATTTGCAATTTCCCGACCAAGTCGGAAAATTTTCTGGACGGGAAATGTTCGAAATTTCCCGAAGCACTGGAAATCTCGAATTTTACAAGTCATTTTCACTTTAAGTGATTGTTTTTGCATTTCTAGAATAAAAACTTACAACTTTCGATAAGTTCCAGAAACTTACAAGGCAGAAAACGTCGAGAATTAACGACTTTTTAAAGTAAAGAATCCAGCACACCCCTAATGAATAACGTTGAGTCGTTTACTGTTGATTATGTTATTTGAAGTCATACATGCTGCTGCTGTGAAGAGATGGATGTTGGTTGGTGATGCTGTATTTCCTGCATTCTTTAACAATTTTGGTCCCATTTTATTTCCCTTTTTTGTTTTTGTATCACTTAACATTGAAAATATTCTTTCCGTTTCCGCGTTAGAATGCGGCAATGTTAGCACTATTTTCGCGAGAGTGGAAATGTTTTCAAAAAGGAACTTGCCTTGAAAGTTTTTGGTAACCGATAACATGTTCCAAAATTCTGATGGAGATCTGTTAGTTAGTTCTTTTTTCTCCTCCTCGCTAAAGTATCCAGATAAACTAATTCATAAAATGTAATTTACCAAGATTGAAAAAAGTACCTACGTTTTCCCTCATTTGGCAAAATCTGTCCCTACGTTCCTACGCGGGCGAAATTTAGTGAAAAGTCCCTATGCGTAGGGACATGTCCCTACGGTTGGCATCACTGCCGACACGTGCAGTATGAAGCGCCATCTCGCGGCTGACAACTCACCCAACCCCCGATAAGCTGCAGGCGCTGTCGCGACAACTGAGAATAAAGTAGCGATGACTAATCTAAGATTAGATGTCAGAAATAAGGTGCCAGAAATATTTGTATTTGGGAGGACACCTTTTCCTGCATCCGTGCGACAAGGTACGTGCTTATTTCAATTGTAATTGTAACTGTAATTGTGAAAAGTGGAAACATTACAAAACAAGCGGTTTCTGTTACGGGCTATCTGTTACGCAATTTGCCGGCACCTGTTGCATGACTGGACCGGCAAGCGGCCGATGCTGAAGCGGTGGCATGCTGCAATAACCTCCCTGTAGATCTTGCTCAGGATAGGGACAGATGGAAGGCCTGTGTTGCTGCAGCCATGAACCTTCGGGTTTAAGAAGGCTAGAGAGTTAGTTAGTTAGTTAGGGCATAGAAAAATGTCGTGCAGTACGGACCAGTCCCTTCTTATCAGATTGTACGGGCTAAATGATTAACACAACTTAGTGATAAGGCGTTGATACAAGCAAGGAGATATGTAAAACGTTTGGATGTTGATATTTTGTACATAACCGTGTAAAAACACTGAAATTACAAGATGCTAGACAGAGTTCAGAAAAAATGGTTGTCCTTATCTGCACAATGGGCTTGTGACTAAACTTTACATTTCGTTTGATGCTTTCTCGTGTTCGTCTATTCTTCTAGAGCTTTCTGTGTAGAAGACATATCGTCAATAATGCTTGAAAAGAGAGAAAATGTTCCTAAACTTAAATATCTTTTCATAATTTTGTACGTCATTCATTTTCGTCGGTACTGGACGAACGCCACATGTTACTATTAATGGCGATGCTGTATTGAGTACGAAAAATATTTCATAACTGTTGCTAAAAGACTATAGATAAACCGTACGTTGCATCAAAATCATCAATTCACTTAAAAGGAGAAGCACGATATTTTATGTAACTTTAGGCAACAATCAATAACAATGAACACCTTCACTTCCTCGTAGCTCCCTTAACTCCGCACACAAAACGTAGTTCCCGAAGTAAAGGGTGGCGCAAAAGTCATCATCCTAATTTGAACTGACCTTCTTTGACATCTTGTTGTTTATATTAGTAGTGTTTTGTCAGTTAAATAGAAGATATCACGAAATTTATTGTGTGCGAATAAGTGTACCCAACAGGAACGTGGAAAAATTGTGACACTTTTGCGTGACACTTTTCCCGTTTTGGTGATGGCCGGCCAGATCTCCCGATTTGACCGCTCCAGATTTTTTCCTTTGTGGATATTTGAAGTTATTGGTTTATGTGAATAAGCCAGAGACGTTATCGAAGTAAAGGACAATATTCAGCATAAAATTGAAAACATTTCCTCGCAGATTTCCAACAGCATGGAAAACGCAATAAATGACCCAAATTTGCATCAATTCGAATGGTGGTCATTTATTGGATGTTATCTTTAAAAATTGAGGACATAAAACTTACAAGTATCAATAAAAGTTTAACACAAAAAACTTACTTTGTTTAATTTAAAACCCAAGCTATAGGCTAAGAAAATGAGTTGATGACTTTTGCGGCACCTTGTATATGACACGGCTATAGTATTCTTCCGCGTGTCATTATAGTGCTGTCAATCTAACGCTGGCTGCGAGAACTGTAGATCGTAGGTACGACATTAACCTACAAACTGCACAGCGGAATTTCGTGTTGAAATTCAATGAGCCTAGAAACCAGCTCCTCATTGAGAAGAATGTACTCTAGCCTGCTGATATCACTACAGTCAAATGTGCTTGATTGTAACTAAGCGACAAATTCTACGAATCCAGCTTCTTACGAAGCGAACACCTGAATCGTGTATCTAATGATATATCATAGAAAGCAACGTTATCTAAATTTTATCACTGGATGATAGACGGTTCAATTTTTTTTCCAGTTTACATATTACGCAGAATCTTAAAAGAAAGAGTTTTCCTTATGCAAATGTGTTCTGACCAATCAACTCTATGATAGCAACATTCTATATATTTTTCCGCATTCCATGAGATTGTAGTTTCTAGATTATCGTACACAATACGAGAAGCATATTAATACTTATTATCAGATTATTATGCACGTAACGTCAATGATAATTGATTTATATTGAGGTTTACATGTGTGCCACGTGTGTTTGTGCCTAACGACATGCCCTTTATTAATACGCAACAGTACATGTGCTTATCATTAATAACAAGAAAGGAAATATTGGGGCCTCCCCGATGGCGCAGTGGTAAGTGGTCGCCTCGTAATCTAGGAGCCAAGGTCTGATACCTCGTGGCGGCACATAGTGGTTTGGATCCTACTTTCGACCAGTGGCGGCCGGCGACAACTATGATGGGTAGTGCCAACGTGATCAAGAAATCGAAAAAAAACCCTCCGCAATGCCCCCCCCCGCCCCCTCCTTGAGGTTGCGCCAGTGGCCAAGATGTTTATCCTCGTTTGGTAACGTTGAAAACAACGTGTGTTTAAGTAATAACGTTCTAATCCGATTCATCTTCACTCACTAACCTATCTTTATACACTACAGGACACTTCCCTAAAAATATAACAATTACAAGAGGTAAGGAAAATCAAATCCTATCACCTTTTCCTCCTCCATGCACTAACTGGAAGTCGAAAATATCTTTGTTATGAAAAGAAATTGTCGAAATGACAAAGGAAACTCGCATCACCATAGGATTTTTTACTTTTATATTTTTAAAAGTCTGGATGGCCACTTGGTGCATCTATCTATTATCAAAAATGTTCATTTAACTTTGGAAAAATACTAGGTTCGTTTCTCCAAAAGTAGGCAGAATTTATTTCCCCAACTTGTCTTACAAATCAGTCGTACTTAGCGACTTTTCTCTGAAGGTGGCAACTGTGTCAACACTGCGAAAATTCCCTCCCCGTGCCAGGCGAAGACGGGCACGGTTTCTTACGGGCTAACCCCGCCCCCTGCCACTTTGTTCTTGGCTCATGGTGGATGTGTTCCTCGCGGAGACTTTTTCAACCTTCTGCATGTGTGTCAACTTGGTTAGGCCCATGTGTTAGGCCAGCTCTTGTGCGGCATGGACTGTTGCCTCCCAAAGCACGGACTGTTGCCTCGAGGGTACGAACGAAACAGCTGGCGATGCAGTGAGGAGGTTGGGGTGGTCGTCACGTCAGCTTGACCGATTGCAAGATTCGAATCTCCTTGTCTGTAAACTATCAATGTATTCATTTAACAATACTTGGCAAGGTTTGTGTTTCTTCTGAGGATAGTGCCATGGCACGGCGGCTGTACCCTTTGAGCCGCCGCTGCTTTCGACTGCAGGTCTGGTAGGTAGCCTCTCTGTACATAAAATGGATTTAAATACAAACTCAAACTCGATTTTTTTCTACGTATTATAACATAATTCCTAAAGCTAGAAGCCAAGCGCAATGAGTAAAGGTAGAATACATATTGATTAATTCTTGTTGACTTAATTTAACTGAAAAATGTTATAATGAAGGAACAATTCTTATATCTAAGTCACCTAGAGAACTAAATGCATCATATTGATGCACGAGAATGCATCGCTTAGTGCACTAAAGTGTGTTTTATAGCTTCTTGAAAGAATCAGATTCACATTTGATGCATTTGGGTGCATTTTTGTATGTCGTAAAAGAAACACCAAAGTGCATCACTTCATTCAAGTGAGGATTCCTTTCAGTCGAGATGCACTTCACTGCATCAGTTGATGCGTTTTGATCCACCTTGATGCGTGTTGATGCATCTTCCTGCATCTTTTTGGATGATGTAGCTCAGACCAAACGTTTAAGTCCATCAATCAAAAAGATGCAGGATGGTGCATCAACTGATGCATTGAAGTGCATCTCGACTGAAATACATCCTAACTTGAATCAAATGATGGACTTCGATGTTTCTTTCACGACATACAAAAATGCACCCAAATGCATCAAATGTGAATCTGATTCTTTGAAGAAGCCATAAAACACACTTTAGTGCATCAATCGATGCATTCTGGTGAATCAATCGATATGATGTATTTAGTTTTCTGTGTGAGAACCGAAGTTTTGACCAACCTGCAAGGAATAGGAAAACAATGATGGTTCCTAAAATCACAGCAAAATGAACAGCGTATCTCCTCTTCATATTAGCGAGACTGTTTGGAGGAAACCAAGCCGTACTGATCTTGTGGACCTTCATCCAGTGGGAAAAACCGTCCTGGCTTCAAGCTGTGAAGATAGATATACATTTTGGTGTTAGGCAGTTTGGCGACTTGGTTTGCTACAGTTTTTTTTTCAGAATATTTACTCTTCCATAACCTTAAGGTTGATTGTATTACAAGACTCAGATGAAAACCTTAAAAATTCAATAAAAATTGTAGGGTAGACTGTATGCAGCTGAAATTTACATGAGGTATCAACTGTTATATACAAAACGACCTCAAGGCTGCAACACTAATCATGCAAGCTTCAAAACGCCATTTTTGTCATTTTAAAAATGGCGCCTCCTATTTACACTTGCACAGAGAAGACTGGTTTCTTGTCCTCTGTCAGCCTAAAACTTACAGAAAGTTCGACAATGTCCTCAGGGAGCAGGCAGATGTGTGGAATAGCCTTCGCAGTGGCTCATATGTGACTGCACGTGGAACCCAAATACTTATTCTTCTTATTCTTACAGGCACTAACTCAAAGTTGAAAATATATGTATATCAGCAATAGGGCTGTGCTAAATTGCAGCAAACTTGTGCAAACCTACACACAGAAATCTACTACGTAGATAAGAAACAAAAACAAATGAAGGTGTTCATTTGATTCTCCCTTGCATTTTTATTTTCTGGCTGGGCGATTTAATATACACCGAGTTTGAACGATTAAAGCCCCTATCACACGGAACTGGATTTCTAGTAGGAATGCCCTAGTTGGCGCTGAACTAACTTTCTAGGTAGCAATCATGGCCGCCTGGCTGACTGCTTGACTGGTTTGGAGGAATAGGGCATGTTGTAATTGCTACTTGCTTTCCTCGACTGGGTTCTGTGGAACAGCCAATCAGAGGAAAGTTTCGCCATGTGAAGATAATCTGTGAATGTGCAAAGGAGCGCATTTGTCTGTGGTTTCCGAGTGTTACTCCAGCAATGTATAACGTATACAGAATGAAAGGCGCGTTGAGCTACACCATATATGCTGAGTGCACGGTGTTTACATTTGAAGCAACTAAAATATGCTTCCATACGTGTACAGTAAACGTTGTAAAGTATGTATTTAAGCAGCGCCATTGTTTTGTACCTAATAACGTTATATACGAAACGTTATTCTTTTCGGTTGAATAGTTATCGGCTTTTAAAAATGTGAAGTGATACATTGTTTACATCTCACGCGGCCGCCATTACAACTTCCCTCGTATGGGAACAAAAGTCTATCGACAAGTACGCTAAGTATCGTGTGAGGCAAAAACTAGCAAATTGGTAGTCAGTCCAGCGCCAACTAGGGCATACCTACTGGAAATCCAGTTCCGTGTGATGCAGGTTTTACTCAAACAAGAAGCAAGTTGGAACTGCTTTTAATGTTGATTTGATTCGTGAATACTAATCCGAAACTAGCAAATTGACGTTTCTTTGCTTATACGAGGGTAAATAGAAAAGTCTTTGCCCCAGTTATTTTTTAGCCGAAATAATAAACATGCAAGGAAATCAAAATATAAGGATTGCTATATGTACCTTGCACTATTTTTCCACAGCGGTTCAGGCATTTGTCCCATCGCGCCACTAGTTTGGAGATGCCGCCAGGGTGCAAAATCCAGGGGGGGAGAATTTTTGTTACAACAAACAAAATATATGCAATTACTTTTAATTTCAAATATACTTTACTAAGAATAATATCGAAAACATACGCAATTTAGTGTGGTTGCGAGTGTTAAATGCACTCAAGAGATAATTACAAATCTACATCAAAATGCACAAAAAAGTAAAACAAGAATGCAAGACAAAAATATCTATGAAATCTAATTGATTTATATTAACATAATGCAAAAACTAAATAAAACTTACACATAATAAAACTACTTCAACTATTTCATAAGTTATTAACATCTTTAACCGGTTAGTAAAGGAAGTAGTTTGCTACATTATAGGATATCTGATATATTTAAAAGTAATATATTTATTTATTTTTGGGTAATTAATAATAATAACAACAATAATAATAATATATTTTAATTTAGTAATTTATTTTTACTTTGAATAACATTATAAATATGTATATGGTATAATTTATATGTATATTCGTGGGGGGAGGGGGTTTGTAGATTAAGATCTTTCTCCTCCCCACCTGTCTTAAATGATTTCACACCCTGGATGCCGCTGTTGTAGAATTCGGCCTGTTGGTAGTGGTACCACAGCCGGACAGCGGTCTTCACTTCGTTGTCGCAAATGAACCTCTGTCCTGCCAGGAACTTCTTCAGTGAACTGAACACGCAGAAATCTTTGGGGGTGAGGTCTGGTTAAACGGTGCATGCTCCAGAATCTCCCATTCGAATGACTGAAATCTGTCGATGGTCCTGTTTGCCACATGAGCCTGTGGAGGAAAACCACATTGTCCACGTCGAGAATCCCTTGGGGCTTTTTCCTGATGGCAGCTTGCAGACGTGAGAGTGTGCCACAATAGCTGTTACCGTTGATGGTGGCACCTCGTGGCATGATATCCAGCAGGAGTGGTCCTCGGCGATCCCAGGAGACCCTGAGCAATGTTTTCCGTTGTGAGCGAGGAACGAGGACGCCCCAACTGCACATTTTCATGAAGGTCTTCTCGGCCATTTTCGAACTCTCAACACCACCACTGCACACTTCTCAAAGCGAGACACTTGTCCCCATACGTAGGATGCATTTCCCTATGGGTCTCGATGGGCGTTCGTCCCTTGATCCGTAGAAAACTAATACCCCTTCGCTGCTCATACGAGGTGGACGTGTTGAGTACTACAGTCATCTTTGAAAACTGACAGCAGCGCCGTGCCGCGGAGCAGCCGAGAGTTAATGTTAGTCCGTTCCAAGTAAAACATATTGCATTGAATGCGAATGTCGGGGAAAAGACTTTTCAATTTGCCCTCGTAGATAGGGACCTTGATATTTCGCCAACGCAATAACAGCGTAAAACATTAATTGTTCCCAGAAGTCTTTGTCTGTGCAGTAACATGTTCCCAACAAATTCAAAATCCGGAAATAACGTGGCATAAACGCAAATTGTGGCGTTTTTGGCGAATTTCTACATAATTTGTGTGTAAATAAAACCAACTGAAAATACCACGATATATTAACCTTTCTTGTGTTTTAGAATTTAAATGTAAAATGAACCATATTTACGCGTATATAGCGTGAACGCTTTCCACAATTGTATCTCACCAAAATAAATTATGGCGCGTGTTATACCATTACCTTCTCTATCTGAAAGCCTAATGGCTTGCTCCGGTCACGTGACTAAACGTCAGCAACTGGAGGCGAGGTAGCCGCCATGTTTGATTTGCTTCTTTGGAATCAATGTTTGACCTTTTTAGTGAATATGGAATTGCAATGCAATTTTAAGAACTCTAATCGAGTTTGTATGAAGTGTAAATATGCGTAAATGTACAAGAAGTATCGTGTATAAGTGTTGTTTGCTCAATTGCAGAGGCAATTATGATGAAAAAGGTAAGAGTAACGTTCACATTTCTTAAAGATGTTTCTAAAAATTAGAAATATTTAGGGCAACCATGTGATTTAGTCCCTACGAGAAGATGCAGGGCAAATAACAAACGTTTTATTCTCATATATAAATAATAGAAATAGTTTAGTTCATAATGTAAAGATTTTAAGTGTCCGGAATAGGTATCTAACATACTCTTAGATTTGGTCATTTTTCTTTCTTTTGTCAACATTTCTTCTTAGAAATATCAAATAATTTACCCTGAATTACAAACTTTAGTTAACGTTAAGGTGCGTTGTTGGTTATGGTTCCAAAATAATTTGTTTCAAAATTTAGTCAATGTTTAAAATATTACGGTCACATCTACCAAAGCAGTTTGTTAGTGCAAATTTTATGCAAGCATTCGATAACATATTCATGTAATTTACATAAATTTTCAGTTTCAAAATATGCTTATTAAATAAAAGCTACACAACTGGACCAAATTGATACATGTGTACATTTACATCATTATTTTAACCCGCTTTTATGTTTCTTTATGCTAATCGGAGGCTAATGGAAGACATGTTGTGCATTCAAATACAAGGGTACGATATGTAACAAAAACTTTGATCAAATATTCATATGTAAAATTATTCGAATATATTATTTATGTTTCAAATACAAACGTTTTCACACAAAAAGCAGTTTTACTGAGTTATGTTAATATGAACTATACATGTGAATTTTATAAGATTGTTTTGTGCGAATTTTTTTCACATTAATTATTTTTCGTCTTTGTGAAGCTTAGATGTTCTTAATTTTGATGCATTAAATCAGTGATAATGTTTAATTGTATTTCATAATTCACTAACATCCTTCACGATTTTATTAACAGAGTGTAAACACAGTGTAAGGAAATATTCCAAATGTTGATTTTCCAAATGAACGCTAAGGTCGAAATATTATTATTTTTCTAAATGAAAATATTGAAACTCATATTATTCTCACAGATCTTACTAACGACAACGAAAAGATTTAATTTGCTTATTGTCTTTCGTTCAATAAAGTCAATAGGGTCGAAATTACAATGACAAATGATTTAGGTTTAGTCTTTATTCACAGAAATGTAACATTGCTCTTGTAACACTTTCTTTCGCTTTTGCTGTAAGGTAATATAAATTAATTTTTTGTATTGAGATCGTATAGCTACACAGAATGTCTGCATTGTCTGGTTTTGGATAAAGTTAAAGAAAATTTAATTGATTACGTAACTTTGCAAGTTTACGGTCAACCTAACATGCGGGGTTTTAATTTAATCAATTTATTTTTCCATTAAATAATTCATACAAAAGCTGTAAGGAGTTTTACTATAGTTGACAAGTTTTCCGGACAATATTTTCAAAGAAATACAATGTTTAAATGTTTCCGCCAGGACGTTTCTAACGGTTTTCAACCCTTTCTTTGTGCTATAGTGGTGGCTTTCCTGAATGAAAATTTTGGTGTAAATATTCAATATTCTACTTTTCTCTTCTAACTATATTCGTCGGGAGGGCAAATGTCAAAATTTAACTTCATCTGAGAGTCCAGTCCTTCCGCAAAGGAAATCATTTCTGTGTAAATTTTTGTGTACATATTCAATATTCCTCTTTTTCTTGTAATTATATTCACTGGGAGGGTAAATGTCAACATCTAAGTTCATGAAAGAAATAAATATACATTAATTCTCTACGATAAAAATATGACAAGGGGTTTACAGCCTTAAGACGATCGCCTCCAGATGATGACGTCTTGACTGAGCGCTGCGGCCTGAACCTCAAGATGGTTATACACGGAATAATTCCTACAGTTATATGAAGCCCGTGTAAAATGATGTTTCCTACGATTTTTCACCTTCTATCGAAATAGTCAGGTTCTGCTGAGATATCATGTCACACGTGAGTCGTAAAATCGATATATTTGTCGCTCGAAAAGTAACAGGAAAAATGTCCTCAAAAATCGTTACCATTGTGTGAAATCGTTACGAACAACCGTAGGATATGACCTATGTGACCTTCAAATTAAAATATTAGTTCAAGAGCACAATGAATGTATAATTTTAGTTATATTTTTCGGAAAAGCGTGCTAAGATTAAAAAGCGTATTTTTGGAAAAATAACACCAGAGTAAAAAAACAAAAAAACAGCACTTTTGGAACAAATAATACCGAAAATTTTTATAGATTTTTCAATTTATGAAAATTGAAGATGTTCACAGTGAGTACCTGGAGGAAACTCTAGGGGCGTGGTGCTGATCACAGCACCTCCCACTTTCGACCGTGATCACCCCCTATACGCCTTCATGACGTGGTGCAAAGCACAGGGGAGCACTTTACTTTTTTAATTTACTTTACATTTTCTAGTTATACCGATTACTGTCTCTTGATGTATTCTGCATACATTTATTCTCTATTAATCTATTAGTCCACCAAATTTCGTCTTTGTAGGCCTCGTAGTTTCTGAGCTACACTATGTCCCGGGAATTTCTGGAGTGAGCGAACGAAAACAAGTCCTCTGCGCATGAGGAGAAGTGATTGCAGCTACCAGCCATTTGCAGCAGTTCACGCTGCTTTGCTCCGCCCACTCGCTTTCTCCCCTTTTCAGCTGTTATGCGCGACGCTGCTCCACAGATTCAGGAGATAGAGTGTAGCGATGGACGGGCACAACGTTGGTAAGTACTCAAAGTAATTGTCAAATGAGGAAAGGAAGAGAAATTGCGAAGGACAGATTAGATAAGATCTTGACTTTATCTTTAAGGCGGGTTTCGATATATTTTATCTATCATTGGTCTATTCAACATCTAAAAGCTTAAATACGAATTGTAGCTTTCCTGGCGACGTGATTCGAACAGGTGTTCTCGGGTTACCAGCCAGGTTAAATTGGGCCGACGGGTAAAGGAAGGCATAGCCATTTCACAGGAAAGCACCATTCTCAACAGGGACATGGGACTCCAGCTCAGTCACGCCTGGAACCCACTCCTCCGTAAAAAGTAGGAATGGGACAGATTAGTTGGTATAATCGACGCGCTAACTACGTTAACGACCGGCTGGCTTTGAAGTATACGGAGCGCGCCCACCAGCTGAAACAATCACATTCAACCCACAGTGTTGCCACGCATCTACTCTACGCCACCTTGTTTATCCTCCTTCCCACCTTCTCCACATTGAAGTTGCAAAGTACGGCAACAGCGTATCCGCAGTCATATGACTGAGACTCCACGTGGAGTAGACGAGCAGAATGACAGCTGCGCCCATTGGCTGAAGGTTGAGTGTGATTGGACGAAAACAACTCGCCCGCTGTTTATCTCCGCTCACGTGGCGTCAGCTATCTTCAGATCTTGGACGTTAACCAAATAAACGCGTCATCTATACTCTATCGGCATAGGCGTACGCAGGAGGTAGCTGTTGGAGCTATAGCCCCTCCCAGAATTTTGAGAAAATTAAAATTTTCAAATGAAAAGAGTAAAGAACACGGAAAAAACAAAGGGGTAAATACAAAGTCCCTTAAAGTAACCTCACATTACCATTTTTGTATCTGAGTATAATTTTAATAGAGTGAAATGTTCCTGGGGTATCTCTCGCCTCCATCCTCCCCTTAGAACGCAGCTAAGTACTACTAACCTTTACAATATCAGCCCACACCTGAAAAAAATATCCTGCATGTGCCATTGGGCATTTAAACCGATCTGATATAATTAGCGACAGAACGGAAAGAACAAAGCGTATCGTATCCAAGGTATTGGATAAGAAATTACAAGCACAGTTGTTAAAGATCCAGGAACGAATAAGATCGAATGGGTTCTATTGGATTCCGCTGCAGGACCGGAGCCTTTTTTCTCGCACTATTTAAATGCGGTCCAAGTTGCATATATGTAACATTGATAAAAGGTCCCTGGACCGCATTTTAATTGTTCCTGAAAAAAGTTCCTGGACCGTAGGAAATTATTTAAATATGAAAAGGTTATACACTGTCTCGAACTCATTTACGTTTGCTGATTTTCTCTCCCAGTGCGGGATTGAATTTATTTACAATTCCTGGACCAGGGTTGACCGATCAAAAGTTGCCGTCTAAAAATGTCCGCGAGTACATTTTACATTAGAATGTCACACTGCGGTTGTAGAAAACGTAGCACAGGGAATAAATAATAACGCTGTTGTTCTTTCGTGGGCCAGATTTAAAAAGTCCCTTGTCGAAGAGTTACTGTACATAACGCAATGGACTATATTAGTGTGGCTTCACACAAACCCGTCACGTGTTTCTCCGACATCCGATCCAGGAACCGCAGCCAATAGGAGCCGCCGATGAAGTAACGTGAGGCTGCTGTGTTCCCAGCAGATATCACAACAGGGACTGGTAGTGCTGCTACAACCAAGTGAAGGAACGCGCGCGAGAGAATGGGACTACATGGAGAGGGGCAATGGGACTGCATCGTTTGCGTTTGGCCTATTTCGACCTTGTACGTACGCGTACCTTAGATTCTCGAGACAGCCACCACCTGGATTAGTCTTTCATGTTCACAAGTTGATAATTGTTTATCGTCAGGTCCGTACTCGATCCAAGTTGCGTATTCTTTCATTTCAATACGGAACTTGGACCCTATTTAAACTGATTCGGAAAAAAGGTTCCGGGACCGTATTTAAATTGATCCTGAAATAAACTTTCCTGGACCGAATTTAAATTGGTTCGGAATAAAGGTTCCCCGACCGTATTTAAATTCATCCGGAAAAAGGTTCCTGGACCGTATTTAAATTGATCTGGGAAAAAAGGTTCCTGGAACGTATTTATATTGATCGGGGAAAAAGGTTACTGGACCGTACTTAAATTGATCAGGAAAAAAGGTTCCTGGACCGTATTTAAATTGATCGGGGAAAAAAGGTTACTGGACCGTATTTAAATTGATCGGGAAAAAAGGTTCCTGGACCGTATTTAAATTGATCGGGAAAAAAAGGTTCCTGGACCGTATTTAAATTGATCGGGGAAAAAGGTTCCTGGACCGTATTTAAATTGATCGGGAAAAAAGGTTCCTGGACCGTATTTATATTGATCGGGGAAAAAGGTTACTGGACCGTATTTAAATTGATCAGGAAAAAAGGTTCCTGGACCGTATTTAAATTGATCGGGGAAAAAAGGTTCCTGGACCGTATTTAAATTGATCGGGGAAAAAAGGTTCCTGGACCGTATTTAAATTGATCGGGGAAAAAGGTTCCTGGACCGTATTTAAATTGATCGGGGAAAAAAGGTTCCTGGACCGTATTTAAATTGATCGGGGAAAAAAGGTTACTGGACCGTATTGAAATACATTACAGATAAAAAGGTTCTTTACGGTCCAGAACCCATTTACGCTTGCTGATTTTCTCTCCTGGACCGGAATCGAATTTCATTAAAATTCCTGGACCTTTAACAACCCTGGTCACAAGTCTTATGTTATTCTTAACATAGCAGGAAGCAGAGAAAGGAATGCGGAATAAGCAGTTAGGCAAACGTTAGGTGATTGACTTGAGAGGCGGCTAGGGAATGAGCGTTGGAATCGTGAGGGAGCGAGATCAGTTGGCGAGAATACGAGAGAGAGAGTAAGGACTGCGGATTGTGAGAGAGATAGAAGGGAAGTGGGAAGCGATTATTGGACGATGGTGCGTGAACAGATTGAATTCTGATAGGAAGATCAGACAGTGACATTTGAGAGGACAAGTGTAGGAACAATCTTCATCTATTTGTGAGGCAAGTGTTATCCTCTTCTTATCAATATCCATATCGGTTCAGTCATGGAGAGTACAGAAATCCAATTATTGCACATGTGAATTCCTTTGAATATAACCTCTCGCATATACATCACATTTAGGCCAAGCGAGTGATAACCATCTGAAATATGAGTGATGAATAACTACATCACCCAATCGAAGATCAAGGTTCTTGGTTCGATCCCAACGCAGTTTTAACATTGCGTTACGAAAGCTTCAAAACGTATAGTGTGTACAAAGGTAAATGCACACAGGTCCTTCAGAGTACTGAATGTCTTTCTTTACATTTATTTGGTAAAATGAAAAACTTTGCAAAAAATGTTCATACGCTACTTCTTCATTGAGCGTCACAAAGATCTGTTCTAAATAACATAAGGTAATAATTTACAGGAATTGTTATAATTCCTCTACAGTGGAACGAGTAGGTATGCCAGAAAGGATTGATAGAAGATTGAACCGGAATATTTGGTCTGGGGTAAAGTACTCGTTCAATTGATTGATTTGGTGTTCTAAGTCCACTTTATGCACAGTAAGGCTAATCGGGACTGGACCTACAGTTTAAAGTGGGATCCGAACCAGTATGTGCCTCCAGCGGGTAACGAACCCGGGACCCGTTCATTAGAAGGCGACGACGTCGTACTCGTTCGAGTCTACCACCTTCGAGCGAGCCACGCTCGAGTGCATATACTGGAATAAATCATTTTAATATTACATCCAGCTGCTTTTTTTGCCACAGCCACTCGCTTTCTCCCCTTCTCAACCGTTTGAGCGTCCTTGCTCCACAAATTTTCGAGACATTGTAATTATAATTTGTGACGCAAAGAAGAATTAACGAATTATGGTATTTGGGATATGGTATGGTAATATGGTAATCCTGATAGAGCCAGCCCTAAATTTTGACAGTAGAATATTGTAATCTTACTGTAACTTCTAACTGTGGTCTGTTCCAACATTTGAGGAAAAGGGGGGGGACTAACAATGTTTATGTAACAGTTGATACCAGGGCTGGCCCTGGATGCACATGAAATTTTTGATTTTTCACTTAATTCGTAACTTGAAAATTTATGTTTCAACAAGAAGAAATAGATTCCCTTAAAAGAGTTAAATTATACAGGGTTAACCTAAAAGAAATAGACAGTTTAAACGCTTTATACATTGAAATGTGTTTGTTACACCAGAAAGCACTTAGTACTGTTGTATGGAGAAAGTCTTCAAGTTTACGACCTCCGCTTTTCGTTTTTCTTCGTGGCGTCAGCATCACGTGAGCACCCTTGACGTAAGTTGAGCAGTATGGCTGCTAGCCAAGTGGAGAAGGCTTTCTGCGTGATTCAATTTGCAAAAACAAATTCTGTTACTATCGTGCAGCGTCGTTTTAGAACACGGTATGGTAAGCAACCACCCACAAGGCAGTTATGATTGGAGCAAGAAATTTAATGAAACTGGTTGTCTGTCCTAGCAGAGAAGAACTGTACTATCGCATTCATATCTGTCGTGTTACGAAAGAGTCACACATAGAACACTTGTAACTTGCCAATGTAAACTTCAGAACGTACTCTTCAAACCATGTAAGTATTTCAGTCCTAATATTAAAACAGTTATTTCTGTAAAACTTTGAAAGTGTCTATTTCTTTTAGGCTTACCCTGTATAATATATTAGTGGAGTTTGGAAAAATTCGTGTGGTTGTTAACATGTCTGACAAATTTACAATTCATGATGGATTAAGACAGGTAGATCCATTATCTCCATTGCCCTTTAATTTTGCCTTAGAATATGCTGTTAGGAAGGTAAAAGAAACTAATGAAGGACTAAAATTAAATGGTCTGACTCAGTTGTTAGCATATGCACAGGTTAGGGGATGATATAAATACAATTAAGAATAATGCTAAAATATTTATAAAAACTGCTAAAGAGATAGGTTTGGAAGTTAGCCAAGAGAGAACTAAATATATGCTTACAGGCCGAAACCAAGTGTTGGGAAACAATCAAAATCTAATTATTGATAACAACTCGTTTGAACCAGTTTCGAAATTCAAGTACTTAGGAGTAATACTAACAAATGAAAATGATATTAAGGAGGAAATAAAAACTAAAAGTTAAATTATACGAAACAGTAATTTTCCCCGTAGTAATTATATGCATGTATAACTTGGTCACTTAAATTAAAAGAGGAACATAAATTAAGAGTATTGAAAATAGAATTGTTACAAAAATATTTTGGTCTGAAAAGGGTGTAGAAAGTTACATAATTTAGAACTGTAAAATTTGTAATCTTGTCCAGATATTATTAGAAGACTTATGTGGGCAGGCTATACGTCATGTAGCACGAATGGGAGAAGAAAAAAGAGTTTACATGATTCTTGTTGGGAAACCTGATGGTAAGAGAAATGTAGGAAGGCCAAGACGAAGATGGACGGATTACGTTGAGATCGACTGGTTCGCAAGGAAAAGATTGGATTGATCATGCCCAGGATAGGGACAGATGGAAGGCTTGTGCTGCTGCAGCCATAAACCTTCGGGTTTAATAATGCTAGAGAGTTAGGTACCAGAAGAAAAGAGACTTACGGTACTTTGAATATGTTCACATGAAAATTTTAGTCCCGAAACAGGACACCCAGTGAAGAAGACATTGCCAAGTGACAATCAACACACGTTCTCATTGTTGTATTGAACAATATTGATGTAAACCGTGTAGCAGATGGAAAATCATACTTCACAAACGTCTTGGTTGAAATAAAAAACATTATACGAATCGTTTAATAAATTAGGTGTTCAACTTCCCAATTAATATACCTAGGTACACACGATACGTGCTAACGTGTCTGTTTATTTAATTGGATTAATTCCGGTGACCATTGTCACTATTCACATCGGAACTTGTAGTAGTACGTTTCGCGGGTTTCCAGTCTGCTCTGTTACTGATTGATTGATTGACTTGATTTATTTTACTTCGCTTTTTCTGCCACTTTTGGCTAATATGCGAAGATTGGAATCAGTTATGAAATGATGAAATTGATGAATGACACTCACACACATCCATGCCCAGGCCGGGATTCGAACCCAGGACACCTGGCGTTGTAGCGCGATGTGCCAACCACTCCGTCACGGGGTTAGTTACTACTCTGTTACTACAGGGTGATCAAAAAGAGACGCAACTTTATGTGGAAACGGCTTGTTGTACAATATTTACAGTAAGTGCTGGAAGTGTTCGCTATTGTGAGATTCACATAAGTGAATTCGGTGAATCATGTTTTCAAATACTCTTGTTTACGTTTTCTGTGAAATTGCGGTATATTTGCTTGCAATTCCGGAATAGTGTGGGGACGTGTTACGTAGGCAGCATCAATAAGGTAACCCCACAAGAAAAGTTGGCTGGTGATAAATCTGGAGACCGAGCTTGCCACAACCCCTGACAAGTTACTTGTCCATGATTGAGTGATTGATTTGGTTTAATTTACTTCGCTTTTTTGCCACTTTTGGCTAATTGTGAAAATGCGGATGAATGATGATGTGATGAAATTGATGAATGGATACTCACAAACAGCTTGCCCAGGCCGGGATTCCAACCCGGGACTCCTGGCTTCGTAGCGCGATCTGCTAACCACTCCGGGGGCGGCACTTGTCCATGAAAACAGTGTGTCAAATATGCCATTACGTTGTTGGTGGTATGGGCTGTAGCACTATCCTGTTGAAACCACGTCTGCCGGTATAGTGTCAACAAACTCTCGCACCATCTGTATGTATCGGTCACTATTCACTGTGCCATAAAAGAATATTATGAAGATGCGACTGCGTGACATTGAACACCAAGTTTCTGTGAGTGGATAGGCGTCTTATGCAGCGAATGAGGGTTTTCCGTGGACTAAAAACACAGTTATCGCAGCAACAATTTTGCCTATTCAGCTGTTTATGTGGTTTACATATAACATACGGTATTTTCACCAAGAGTGATAATTCTTTTACAATTTTTTCATTTAAACAACACTGAAAGCAGCATTTTTGGAGATAAGTTCCTCTGGTTCTATACGATGAATTAAGTTCCACCGTCACTGAATCTATATTTGTTTGTATACTGTTGATTATCTAAAAGATTTCCATATCAGCTTTGATTTTGGATTCAGACTTTAATCAATATATAGGGTGTTTCCGTGACCATGTTCCAAACTTGCAAGATGGATGGAGACTGGCCCAAGTACCAATACCAAGTACCCAAGCGTCGATGCAGGCACTATAGCATAGCAAGATGCTCTGTCGCATCTGCTGTAACATCCCCGCAGTAGGCTTACCATATTTTTTTGGGTCCAATCGAGGACATTCGCCATCAACTCGTTACTGATGAATTTGAGTTGTTCTTTTTTACAAAAATAAATTGAAATTACTTAAAAGCCTTATTATTAAAACATTAAGCTATAAATTGTACAAGAAAAAATATTAACATTATTTTCTAAAATCAATTAATTAATTTTCAAATGTTTAATTGAATAATACATTTTCTGATGTTTAGGAAGCCTCTCTGTTCTAGGTAGCATTATCTGTCAGTTGACTCAGTTGTACTTTTCACTAGACATGACTTTCTTCAGAAATGGCTTTTTGTTTTAATAACATCATAAAATTCACATGAAAGTTCTGAATTAATTTTAACACTCAGCAGATGTTTAACAGTGGATACTGGAAGTCTACCTCTTTCTGCAGACCAAATATTCCCCATAATTGAAAACACTCTCTCAACTGAAGATGTTTCAGGCAAGGACATAGCAAATAAGCAAACTCAACCATTTTAGAAATGTTGGCACATGAAATATCAGTCTTTTGAAAAACCTTAAAAATTGCTTGCCTTTACCACCAAGACGCTCACGGAAGTACGGAAACGGAACCGCTCGGAAGTCGATATCTCGAAGAAAGAAAAGGTATAATCGATTCTTATAATCGATCGATCCTTGCCGGTCATAAATTCTGGTGGTGAATATTCAATACCGGTAGCTATATTCATGTTCAGATTCTCAAAACTCCGGACATTTTGCAATCCCGGACATCACCCCGGACAACACTAAAAAACCAGGACCGTCCGGGCTAATCCCGGACGTATGGTAAGCCTACCCCGAAGTCATTCTAATGATATTACAGGCAGCGAGGATAGTTGGCAGGAGGGGGATTCAAAGGGTGTCCCTCGGCTTAGCACCCAATCGTCAATCGTTTGAGTGAGGAGGACCTGTTGGCAAGAATCCTTGCTATATCGTCGGAACGACTCCAGAGCGGACACGACGGAGCTTCTTTCGCCATTTTGAACATCTACTGTAACGTTTTCGTCGTAGAGAGCTACAGTACACTGTAATAACGTCCGCATTAAATCTACAAGCCGCATTTTTCACTTGTCTTACTCCACTGACATAGGAAGCCCCCAAATAAGTAGTTCTGTCTCATAACTTTTTAATGGTGCATTTCCGGACCGAGGTTCCTTATCTCATATTGGTACTTGGGGCAGTCTCCATCCACACTGAAAGTTCTGAACAAGGTCACGGAAACACCCTGTATATATATATATATATATAATGCTCGAAATGTTCCTTGTTTGTGCATTAAATGTATCAGAAGGCACGGTAAAGGTCTTCGATTTCACACTGCAACTTTCACAAAAAAAAAAGGCATAGGGACTAACTTGTGGTGCAAACTTTGGGAATTACCATCTCGATAACGTAGAGATGATTCATGTTCATATCAATTTGTATTAATCCTGACCGTTTAACCAGACAATCAGAAGATGTTCTTAGAAACTGCAGGTAAATGTACGTCACATATCGAATGACGATTATCGTATGACCAACATAGCGTAAAGAACAATTAATTTATTTCATCTTTGATAATTTGACCGTGCCATTGGCCGTGAATACGTAATGCATTGTCTCTTAAGATTGATAACACAGGGCCGCATGGGTTCTGTTGTTTTTATAATTTTGGGTGTTTTATATGCATTTGAACTTGCTGATGCCGAAACTGGCATTAGGTTTCTCATATCACGCAAGAATTTTTTACAATTCACGATTTTTATATGTGGGTTGTGGTATGCACGTTTCAGTGCAATTGAAGTGATTGTCGCTAGATGTCACTGGTACGTTTCAAAATTATTCAACAAGTAATAAAGACGAACAAGCTTTAAATACAGAGAAGTTTTGTTTTATTTAAATTCATTAATATGATTCATGCCTAAATGCTGAAAATAATACAATGTAAAACATTGATATATCATTTAAAATTAATTTTATATGTAACTCTCAAAAGTCCTAATTTGCATGGTGTGGCCATGGCATCTCGTGGTTGTCTAAATAGCCCAGATATGTTTTGCTACAACTGCGGTGAATTTGTTCCCCGGGTACAGAGACAGGAAATTACAGATTTTGTAAGAAGACCATATTACGCATACTTTAAAATTAAACTAGGAGATCAAGATAAATCGTCGGCCCCACACAAGGTATGTAGATCATGTGTGGAATCTTTACGAAACTGGAGCACGGGAAAGCGGCCATCTTTGACATTTGTAATACCTATGGTGTGGAGGGAACCTCAGGATCACAGCAATGATTGTTACTTCTGTTCCTGTGAAATTGTAGGTCGAAATATTAGAAACAAGAAAAGGATAGTGTATCCCAATATTCCCTCTGCAATGAGACCTGTGTTGCACGGTCAATACTTGCCTGTACCGACACCACCATGAAGTCTTGAGTGTGTAAGTGATCCTGGTTCACTAAGTGATTCAGTGGAAGGAAGTGAAATGGAAGATGACATTTATGACCCCCCTCACGGATCTCGTGACCCTATACCGTTCACTCAAAGCGAACTCAATAATTTAGTTAGAGACCTAAATTTATCTAAAGAATCAGGTGAGCTTCTTGGTTCCAGACTTAACGAAAAGAACTTGCTGGCTCGTGGAACAACATTTTCCTGGTACAGACACCGAGAAAAAGAGTTTGTGCCTTATTTCCAGAAACAAGATTCTCTCGTGTTTTGTTGTGATGTGTCCGGTTTGCTGACTAAGTTAAATTTTCCTTGTCTTTCAACTGATTGGAGGCTATTCATTGACTCGAATAAAACAAGTTTAAAATTTGTTCTGTTACATAATGGAATATGTAATATTGCTCATTCTGTGTCACTAAAAGAAACCTACAGCAATATGCAACTTGTTCTTAATAAAATTAAATATGAGGACCATGGTTGGTTGGTGTGTGGTGATCTTCAAGTTTTGAGCATTTTACTTGGACTACAATGTGGATATACGAAAATGCCATGTTACATCTGTGAGTGGGATAGTAGGGCACGATATTACCACTAGGAAAGAAAAGAATGGCCAATACGGAAAACGTTGAACCCGGGTTCAAAGAACATCGTACAACAACATTTAGTCAGTCCTGAGAAAGTTGTACTTCCTCCTCTTCATATCAAATTAGGGCTGATTAAACAATTTGTGAAGGCACTTAACAAGGAAGGACAATGTTTCCAGTTCATATGCAACAAATTTCCATCCTTGTCGTACGGCAAAGTGAAGGAAGGTGTTTTTATTGGACCAGACATTAGGAAAATAATGAATGATAAAGACTTCGAGGAAAAAAGGACTGTAGTTGAAAGAGATGCTTGGATAGCATTTAAAATTGTAGTGTTGAACTTCTTGGGAAACAACAAAAGTCCTGATTACAGAGAAGTTGTTGAGAATATATTACTTAAATAGCTGGGTTTTAACATGAACCTCAAATTACATTTTTTGCATTCACACCTTGATAACTTTCCACAAAATCTCGGTGAATTAAGTGAGGAACAAGGCGAACGGTTCCATCAGGACATGAGGGATATGGAGAAAAGGTATCAAGGACATTGGAGTATTAGCATGATGGCTGACTACTGTTGGGCATTGTACAGAGAAACGCCAGAAGAAAATCACAAGAAAGTTAGGAAAGCTTACAGAAGAAAGCGTGCTAAACAGAACTGAAAAATATGTATTGTGTAATGATTTTGTTGTGTGTATATTATATACTGCTATATGTCGTTTTCTATATTATATGGGTCCTTTGTGTCTGTCTATATTCATTTTAAAATAAACATGTTGATGCGTTTAGTGTGATAATCTACTTATTCGGATTGAAGAAAAGAAAAATTATAATAAAACAGTATGCAATATTGGACAAAGCCCAAATTTTGAAATTTGATTTGTAAGAAAACCTTGCGTGATAGAGAAAAACGAATTTCATATTCGTGATCAGCATGGCACAAATAATAAAGTTCACCTATTAAACAAAAAACAACATTAAATTGAATTTAATTTGCGGCCCTGTGTAATTGTGGTTATTATCTTTGAGATAATAATCAACTTTAACAAACACTTCATTCCTCCATTGCAGACAACCGTTGTCGAAACCAAACTTGGCTGACGTGACTCATTCTCGTCTCGTCACGACATCTACACTCTGGTCTCGTTTTTGTCTCGGTCTCGTTTCTCGTACATCTCCTATTTTACAATAGTTTTCTGCTAACGTGGACCATGTTTTGCTGGGATCAAAGAGATAAACTCGTTCTTCACCAATGATGAATGATGATTGTATGAAATTGATTGATTGATTTGCTTTATTTTACTTTGCTTTTGTGCCACTTTGGGCTAAGATGGTGATGGTATCGTGAAGTCTTTGAATGGATACCCACACAGTGGCGCAACCACAGCGGGGCGCAGGGATGGCATTGCCCCCCCAACCCTGATCGGAAATGAGTTCTCGGGGGGCAAGGTGGGCAAACATTTAGGGCAAAGTGTACCTGCATGGGGCAATTACCGCCCAGGGCTTCAAATTTTATGCAAATAAAGATACTTTTCGTAAAATATTCTTGCTCGTTTTGCTCGCAATCTCAGATTTTCTTAGTCCTATGAAGTTCAGAACCGTAGCTAGGGGACGGCGGGAGACGGCCCTGGGCGCCAAACGATCTAAATGAAAAAAGGGTGTAAAATTGATTGATTAATTTGTGTTTTTTTTAGTCTATGCACAGAAAGGCTAATTGAGACTGGGCCTACAGCTTAAAGTGGGTTCCGAACCACTATGTGCTTCCACCGGGTATCGAACCCGGGACCCCTTGATCGCAAGGCGACGATGTTACCACTACACCATCGGGGAGGCACAAAAGTTGTAAATGATATAATACCATGATGTTCCGTGAAATTGTTTGCGCCCTATTAAATTAACATTGATTTCAGCCTGCAAAAAATTGGATCCAAAAATTTTCTTCTTCGCTTCGCTCGCAGTTAGTATTTGTTCGCTGTAATACATTGTAAATCACCAGACAGAGAAATAAGACTTGTTTTAATTGATTTGTTTTAAATGCATGAACAATTGTTTCGAGGAAAGGGAGCGTGTACATTTCAGAGACAATTTATGTCATTTTTGCCGTTGATTTATTGTGAGATGGATGAATTGGTTGTGTAATGTATTTAAATAATATATGCTGTATATAATATTTATTAAAGAAACTTTGAATAAGTACACAATTTAGTATATACGTCACTCCACGTTGCATATGTCATACATATATTGTGCATGAAAGTTATGTTAATGTAAAAAAGAATTATATTTGGGATGCATTTATCAAACATTAGTAATAGTAATAATAATGTTGGTCCTGGGTTCGAATCCCGGCTTGGACATGGACGTTTGAGAGTATCCATTCATCATTTCCATCATGCCATCACTCATCCCCATCTTCGCAAATTAGGTAAAAGTGGCACAAGAAGCGAAGTAAAGTAAAGCAAATCAATAATAATAATAATAATAATAATATTATAATAATAATTATTTTTGGTACGTTTATCCTGGTACTTGCCCGCCCCAGACAAAAAATCGTGGTTGCGCCTCTACACCCACAAACATACATGCCCTGGCCGAGATTCGAACCCGGTACCTCTGGCGTTTAGAAAACAAATCAAAATTATATACACATCGTTAACAATTTTCTAAAACTTTGTTGAACGTATGAAATTGATGAAGACACAAAGCAATGGCTATAATTAGACTCGAATAGACCAATCAATGGGGTTGTTTCGGTCTTGAATGAATTGTTTTATTTCACTTCGCTTCTTGTGCCACTTTTGGCTAATGTGCGAAGATGGGGATGAGTAATGACGTGATGAAATTGATGAATGGACAAAGAACGAAGAAGAAGAAGAAGAAGAACGAAAATATAGGGTGTTCCGTATAGGACGCCGAATTTGAATCGAGTGCTATTGTTTTGTTTCGAGGTTGGCAGACCTGTTCTTATCAATGTTGGTATCTGTTGTCATGCCGATTAATGTAGCCTCAATTGTTTTGACTCGTTTCTTGTGGCTGTGAAGAGTAACACTGACACAAGACGAATACCAGGAATGGCCGGTCATGTGATCTTACACCCTGTGATTTCTTCTTATGGAGGTTTATGAAATCACAGGTGTACGCCAACAAACCACGAACCCTTTTGGAACTGAAGGCGGAAATCATACGGGTGATTGGAGGCATCGAGACAGACATCTGCGAGAGGGTTATCAATATTTTCTATGGAGCGTATAAATGCATGCAGACTCAGTAGGGGTGGACATATGCCTGACATTGTCTTTTATACGTAAATAAGGGATGTTACTGCTTACATATATGTGACATATAACTATTTTCATGATATTTTCCCCTATTTTATTTAATTTTCTAATTCGGCGTCCTATACGGAACACCCTTTATTTTTAGTGACATACCATAAAAGGTTTGAAGTCTTAAGAAGCATTTTAATTTTAATCAGTTATAAAAGCTGTGTTCTTTACTTCCTTTTTCTGTAAAAGTTTTTCAGTTTACAAGAAAAGAATGGTTACCATTATCAATATCGCTTTTTGGATTTCGATTCTAAAAGAAACCAGTTGTGCCTTTGATTGTTTAATTCTGTTTATTTTACAAACTTCGCTTTTCTGCCACTTTCATTTTTGTCTAAACGCCAAGATGAGGATGAGTGATGATTTAACGAAGGGACACTGAGAAAAATCAGCCCATGCTCACGTCAAGATTCGAACCGCGCTGTGCTAACCACTCCGCCACGAAGGTTGGCTTTTATAATTTTTCAAAACTGTATCGGTCAGTTTATGATTTCGAGTTCTTTCATTATCTTTCCTTGGTTTTCCTGGTTTTCAAACTATACTTCAAGTTTCAAAATACTTTTCGGTTTTTGTTTTGGATTTTCGAAAACATTCCTCCATTTAGATTTTCAAAACACTAGAAATTAAGGAAACTATACACATATCGTATGCATTAAATCTTTAATACGACGTTTTCTAAATTTAAGTATTACACAATGGCGGCACTTGAGAGTTGTGACAGGCACAAGTGAAAATGGGAAGTTTTCCCATACTTATTGTCAAATGAATTTCATCTGAATTGAATTCCAATCGGTCAGTTCTAAGAAAAAAAAACGAAAAACTATAATCAGTGATGTGTCATTCTTTGAACTCTTCTACCATCTCGTACGATCCTTATCTGCGTAGTGTTTGTAACAAAGAATAATAATGTCTGTAGACATTTCGAGACGGTATTGCATCACCAGGGTACATTGAATGTCAAGAACTTTCTTCGATCACTGCCGATAATTATTTCAGTACTCAACCTGATTACATAGTGCACTACTTTCAAAGTAGAATTCAAAGTATAAGTTTCTTATCTTGAATGGATTGGAAAAATCCTTCGCCTTGAACAAACTCGGGCATGTGTGTTTATCAGAGCTTGCACCAGAAGATATTTTACCTGAGGTATGGTAGACCTGGGGAAATTGGGTCATTTTTCAAAAATAATTTCTTGGTAAAAAATATATTTTCTTGTACAAACTATGTAGTTCGTACAAAGCAGACTTTGAAGCATGTAAACAACGTAAATCCTAATGCGTTCTATTGGGTTCCGCAACAGGAACGGAAACTTTTTTTTTCTCGTACAATTTAAAGTCGGTCTAAGTTGCGTATTGTTTCCTTGAGAGAACTTTCCTGGACCGTATTTAAATTCATCCGAAAAAAATGTTCCCTGGACCGAATTAAGAGACTTAAAACATAGAAAGGTACTTTATGGTCCAAACCCCATTTACATGTACATTTGTTAATTTTTTTCTTTCCCGGACGAGAATTGAATTTATTTTCAAGTTCTGGATCTTTAATCGCCCCGCGACCCTATCCAGGAACCCAAACATTCTAACGGGTCCTATTGTGTTCCGTAACAGGACCGAAACCTTTTTTCTTACACAATTTAAATTCGGTCCAAGTTGCGTAATGTTTCATTACTTGGACCCTATTTAAACTGCTCCTGAAAATAGGTTCCTGGGTCGTATTTAAATAGATCTGGAAAACAAGATTCCTGCACCATATTTAAATTCATCCGGAAATAATGTTCCTGGACCGAATCGAAATATAAATGAAAAGGATCTTTACGGTCCAGAACGCATTTACGCTTGCTGATTTCCTCCCCTGGACCGGAATTGAATTTATTTCAAATGCATGTACATTTAACAACCCTGCATTATAACACGTATTGAACAGAAGTCCCCGATTTTCTCCAGTGATACGGTGTACACTGGATGAGTGTTGGTCTAAATCGACTCGCAAAGCTATTTTATTGTTTAGACATACTTGCAAACTGCTTGCGTCCAAAGATATTAACTCAACGTAGCCACAATCCTGCCTAGGCCGCCAAAATATCTAGGTAGGGTGCTGTATTTTACTATTATGTTACACTGACAGGAATATAAATAAAAGCAATTAAGACATAAACGGGAAGAATTTTTTTGCTACTCAAATAAGTTGGTGTACAGCGAAGTATATTTTCATCCATAGTGCACTAACGATGTGGCTAGTTTGGAACAGATCATCTTGTGTTGAGAAAATTGATTGCAAGGTCTTCCATAACTATTTCATGGTGGCAAGCAAGGAAGAAACCGTCATTGTCCGCTTACGTTTTGAAGCAATTTTGAGCTATAAAAAGGGGGGGGGACCTTTGAGAAAAAGACAACTTCATCCGCAATACTTTTAGGGAGTCGACTCCCGCCGCCCCTAAAGGAAAGAGAGCAAAAGAAATACAAGGGAGGGAGAGGGAGGGAAGGGAGGAGAGCATAGAGAGAGAGGGGGAGGAAAGAGAGAGAGAGATTTTAGAGAGAGGGAGTGGAATATGCCCCCGAGCCCCTTCCGAAGAAAGAAGAAGAAGGCACCCCGGGGCCTCGCTCTCTCTCTCTCTCTCTCTCTCTCTCTCTCTCTCTCTCCTTTTTTGTCCTGGTACCTTTAAAATAAATTAGGAAGTCTATCAGTTCCCAAGTTTCTTTATTGTACTTTATAGTTTCATTGGAATACCAGACACATACACACACACGTGTTCTGTATTGTGTGGGGGGGGGAAGTTGCCTATACTCTGTCCCGGCTAACTGTGGAGCAGGCAAACGAAATCAAATCTCTGCGCAAGTAGTGACGCGAGACAGCTCCACCAATGAACACGTGAGAGGAACAGAATTGCGTGGAGTGGAGTAAAGCGACTGCCTTCCTAGCAGCGTGTACTGCATCGCTCTGCCCACTAGATTTCCCTTGCTTCTCTGACGCTATGCGCAGCCTTGCTTCACAGTTAGCTGGGACAAAGTATAAATCGCACCGGTTCCCAAATCGCACCACTTGTCTAAATACCAATGTACTGAACACTGATAAAATATAGCTGCTGTATATAGAACCTCAGCCATACCCAAGAACACCGCCTGTCAGTTGTGGCTGTCGGAGAAGTAATGGGCGTTGTATGCGCATTTGAAGAAAACACCTGTGCTCCATGCTATTTTTGCACGTTTTCATAAGGATGTAGAAGACGAGTGAGTTATAATTTTTAACTTTACTTATCTGTCACATTCGTCAATTCCGTTAGATTAATTTCAACCACATTCACATTGTCATATTCTTACAATGTGAGGCAGGGAAATGTTTTATTTCAAACTGGCATCGCACCGCATTTCGCTACTAAAACTCTACGAAGATTCGCGTTTGTAGAGACAGGCAAAGAGCCACAGAAAGACACAGATCAAAGGACTCAAACAACAGCCTGCATCTCCATCTACATTTCAAGATCTCGAGACTACCAAGGGAGAGAACAAAAGTTAACTACGAGAACAGAAGAATCCCATGAGGCCAACAATTAGATCTAAGAAATTGAAATGTTGTGACCATGGTAAAACCCAAGCTGAAAATGACACACAATGGTTTTGCTTCCTATGCGGAGAAACTGTGGAAGAAAACATTGATACGTTCAAGCGCCTGTCTGTATTTTTATACTATTAAACGTATTATTATATTTATTAATAACTTAATAATACTCAGCGGTGAATGATGAGACTCGATGAAGTACACAGACTCCTCTCAGGTACAGGGATAGTGTTAGGCAAAGACAATATTCACAGCACAGAGAAATAAAACCACATTACTGCAGTATGTATAAACTGAAGGGTTTTATTCTTTATTTATTGCAAATATAATGTAAATAGACTTGAGACGAAGGCGAGTATTTCGCTTTGTCGATGAATTGACTCAACTAAAACGCATAAACTCAATGCGTCGCTATCGGCATGCCTATGATCACATAGGCCTAGCTTGCGCCCTGAACTACCATACCAAGATGTACAACATCGAGGAGTTCCTTTTAAGTTTAAAAGCTTGGTTGATCCGTGGCGAAAGTGTGTGTTTCTTACGCGATATCCTCGCTTTTATACTATTTTCGAGAACACAGATTCAAGTACAGATGAATCACTCACTATCTACAAAAGGATACTATCAACAAAACTGACATCTACACATGTTTAGAAATACAAATTCACATAGTGCACTCTCGCAAACTTGAAGATACATTAAACTACTAATAATAGAGCATAAAATACAATAACCATTAAACAAAAGATATACATTACAAACAGGGTGCAATATTAAATATTACATATAATAACACAACATTTACATGTACTTTCATAAAAATATAATATATCAGTGACATATTTTAAAGTTGTGACGTCACATAAAAATATGGATCATATCAACATGGTGCAAAGCATCGAGTGCAAATGGATACACGATTCGTGTTCTGGCCTCTCAAACCAGGAACTGCATTTCTACATATGTGATGTTTGTAAACAAACTATACAGTCAAATGTTGTGTTTACCTTTTTCAGCTTCAAAATTATTGTCGAGAATACGTTTACTTGAAGTAAGACTTGAAGCTTTCCTGGCGACGAATGATTCTCTCGGGGTATCGACCAGGTGAGTTGTGGAAAGATGAAGATGAGAGTGACATTAGCTCTCGAAAGCTTGGAATCCTTTCCATAACTCACCTGGTCGATAGCCCGAGAGAATCTCTGCATCAATACGTTTACTTGTTTATCATTTTCCATTTTTTTCTTATACTGAAGCAGAGCCGGATTGGTGGGTGCCATTGATGCTGCAGCATTAGGCCCATTCCTGAAATAGGCCCAGATGAAAACAGACGAGAATTTTCCAAAAGCTGAACATTTTTTTTTTTTTGCTATATTAACCTGAAAATAAATGTTAGAATGAAATTTGGAGCCCCAATTACGAACGCCTTAGCGTTACTTATATTACAGTTACTATTATTCTTTGCGCTGTCACGTAACTATAACGTCGTTGTGTTTATTGTTCACCGAAGATTTCAAGCATCGGGCCCAATTTCGTCTTAATCCGACCCTGTGAAGAACTGATATATCACGTTGTTTGGAATGATTGTAGCTCCAAATGAACTGTCAATAGAAAACTTTCCACTGTATTTTGCAGTATTTGAGCCTTTGAAACATGTTCTTTCTCAAACTTTTAAACAACGGTGCGATTTGGGCTCCCTAGGTTGCGATTTAGGAGACCAGTTTCTTAAATCGCACCATTTGCAAGGGTTTAAAATTTCATATTTTTCTGGCACTTCCGATTGGAATAAAAATTTCCAAAGACATATGAAGAGAGCTAAACGTTTACGAGCTGGTGGATCAAAAACTTACATCACGTTACTTGTTTTGCAGCTATGTCCATTTATTTTAAAACTGATGCAATTTGTTATATTAGGCACAACAAGTTTGGAATACTATTATATTAGGCAATACGTGATAGGAACGGTGGCATATTTCGGCGAAAAAACGAGAACGTCAAACAGATAGATACCATGTGTTGATGCATTCTAAGGTCGTGTCAGTCATCTATTGTCTAACGTAACAATATTCCAAACTTTTTGTGAGGAGCATTCCCTGACATTCGCTACGAGACTCGGCGGCAAGCGGCCCGGCATCACAGCTTGTCTTTCCCTGTGAACGGGTCCGCGACAGTCGCTAGAGTCGGATATTAAAATTACTGTTTTCATATTGTGTACTAACCTTGACTACAGAAGGTGTTGAAAATGATGTCCCTCTGCTGCAAGGAAATTGGCATTTACACGTGCAAGTTCGTCTACTGTAATTTTCCCGATTTCTCGTACAATACTCTCTTTTAACTCACGGATGGTGTGCGGATTGTCTTTGTATACTCTATTTCCCCATTTTTCTTTCCACTTTTATTCAGAACTGACCCTGTTACTCTAAACTTTTTTACAAGGTTTAATATAGTGGTCCTATGTGGAACGGGAACACCAGGAAATTTCGTTGCAAAACGTCGTCGCACTTTTCCACAATTCCTCTTTCCGAAGTAACCCTCGACAAGATAGATCCTTTGTTGTAATGTAAACTTTTGTGGTGCCATATTAAGCCACAATCTTCAACACACTGACACCACACAACACAACTTCCGAGGGAGTATTATACTGGCGTCAGTCTGCAACGTCAACAGAAAGGGAAAGAGAGCGAAGGCAGGGAGAGCGAAAAAAACAGACTGTAGCGTGCGACTGTCGGGAACCCGTTCACCGGGAAAGACAATCGCTGACGCCGGGCCGCTTGCCGCCGAGTCTCGTAGAGAATGCCAGGGAATGCTCTGTGTGTGTATATATATATATATATATATATATATATATATATATATATATATATATATATATATATACACTATATATATATGTGTGTGTGTGTGTGTGATGGAATAAATAAAATACGAAAGAAAAATATAGTAGAGTGATAGGTATAAGATACATATTACTTAATATAATGTCAAGAAAACCTAAACTTAGCGTAGGTAGTAAGGAGCTGTAGTTTATTTTACTCGAGGACCCTTGGGACGATAGATAATTACAAATTGACAGATAAATCACTGCGTGTGAAAGCACTACACTGATCATCCGAAGTTTGTTTAACGTCACAGCTAAGAATAAGAATGATATGATTACTTAAGCTCAGATAAGATCCAAAAAAACAAAGTAATAAGGTTACATATATGAGTCACTAGCAGTGGCGCCAAGTTTTGAAGAACATTGGGTGAGCTCAAACACTTAAGTTATAAGTTCACAAGAAAATTAAAAAATCCTCCCTTTCATGTATCATGATATTAATGCTCACCAACAATGCACCCTTACTTATTGTTTTTTTAAAAAATATGTCACTTATTGATTTCAATAAGCAAACCACCACGAATCACTATAACAAATATTATTATTACTAGCGTTATAATGCTAATAAAACAAATTATTGAGCCCATATAAGTTGGCGCCACTCACTAGTATAAATACATAAAAAAGAATTTTGAAAAGTTATAAATCTCATATGCAGAAACACTGGTTGCTTGAAATCGCTGGTATTGTATAAAGCATAATGTATTTAGTCATATCACCCATGGCAACTTGATGCAAGGGCTGGACTCTCCAATGTATCGTGATTGTAAGGTCGTTTTTAAGTGTTCCGCATATTCTTCTTGAATGTGTCGATTTTGGTTCTCTCAAGCAGACTTTTTATTTTCTGAACTGTCTGTCATCCCTGTTGGGAGATGTCAAGAAATGTTTTTATGGTTTTCAGAGGATTTGGTCTCTTCCACTGTCTAAGAGAAAGATTTCATTTTATTTTTACTGGGATGATGTACGACTTAAGAGAGATAGAGAAATGCGATATTTAAGCACACGAGAGAAACAGGACATGACATAGAGTGGGATGAGGCTAAGCAGATAGGAAGGGAGAAGAGAATGCTAGTGAGAAAATGGAAGGAGGCCAAGGAAATAGAGAAGAAAGGAGAAGAAGATACAATGAACTGGAATGGGTGACTGAAGATAAACAAAGAATGGGAGAAGGTGTTAGAAAGAGTGGAAAGAACAAGAGCGAAGGTGAAAAGAAGGAAGAGGAATGAAGAAAGAAAGGATAAGGAAAAAGAGTGTGAAATAAGGAGTCCAACCACATTCCAGACGAAAGGAAATGTCTATCTAAATCGCCTGTCAGGTGAAACAACAGTTGACAGGAGAAGGCCATCTGCTGGAACACCTGAGAATAAATGTTCCAGATAAACAACTTTCAAATAATCTTGTGTCTGCAGGGGAGTGACTTTTGTGTATGTACCTTACTTCATTTGTATTTGGTACAGAGTCTGAAGAAGACCTTGCTAGAAGGTTGAAACGTAACGTTTAGTTTATTTTTTTTAAATAAAATAAATTCTGCCTTGGTCAGCATATTGAGTTTTTGGTTATAATGGAAACAAGGCTTAATGGTATTAATATTCTTACTGTTTTGTGCAGGTCCCTTTACAACCTCGCAATTTCACCCTTTTTGAAGGGGCTTCTTACATCCCTTGGTTTAACCTCTTAAGTAAGAATTTTAGACAAGGGGATATTTCCCCGTATGCATTGCAGTGGCGTAGCATGGACATTTCGGGCGGAAACGCCAAGTGCGAAGGAAGGGTCGGCCCTTTCTTGCTTAATAATTTACTTATGGTATTAGTCGCTACAGGTATTGTTTATTTGCCTGAAGTCAGCTGGGTTTTCAATAAAACATCATTCATGCATGTTTTAGCTACAAAATTAGATGCCTCACTATGCCACAAATGTTTTGAACTCTGGTGTTTTATACCTTTCTGCATGACGCAAGTCATTAGAAAACCTACCTGAATCACAAGCGCCTTTGAACAACAGCAGACGTCATTGTTGTGGATGATCCAACTACTGATTGATTTGGTTTATTTTACTTCGCTTTTCTACCACTTTTGGTTAATTGCGAATATGAATATGAGTGATGATATTGATGAAGGGATACTGACAAAGAACACCCGTGTTCACTCCGGGATTCGAACCAGTACACTCTACTGACGTAACAGTGCCGATTAGTAATTCAGACCACTGTTTATTACATCTTGAGAATGCTGATAAACATTTTAAAATAATTTTGTCCAGAGACAATTCGATGTTAAGAGTTTTCAAATGATTGCTAAACATTTCCATTGACACAATATTAAGCAGGTAGATAATAACGAAAAAACAATAACAATAAAAAAATAATAGTTTTGCGGGTTAAGTGGTAGAGTAGCCACAGGCTGAATTTCTACCACGAGGACTTCACCAACTTATTTGACAAAAACTGTGTTGATCTTTTAGTTTCTAATGCACATCGCTGTTCGTGCGATAAATTATACAATGCAGTGCAGTGGGCATTAAGAAGCGGTATATTTGAGATTGGTAAAGTTACGTCAGTCAATATTGCGTATTTCAGCATCACATAGCACGAGTTGTATGAGCGCGAAGAACCAGGTAGGAATTCTACCGCTGTCGTCTGCTTCAGAAGGCAGGAAGGGTCACATGAAGCAATCACGTAGCCCTCTGCTCCAGACGCTGGCGTATGAGAGAGCATTTGCGCGCGTGCTGTAGACATCGAAGCTTTCCCTCCAGAAAGGCAGCAAGGAATATAGAGTCTTTTACGCCGAACCTGCTCGGCGTCCGGCCAGGAAAGGCATTGAAAAAAGATGCTAGAACGAGTGTTGAGAGTGGAGCGTTGCAAGCGGATCGCGAAAAATAGCCATTATAATGCCATGAAGGTCAAACATATATGAAATTAGTCAAGTTTTACTTTATATTCACAACATTTACGAATTTTTGAAATTTTAAATCTGGGAACGCCGGGCGTACGGGCGTATTATAACGCTACGCCACTGAAGAATTGAAGGGTGCAAATGGCCATATGTGTCGATGCATCCACCAATTCTAATTTAATCAATCAATCATGTATTTAGAATGTTTTCAAATATACAGGCCTGTGGATGTAATCGGTGTTTGCTATTTTGTCTATGTAACGTGATCATCATTAATATTAGTTGTTGAACTTTTTTTAAAAAAGAAAAAAAAGAAGTATTAGTATAAAAAGCAGACAAAAGGGGCGAACCCCAGAAGTAAGGCCGCCTCCCCCCGCATACATTCGAGGGTACTTTTAAATAAACCAGGACGTAAGTTTCCTGAATTTAACGGTTCCCCGCCTTTTTATTATCTTTCTTTGCATCTTTCTTTTTAATTTAATACATAAATACAAAACGAAAAAATAAGAAAAAGTATAGAATTCTATACATATATTGGTAACTTTAAATGTATATGTATTATTGTATTGACCGATTCTGTTGACCGGAACAGGTCTTTGGCAATGTATTGTTTATTTATTTAAGGATTTAAGTTTATTTGGTAATTACTTACACTATTAGTAATGTAGTTTAATGTTGAGTTTTCTTTTTTAGTTTGCGGTTAGTTTTAGTTATCTAACTGTTGTTATTTTGGGTATGTTATAAATAGGTATGACAACCATTCTGAAATCTAGAACAGTTAATGGTTTAAGTGGTTCAATATGGTAGTGTTGGTGGGAGGGTGAGGGTTGCACTTACCCTAAAGAGTATATGAAAAAAGTATAGTGGAGTTAGAGCCCCCACTTTCTTGATCACGGCCGAAGGTGGGGGTGATGTGATCAGCACAACGCTCCTGGCCGCCTTTACCCCCTCCGAGTTACCTCCAGGTAACCACTTTATACGACGCTGGGTGGGCGCCGGAGCAGCTTGAACAGGTGGGAAACAAATCCCGGTGATCGAACCCGGGTCTCTCGCTTACCCTAAAGAAGCAAACATTAAATCACCAAATAATGATTGATTTCACTTCGCTTGTCTGCCACTTTGAATAATCTCGAGGATGAGTGATGATATGAAGAACTTGATGAAGAGACTCTCACACCTATACCCAGGCGGGGACTGGACCTACAATTATAATGAACACATCAGTGATTTCTTTGTTTTAACTAAAGAATGTATTATTTACAAATGTACATAAATCGAAAAAGAGAAATTAAAATTAATATTTTCAAAAGGATTACCTTTGTACATCATCCAGGTACAACTTATGCAATGTACTAAGATTGTTATTCTAGCAAGACAAATGCAGTACTTGTACAAGTTTCCTTATTATTTACAATTATTGCACTTGATACATGTGATATTCATCCTCAGCTTTGAATATTTAAGGAAGATATTTCGGGATGTAGAGATTCTTGAGCTTCCATTCGAGAACTGTTCTATCTTGATCATCACCTACTGGAAATGCACTGTCACGATAATGGAGCACGATGAGAGTTTGAACTCAATGCTGACTTTGAAGCACAAACGCAACCTATGGGATTCTTGTGTCCTTTCGAAAGATATGTAACTTGAGTCGGAAAAAATGATCCAGTGTCGTTACACCTCTGGGACGATTCACTATTCTTGCAGGTGATCTCGAAGGTATTGTTGTCGAAGTGAACGGGAGCGATGCCAATATGTTTCACGTCTTTCAGGGGACTTGGAAACAATTGGGATTTCTGGTACTTGTAGAGGTTGTTGATCAGCAACTCGAACATGAGAATAATTTCCTTCGCTCTGTGAAGCTTCTCCTCTGTTGTAATTGTTGTGCTTCTTTTCCCTCTGGAACTACCGTTGACCATTTCTTCCCATTGTTGGAGAGCATCTTCTTCATCCTCCTTATTGTCTAAGATCAGATCCACAGTTTCCGCTGCATCTCCTAAAGTATCTTCGGACAAAGATGAAAGGATGGTGACGATGTTCTTCTTTCCAAGCATCTTCAGAGGAACCGATTGGGAGACAGCTAGAAGTGTCAGCAAAGCCGCACCATACCTCAGGACTAGTACCATGCTTCTTGTGTATTGTTTGCAAGTCAAGATGACTGCTGCTGCTGCAAGAGTCTACTAAAGATTTACTGATCGGAAGACATTATATACAAGAAATTAAGGAAAATTAACCATCAGTTATCGCATTCTTTAGATCCTCATTTAATCTGTCATCTAAACTTAATTATCACATTCGTGGTACACAAAGAAACATCCGACTTTTCCTTACTCTTTGTGTCATCTCATTCCATCTCGGAAGATCTAACATATTTAAAATTCCATTCTACCGGTCTCCACGCAATAGAGATATAGAAAACGCTATGATGCACGTGGTTTCTATCTTGGAGTAGGAATTTCCTATCTCTTCACCTTGATTGATAGCTTTTTACATGCAGTTTCGACGTTGGTTGGGGGATCGCATTCCGAAGTCCCATGATTCAGTGTTCAGAAGTGCTTCTTCGCCTTCATTGATAACATTGCTTGTCTGGCTTGCATCACTTGTTTGTTTCCAAAGTTCACTAGCGAGGAACCAAAACAATAAAACTTTCACCTGTAAGTTTATTTACAAGCAAGTTTTTTTCACAGATATCATGTACCTATGAAATTGTTAAATACATTTTGTGTGTACTTCAAAAATATGAATATGTTGAGGACAAAATTCATTTTCTTAAGGATCAATACACATGATATTGCATCAAGTAAAACAGAAATCGTACTTGTATGTTAAGAAGACATAGATAAAAATTGTTTCATATTAGGTAACTCCTCAACTTTACCTTTACCGGTCTTAAGGTGTTGTTGTACCTCTCGTGTGTTTCAGCAAAGAATTTTCCCCAAAATCGCTACAATATTCCAACTTTAGAAATGGGGAATTCTTGTGTGGTTTGCTTTATTTGTTCCCTACTCTAGATATTGCTGCGATCCTCGTAGCGCTGCACTTCACTGGTACAACTTACCTTACTAGCTCAGCAGAGAATGATGGTAACATCCAAGGGTTCGGGCAGAAACACTGAGTTCCTTCCCCTTTTATCCATTTGTGAAGTCCGTTGATGTCCACGTTGTTGTCCTCCCGCGATTCTAGTATTCCACAAGTATTAACACTTTCAAAATAAAAAAAAAGCAATATATTCTAATTAGAATTTATTTGAATTACTCACGCACGTATGTCGCGTAATACAAAATAAAAACAAAACAATTTCGACCGGTTACAACAAGAGATGCATAAGCCTAATTTCTCGCTTGCTTCTTGCATCTTGCTTCCGAAAATCTTACCGAACACTGCTAACGGTTCTCAGGAAAACGGTTACTCCTCTCCACTGACTCAGTGGTACCAGCTACTATAAATTTTCCATACCAGAAAGTGAATAAAATATTGTATAGGTTTGAACAGTAATATAATGGAAGGTACATTCAACTGGTACAGTGACTTTTGATATGTGGTGGCAACAATGCAAACGGCAACGCGTGATCTACTCCACAAAAATTTAAACAATAAACAATATCTTTCGAAATATTGAGAGAAAAGAATGGCGTCTGCCAAACCATGAAACTACGAATAAATATTAGAAACTTAACTCAGAAATTAATAACTTAGACTTCACTAAACTGATAGAAATGAAACTTACGACAATCTTAAGAACGCTTAAAAGCAAATCAAACTATTGGTGTTGTGTATATAAAACGTGCCGCTATTTATCAGTGCCGTAGCATGGACATTTCGGGTGGGAACACCAAGTGCGAAGGAAGGGTCGGCCCTTTCTTGCTTAATAACTTACTTATGGTATTAGTCGCCACAGGTATTGTTTATTTGTCTGAAGTCAGCTGGGTTTTCAATAAAACATCATCCATGCATGTTTTAGCTAGACAATTAGATGCCTCACTATGCCACAAATGTTTTGAACTCTGATGTTTTATACCTTTCTGCATAACGCAAGTCATTAGAAAACTTACCTGAATCACAAGCGCCTTTGAACAACAGCAGACGTCATTGTTGTGGATGATCCAACTACTCATTGATTTGGTTTATTTTACTTCGCTTTTCTACCACTTTTGGTTAATCGCGAATATGAATATGAGTGATGATATTGATGAAGGGACACTGACAAAGAACACCCGTGCTCACGCTGGGATTTGAACCAGGGACCTCTGTCGTCTTGGTGCACTGTGCAAAGCAGAGTGGATGATCCAAATATCGTACACTCTACTGACGTAACAGTGCCGATTAGTAATTCAGACCACTGTTTATTACATCTTGAGAATGCTGATAAACATTTTAACATTTTAAAATAATTTTGTCCAGAGACCATTCGATGTTAAGAGTTTTCAAATGGATGCTTAACATTTCCATTGACACAATATTAAGCAGTTAGATAATAACGAAAAAATACAATAAAAAAAATTAATAGTTTTGCGGGTTAAGTGGTAGAGCAGCAACACGCTGAATTTCTACCACGAGGACTTCACCAACTTACTTCACAAAAACTGTGTTGATCTTTTAGTTTCTAATGCACATCGCTGTTCGTGCGATAAATCATACAATGCAGTGACCATTAAGAAGCAGTATATTTGAGATTGGTAAAGTTACGTCAGTCAATATTGCGTATTGTAGCATCACATAGCACAAGTTGCATGAGAGCGAAGAACCGGGTAGGAATTCTACCGCTGTCGTCTGCTTCAGAAGGCAGGAAGGGTCACATGAACCAATCACGGTAGACATCTCGTACGCCAGCGTAAGAGAGCCCATTTACGCGCGTGCTGTAGAAATGGAAGCTTTCCCTCCATAAAGGCAGCAAGGAATATAGGAGTCCTGTACGCCGAACTTGCTCGGCGTCCGGCCGGGAAAGGCATTGAAAAGAGATGCTAGAACGAGTGTTGAGAGTGGAGCGTTGCAAGCGGATCGCGAAAAATAGCTATTATAATGCCATGAAGGTCAAACATATTTGAAATTAGTCACGTTTTACTTTATAATCACAGCATTTTAGCATTTTTGAAATTTTAAATCTGGGTACGCCGGGCGTACGGGCGTACTATAACGCTACGCCACTGCTATTTATACTTCTAGATATATCGGTGTATAAAGTTAACGCGGCCATATTGGGAAATTTGGTTGAAGACATTAATATAATATTTATGAACTTATATATGAATTCTTAACTGCAAAATAAGTGAAACCATAATAGACATGAGATAATATACTAGCCATTATATAATAATATTCGTTACATAATAATATAACAACGAAGTAATGGTCAACTCGGGGTCATTACAATATTCACAAAAGTTTCGCGGTACTGTACGCCTATTCTATGTAACAGATATCTAGCCAACAGTGGCGGCAACCAACTCGAAGAATCACTTGAAAGTTCTAGAAGGAATTACAAACACATATAATATTTCAGAATTTTGAATACTGTAGCAATTGTTTTCCAAAGGAGAGAAGTTTTCGAAAAATCGTTGATAATACAGACCAAAGGTTTAACGTCACCTTAAGATGAGGCTAGAACGAATTTAAGTTATTGCTCAACATCTGAGAGCACCAGGTCGCAGTGTGGGTGCTGCCAGGAGGGAAGGGAGAAGAACCGATTTCGGTCACTAAGACCAATAAACTCCGAGCACTCCACATCGAGGCAGCCAACAGAATCTGTGCTCATCCCTCCGAGGTTCGATCCGTCTGACTCATTAGCTTCGTTTGAATGCTTACCCTCAATGTTCTTTGATTATGGAATATTAGAATTTATATTCATTTTTGACAACAAGCCCTAAAACTCCTATGTAATTTGTCAGTAAGCCATAAAACTTAAAAAATGTATACTCATTTTTGTCAGTAAGCCACAGAGCTCCTAAAATTTATACTATTTTTTTTTGTAAATAAGCCATAAAACTGCCAACATTTATATCTTTTTTATCAAAAAGCTATAAAACTCCTAACATTTATATTATTTTTTGACAACAAGACATAAAACTCTTACAATTTATATTATTTTCTATCAGTACCAAAAAAGCTACTAAAATGTAATAATCTTTTTCAAAAACCTATAAAACTACTACAATTTATATAATTTTCTGTCAATAAACAAAAAAACTACTAAAATTTAATTATCTTCTTTCCAAAACCCATAAAACTACTACAATTTATATTATCTTCTGTCAATAAACAAAAAAACTACTAAAATTTAATTATCTTCTTTCCAAAACCCATAAAACTACTACAATTTATATTATGTTGTGTCAATAACCCACAAAACTACTAAAATATAATTATCTTCTTTCAAAAACCTATAAAACTACTACAATTTATATAATTTTCTGTCAATAAACAAAAAAGCTACTAAAATGTAATAATCTTCTTTCAAAAACCTATAAAACTACTACAATTTATATTATCTTGTGTCAATAACCCACAAAACTCCAAAAATGGATATTCTTTTTTGACAAGAAACCATAAAACTACAAAATTTATATTATTTTTTTGACAAGGTATAAAATTTCGAAAATGTATATTCTTTTTTGGCAAGCCCTAAAATGTATAGTCGTTTTTAAACAACAAGCTAAACAATGGTCAAAATGAAGAGACAATGTATGATACAATGATACAAGATAGATTGTAAAAATTCAAGTGAGTTTTCAGCGGCAACTTTGTCCTGACTGTACATTGCTTTGTCATGAACTCGCCGGTCAACAGTAGAAGAAACTGGCCCTGCAGGATAGAGGGTGAAATCTGATACGAACTAAGATCAAATTCCCTATCGAGGCCACTGGGAAGAAAATACCCTTGATCATTCTCTAGTTCCTCGACAATATAGGCCTACTTGATTTCCAATTTTAATCATTAAACTATTTCCTCGTCCATTGTAATCATAAAGTACTTATTCAATATTGACAGTAGAGAAGAGTTCAACAATATCTGATTAGAAATATTTTGGATTTAAATCCATGAGCACGAGTCTCGCATATTTTTCTAAAGGCTCAATCGGCTGATCTGCTACTTATATCATTTTCGAATTTAGATTTTATATTATCAAATAGTATTGTGTCATTTAAGTAATTAATTATGATAAGGTATTGTCAAAGTAACAGTCAACGTAATGTAGTGTCTGCTTTGAGATCAATACCATTATCGTATATTAGATTATATCTTACAGGAATGCTGTTAGTTATCTATGACAACACTCTTGATGTCTATTTGATTTCTATTGTTAAAGATAAATGTTTTGTTATGGGTCAGGTACGTTTAAATTCATAATTTCCTGGTCTTAGAACATTTTTCATATTGCACATGCACAATTTTCTTTCAACTATTCTTTAATATATTATATTTCATTATTTTTAGATGATTCTGCGCTTTGGAAAAATCTAGTTAATTCAGATTGGTGAGTACATTTAATATTTCTGAAATGGTCTTTCGTCAGCGTTTGTAGGCAGCTTTTGATAAAAATTAGAACGTGTGACCGGGTATATATACCGAGGTACAGCAATAATGGGTGGCATTCAACGTATAGAAGATCAAGGATAGTACAAATTTCATAGTTAAAATTTAATTGTTACTATTCATTTATTGTTAGTTCCTATATTAGAGCTATTTTTTTTGTATCCTCCCGGCTCCCGTAATGACATTCTATTTCTCCTGTATATTTCATTAACAACCAAGATTGCAAAATTTCAACTCATTCAGAGTTCTGCGAACCATACACGTTTAGCCATCGGCGGGCGGAAGTGACGTAATATCTTTCATTAGTTCGTTGATGCTTAGTTCTGCAGCACAGTAGACAAATACATATGAGTTAGGACTAAGGAACATGCAAATTTGTAAATTTTTATTCTCTATTTTGATCTGTACATTATATAAAATGCAAATTAATTGTTTTGTTTAATATTATCCACTCCATGAACATATGCTGTAGTGATATCGCGCCGCTAAAAATGCGAAAAATTTGTGGCAACTAAATCTCCCATAATCTCCCGTAACTCCAATTTCCGAAAATTGGAAATTCCCCTTAAATTCATGGCTGAAAGTTAGTCACCCCACATATACCTAAATTATAACCAATATAATTTTCTATACACAATTTGGATCCAAATTTTGACTTGATGTATATTAATTAGTATAACAAACCTAGCAATATTATCTTTTACATTTTACCATTGTAGAATTAAGCTTTTATTTCTAAGCCTTTTCGACCAATGTAGTGTTATGACCAATTTTGATATTTGCTTATTTGATTACACAATTAGTGCAAAATAGTTACCAAAGCAATGTAAGAGGATTGGAGAAGGACCGTTATCTTCACTGACGCTTTTACCTTGTTCTTCCTAAGTAACTCCGTGCAAATGTTGATATCGTGTCTTCAACTCCTGCCAATTCCTTACCTTCTGTCTCCCCCTCCACTGTTCATCTCCCGTAATCTTCTTCTTCCTCTCGTAGGTCTGGGTAACCAAAGTCCGTTCTGCAATTATAACAATGATCATTCCATCCGCGATATGGTATTTCTAAGTTCATTTTTCCTTTTGGTCAGTAGTTTAATAATTTTCTAGAAAAATGAACATGCTCAGAACATGCTGTTTCAAGTTTAACTGATATTTTGTCAATTTCTTTCACCATCACTTCGACCTTCCATTTATTTCGGATTTCTTCGCTTCTAATTTTGTCTCGTAAGGTCACTCCACACTCCACTTAAAGACCGCAAAAATGAACAATTTATTCTAGTTTTATCATTTTGACGAGGAGTCCAACATATAGAAGAGGCCGTTTTGAAATTATGTTATGGTATCTAATGTGAACATATTTTCTCATTTGTTTTCCAATTTTATCAAAATTCCATTTAATTAAATTTTTCTCAACATATTTTTGGTGCTCGAACTGTGAAATATGGCTTCCCAAATATTCAAAGTATGTTACCTGTTCATTTATTTTATCTTTTATCACTATTGTCACCCTAGGCAGTATTTTTTACCATTTGTTGCCAATGATTTTGTTTTATCCTCTGAAATGTTTATCTTATAATTTATAAGAAATGATTGAAGTTTGAAAACAGACTCTTGTATATTTTCTCCACTTGCTGCCATTAATATCTGGTTTGTAGTATTGTATTTCAATCAATACATTTTCCTGAGGGATTTAAAGATGTCCATTCCTGAATTATTTTATCAAGATACCATAAAATAAACCATGCTCTTCTTACAAATTACGAACTAGATTTAACATACATGGCAAATTTCTCTCCTTAATCCAGGATTATCTACACTCACGGATACAGCGTGTCACCCTTTCAGGCGCCTCTTCTGATTTTAATCCTGTCTTGTCTGGGGTGCCACAAGGGAGCGTCTTGGGCCCTCTATTGTTCATCCTATACATGGACGATCTCCCTTAAAGACTTTCCTCACTTCCTGTCAATATACTCATTTTTGCTGACGACTGTAAACGTTTCAAAGAAATGTCAACCACACAAGATGCTGTGATTCTCCAGAATGCTCTTTCCGAACTTGTCACATGGTGTAAGCAGCGGAATCTACAACTAACCCGCAGAAATGTTCCTCCCCTCACAGTCTCTTTAAAAAAGAACAAGATACTTCTCATTATGTTCTTGAAAACAATTATATTAACGCAGTTGCGACCCAAAAAGATCTAGGTGTTATCATAGATGAAAAACTGAACTTTAAGGAACACATCGCAGCTACAACTAAAAGTGCAATGCACCTCTTAGGCCTCCTCTACAGATTCACTGAAATTGATACTCCAACATCTCTTAGCCTGTTTTTCAAGTCATTCATTTCTCCGATTCGTGAATACTGCTCTCCAGTCTGGGCCATGGCTTCCAATACAAATCTTTCTAGAATGGATTCCGTCCTCAGCTTCTTTACCGCCATTGTTCGTCATAGAATTCCTTCTCTGCGGCATCTTAGGAAACCTGACATCCTGACTACTTTGAACATCCAGTTACTGCAGACCCGACGCAATATGGCCGATAGGAAATTTTTCTATAACATCATCAATGGAAAATTAAGATCTGAATTTCTGCTTACAGAATTCAACTTCAGAGTTCCCTCTCGATCGACCCGAAACACTTAATTGTTCCACAACTCTACCGCTAGGCTTTCCCTTATACAGCGCTCTCTGATCGACAGGCTGCCACAGTTCTATAATAAACTACCTACAAACATCGACATTTTTGCCCCAGAAAGTATTTTCCGATCTTCTCTAAGAACGAATATGTAAATCTTTTGTTTGTTTCCTTGTTTATGTCTTATCTGTTTATATGTATCTCTTTTTGTTTTTACCTAAAACCATGTTCTTGTTGATTTATTAGAATTTTCAGTGTAAAATGGCCTTACAAGTGCTGTGTCTGAAATTTGAATAAATAAATAATAATGGAGCAAGACCAGATCCTTGTCTTAGTCCTTGATTTATTTCAAAGCTTTCCATCGTTCTTCCATGATCTATTATGATTTTCACTAATGTAGCTTCATAAAATCTCTTTATTGCATTTACTAAATTTTTTGGGACTTGATAATGTTCTAATACTTCCTCCCTAATCTAATCTGACAAATGAATGTCCGATGAAAATGTCAAGGTCGTTCTTTAGCTTCAAGCATACCATTCTGACATAACGGGGAATCCTAATGATCAATGATGGATGTTGGAATATTTTTCTGACAATATCTTCTTTATATGAACGAAATTTATCACGAAATTACAAAATCAGCGATAATCTATGAACCTTTGTTCGTGCGGTATTTTAGAGTACTAAACTTTTAAAAAGTCCCGTTATGCGATGGATGATGTTTATCGGTCTTTGTTGATTAGAACTTTGAGGACTAATAGACGAACTAGGTAACAGCACAAGGCAACTTAAATTATATTTTAATGTGATGATATCCTTTGATATCAGGCTACAGATATGAACTTTGATGACTTATATGAACGCTGAATTACCAATTTTTTCGGATATTCGTTTGCTTTTCAATTAAACATTCGAAACCTTTTCATAAAGTTCAGGACAAACTTAAAGACACTCGGACCTTATCTTCCTAATAATGTTGGAAGAAGCGCGTAGCCACCACATGCGCCTTCAATGTTGTCAAATCTTGTAAGGAAATATGGTAGCCACACGCCGCTTCACGCCTCGTCAACATTGTGAGCAAGAAAAGACCCAAGTTTCTTAAGTTTATCCTGAGCTATACTTCTGCACTCAGCAAATACTAACTACACGAAGAAAAATTTAGTCAACTAAGAAACCTATCTTTCTTTAAGATAACACCTATCGATCAGCATGTATGTCTATGAAAGACAAACAATAGCCAGCCAAAAATACATACACATTTATTCTTTAAACATCTTGAGATTCGGAGAGCCGCGTGCAAGGCCAGAATATATTTCATAGTGCATTTTCAGTGGAAGAAATATAGTATTTTTTTAAAAAAAATAAAGATGAGCTATTTGACACAATTCAATCTATCAGGGGAGCTGATGGAGCTACAACCCCTCCAGAAATTATAAGAAAATCAGCATTTCCAATTGATAGAAGTAAAAAACTTGGGAAAAATCAAAATGCAAACCCCTTAAAAAGACCACCCGATTACCGTATTTGCCTCTGAACAACTTTTAAAGCGAAAGCTGAAATAGTAATTACAAAATATTTTATTATGTACCCACTCCCCTCTAGGATTTAGCTATGTAATATTCATCTTTACAATTCCGAAAAAAATCCTGCGCATTCTAGTGGAGACGAATAAGGTCCTTCATGCAGAAACACATTTGAATTGTTGTTGTTTCAAGTCCACTTTATGCACAGAAAGGCTAATCGGGACTGGACCTACCGTTTGAAGTGGTATCCGAACCACTATACCATGTGCCTCCACCTGGTATTGAACCCAGAACTCCTTGATTTCAAGGCGACGACGTTATCACTACACCATCTGAAAAGCCCAGCTTTTGATATACTCCTAATATCAGTCTCAAGTTTTTCCTAGATACTATTTGCCAATGCGTATAGTTAGTGGCATAATGTAAGTTTGTATTAAAATGTGTAACAGTAGTTATGGAAATAAGCACGGAATAGTTACAGAAACAAGGAATTAATATTATTATAAATTTCCAATATGGTAGATAAAATTAAAAAAATTGATATTGAAATCTGTTTTAGTTATATATTGATATGGAATTGAAAGAAAAAAATTGAAATTTTCATAGATTTGGTGATGATTTTCATACTTCCTGTTTATTGTGGAATTAAAGAAAATGGTGAGATATGAATAATTGTGTATTAATCATTACATTGTTTATGAAAGATGGATGCTTCAGAACTGAGAAACTATAATATGCATTCTTCTCGAACTTCTTGAATTCGTCTCAAAAACTTTTGATGAGTTCGTGTCGACCAGTAATTGCGTCTGTAAACAGGAGGCCTGATATCCAAATATAAACATTGCTTCAGAATTACCTTCAATGATTCATACTTCAACGTAAAGAATCCTTGAGATCTACGTCATATTTTGCCACATCGAAAGTCCCTTACGACCTAAGTGATTGATGTGTCGATCATTGATGGAGTGCGAAGACAAGCCTCTATTACGCGACTAACAATGAAACTTTGATAACAGAACCTGATACGCAGTTACTGGAATTTTCAACACCGGACAGATACTTCAGTGACGTTTCCTTGATAAAATATTCATATAAAAGGATAGTGTTAGAGTCGTGTCTTGCTTTGATACCGGAGTCGGACTGGTGTGTTTGCGCGGTCAGGTGAGTTGAAATGTATGGTTACCATGGTAACACTACAGGTCAGTAATGTTGTTTTGTTTCCAATAGTTCTGATTGGGTCATCACATTGTTCGTGAGGATTCATACATTGGTGTCTAAATTGGTCCAATTATAGTCCAATCTTGATGGAATGAACGAGAGTGGGGGTAAATATGACTCCAGGTCTGGATTTTCTTTAGTTCTGTGGTTGTAACTTGTTATTTTCGTCAAACTCGTACATGATCGTAGGCAGGGATGGATGGCACCGATTCGAGACAAGCTCGTTCTCGTCTGGAAATTGAGACGAGACTCCTGTGTGGTTTTTAACACAGCTGTGAAATTGCAATATATATATATATATATATATATATATATATATATATATATATATATATATATATAGGGTGTCATTTTAATGGCGCCCACGGACCACAGATTCGTATAGAGGAAATCAAAACAAACAACTTTTTTCAGTAACATTTTTCTCGTTGGTGCGTCGATTCGACGCTACAGCCGTTCAAAAAAGACCGTTTTGCCGCCTGGATGCTGGCAACCCAACACAACATTTGATCGTATCTGTGACGTCATTTCCTGCAGCGAAACAGCGCACAGCAGGATTGCAAGAAACGCACAAATTTTATGAAAAATGACAAACTACCAACCACATTATAAGCTGTAAAAAGAAACAAAAAACGCGTCCAGAAGACCGAACATCATAGCCTACCAGCCAGAAGATCAGCAGTCATCTCAGGGGAAGGGGGAAGTGAACCAACGATATGAAAAACGGTAAAAAAACGTATTTAAAATGAAGTGTCAATATCGGATTTTGTCTGAGCCTACATGTCAAAGATCAACAACAATAAATTTTATTGGACTTGCAGCTTACATGTGGTTGTTTACGCCCAGCAACATGTCAAATATTTGTAAATCTCGTTGAAAGGTTGATATATTTGCCTTGTGGTACTTTTGTGCTGATAAAGGAAGTATCCGAGGTTCACGTTGTTACATTACGGCTAAAACAAGTACAACCACAGTAACAATCTAATGATGAATCAGTAGCAAATATACTGCGCTGTTCACAGTTCCAAACTATTACATGTGTATCCGGTGCATACGAGGGTCACTATTTATATCTTGAGCCTAACAATGGAAAAACAGGAATTTGGCATTGAAAACTGCTTTATTGTTTTTCGAAGTATTCTCCTTTATGGTCAATACACTTTTGCATTCGTTCGAACTATTTGTCAAAGCAGTTTTTCCAATCTTCTTGAGACACCTCCATAACATGGTTTTTGAACGCATCAACGGCGTTTTCCGCCGACGAAAATCGTTGTCCACGCAATTTATTCTTGACATTCGGAAACAAGAAGAAGTCATTGGGTGCCAAATCAGGACTGTACGGTGGATGACCCATCAATTCGATTTTTTGACTGTTCATAAAGTCGGTTGTTAGACGAGATGTGTGACAGCTGGCATTGTCTTGATGAAGAATGATCCGACGGCGTTTGTTTGTTTTCCGTATTTGACCGAAGAACTCTGGCAAACAAATTGTTGTGTACCATTCAGAGTTGACCGTTCTACGTTCCTCTAAAGGCAGAGTTGCCACATGACCAGTTTTCCCGAAAAAAACAGGCGACCATTTGTTTCGATGTGCTTCGAGTGCGAACAACTTTTGTTGGATTGGGTTCATCTTGAAACACCCATACAGTCGACTGCTGTTTACGTTCCGGCTCGTATGCATATATCCATGATTCGTCACCTGTTACAATCTTATATACGTCTTTTGAAGCACCACGATTGTATGTATTGAGCATTTGTTTGCACCAATTGACGCGAGCGTCTTTATGAGTTTTTGTCAAATTGTGTGGGATCCAACGAGAACATACCTTTCTCACAGCTAAATGATAATGTAATATTTTATATATGCTGGTGGAACTAATACCTATGGTTGCCTCAATCTCACAGTATGTCACATGACGATCTTGCAGTATTAGGTTTTGCACAGCATCAATGTTTTCTTGAACAACAACTGATTTTGGACGACCTTCGCGAATCTCGTCGGTGAGCGAATGGCGGCCACGATTAAATTCGTCATACCAGCGTTTTACAGTGGCAAAGGATGAGGCTTCATCGCCAAATGTGGAAGTAAGTTGATCGATGCACTCTTGTCTTGATAATCCACGTCGAAAATCGTAAAAAATCATCGCACGAAAATGTTCACGAGTTAATTCCATTTTATTGTTGTCGCGCAATCTCCAAGGCAACATAAACAACACAAATGAAGCTATTGACAAAACATTTGAAGTACGTTATGGTCAATAATGCCAGACGATTCCGTGCAAACGTCAAATGGCGCCTAACTTCAATCAGTGTTGCCAAGGCTCAAAGTATAAATAGTGACCCTCGTAGATAAACACAGTCGTCGGAGAGCTTGTATTACAACTACTTATATCCCTGTATTTTCAACCATTTTTGCCACTTGCCTCATAATGCCATGAATATACATTATATTATGTGCTTCTTGCCTTTGGAATTTTGAGTTATTTCATTTCTATTTTGTCATGTGTTCAGTGTGTCGCAGACAACTAGTATCAGAAGAACGAAGTGGATAGACTACCTTGCATTGTAGATGCCAACTTGGTAACTAGATTTGCAAATATTTGACATGCAAGTTGAGACAAAATTCGATATGACCACTTCCACTTGATTTCTATATTCTTTCTACCATTTTTCTTATCGTTTGTTTACTTCCTGTTAAGTTACAGACCGTGTTTTCTCGTTTTGTTTTACGGTACATAATGTGGCTGATTGTAGCTGTCATTTTTCACAGAGTATATGATTCCTGGCAACCCTGGAACGCATCGCTTCACGACGGGATATGACGTCACAAATGCTATCAAATGTTCTGTTGTGTTGCCAGCATTCAGGCGGCAAAACGGGCTTTTTTGAACGACTGTAGCGCCGAAACGACGCTCCAACGAGAAAAATGTTACTGAGAAAAGTTGTTTGTTTTGATGTCCTCTAACGTTTCCGTGGTCCGTGGGCGCCATTAAAATGACACCCTGTGTATATATATATATATTAACTCACAAAAGGGCCTTTGCTCCAGTGGGATGTTGGCATGGAATACCGGTCTCGACGTAAAGAGAGAGTTGAGATCAGCATACAGTTGGAGAGGGTGACTAGGATTTGTTTATGAGTGTCGTGTATAGGGACTCCCGCACAGGGGTGGTCATTTTCGTTAAACCTCCCTCACCCGCACGGCTCATTTTTGCCCTCACCCTCTCATGCCCTCACTTTTATGACTCGCCTTTCACCCTCACGCACCCTCACCCCCACGGCTCGCCCTTACCCGTGATAAACTATGGGAGCGGGTTAGTGCTATGATAAATAGCACGAGCTTTCTGAAGTGAGTATATTTCTCGTACGTTCGTAGGACAACGCCATGTAAAAGTGCCTTTCTCTTAATCTAGTAAGAGGCAACATAGATTATCATGTACCGGAAGTTCGTTTATACAGAAAAGGAAATAAAGCTATCTCCGTGAATCGTCATTGCCGGACCTGCATGCTAGCTACTAAGGAGTGTAAATTGTTTTGGTGCACATATATAGGAGGTTGCTCTCTGATTATACCGCAGATAGGTTATGTCATAGAAAGTAGTATTGCTATTAAAACTAACCAGAAGCGTTTTATTTCAGAACTTTTACAGCATAATTTGTTGATAAAATTTTGTCATTATCGATGATAATAATAATAACCCATGGCGCGACAGCCCTCGAAGGGCCTTGGCCTATCTCCCGACTGCAAGTCTCCCTCAAAAATCCTACCTAGAGGTGTAGAGATCTTCAACCGGTAATGGGGTGACGTGGGGACAGCACGTCGAACCCTCAGCCGTTATAAGAGATTTCCAAAACCGGGATACGCTACTCACTCGTAGCTCTCCAATTTCCTCACGATGGTGGGTTGCCAACGGACCTATACAAAGCCCACAGACTGAACCCAGGCGGACTCGAAGCCATGCCGTCCCGCAGTCCAAAGCACAGTGCCTTAGAGCACACGGCCACGGAGGAGGGCTGCCTCTTAGAAACCTCTAGATGTTAAGCCTGTCCGCGTGACCTTCTCTCACCGTGTAATCGTCGTACCCTGTATTTGCAGTCCAGAAATTGGGCAAGGACTGTTCACGTTATCTTCGCATCGGTGCGTCAGATAACAAAACCAGTGATAGTGGTACTTCGAATATAGATAATATTTACTTCGTAACACAAGTAAATTTTCTCAAGTGTAATATTTCCACTATAATGCACCAATTAATGTGTTAACTTTTTTTCACACCTGAAAAATATTCGATAAACTGTCACGAAGAAATGATGTGCGTCGATTTGGACTATTCAATCTTAAGGTATATTCACTAGTATTCCATGCATCATAATTTTTCATCAAATATAGTTTACTTAGTAATGAATGATTTTTAAGTACCGGTATTACCGGCACCACTTTCTTAAAAAATAAAAGCTTCACACAATGGTCCCACCACACACTCCAGACCTTAGTCCGTACGCTCAATGCACGGCTTGTTAAAATTTGCGCTTGCTGTTTTAACCCTAATATTTCCCTAAGAAATTCTTAAACCAAGCGTACGGACGTGGAGACAAAAATACGGTACGTTTGCCATGTGCGTACGGTATTTTCAAAAGTTCGCAACGCTGCATAGCGAAGCACGCGAAGCGGGTAACTCCAGTGGTCCATTACGCAATCCGGTTTCTCTCACTGTTCATTGGTGGAGCCGTCTCACGTCACTACTTGCGCAGAGACTTGTTCTCGTTCGCCTGGTCTACAGTTAGCTGGTACGGGTATAGGCGGTCAAATACAGTATGTTAAGACGCGCTAAAGCAATACCGAGACCGGGACAGCCTTGTAAAAATCGAGAGGATCACGAGACCAACTTGTCGAGACAAGACCGAAAGGAAGACAGATGACGAAAATTAGAACGAGATTTTGCTATGAGAGTTGAAAACCTTTATCTAAATCAAATTTTCTTCTCTGTGAGACTACATATCTTTTGTTCACTGTAACTACAAGGTCACTCTACTAGTGGCATCTGTAAACATGTGTAGCATGTTTGCACATTCAGGATAAAATCCAATTTTTGAGGGTTGGTAACTTCGAAACGAGGAGTCATAACAGAAAAACATAATTAAGAAAACTTGTCTGCCTTAGTGTTCTCTATACGCTGTAAAGGTTTGTGAGGTGGCAACCTCTATCTCTTGTTTGTACCTTTTGTTCACAGAAAGTGGCACACTCGTTTCAGTTCGTTTCAGTACAGTTTCGGAGCTTTTGGAGTGAGGAAGTACACCCAAAGTAAATGATAGAAAAAAGATATCCTGCAGTGTTGCTTACCATTATAATTTTACACCGCATACAGGAAATTTTCTGACTTTCCGAGTGAAAGAAAACGGTTACAGGAAAGCATTACATTGTAATTATTCATGCAATGCAGTGTACAATTTTACATTCAAACGGCAGGGGAAAATTTCAGATTTTTTTCGAAAAACCCAGTATAACATAAATAATCTAAGAAAATGAAAAAAAAATCTAAATTTCTTTACTGACTTCAATGACTCTTCTTCGTGAAATATATAGTTTAAAGGTATAATGATATATTCGCCGTTGACTAGTAATATTCGTCGTCGCACAGCAGAATCCGCTATGTTGACGGAAGCTAGAGAACGATGATAATTTATGGTTGGAAACATTAACCTTGCACAAAAGCTCGAAGTTCAGTCGTCTTCATTAATTTACGCACACAAACTTTACATATAATCTGTGAGCAATGTGTGTACAGCGTACAGACACTATATGATGAACCGCATTGCTTTGAAATGAATGTAATTAGAGAGAAAGGGACATTGAAAGTTTGGAGCTGGACAGATAAAGATGCAATATTACGGAGAAATTACCCGAGTAACATATTTTCCTCACCGCGGATTGTGTCAGTTCCTAAGCTGAAATCCTAGGTTCAATTTCCCGTGTGGTCAAAATAACTTTTTTTCTGCAAAATGGGTACCACTAAAAGTGGTACATTTCATGGAGTCACTGAGTCACAGCTTTATACTTTGTTATTGTTCGTGTGGCAAAAACAGGTAAAATGCTCCCCTGTGCTTTGCACCACGCCATGAAGGCGTATAGGGGGTGTGAAGTTAGGGTCCCACACTTTCTTGATCACGGCCGAGGGTGGGGGTGATGTGATCAGCACCACGTCCCTGCCCGCCTTTACCCCCCCAGAGTTTCCTCCAGGTACACTTTATACGCTTGAACAGATGAGAAAAATCCCAGTTCTCCCCCGCCGGGGATCGAACACGGGTCTCTCGTATGGTAGTCAGACGCCCTAACGACTGAGCTACCGCGGCAAGAAGAAAATAGTTATTGAAACGAATACGTTTTCGGAGCTCATGACGTAATTTTGAGTTTTGAACGTATTTTTCTTTATTGTGTTGTTGCTAAAACTCCTTGCCTATAACAACCACTGTTACAATCTTCCGGTAATATATCCCACCGGAAGATCTTATTTGAAAGAAACTCACCAAAATTAAGTGCGAAAATTTTGGGTTACATCGGTAAGTTCATATTAATGTTCCGTCATTCGTGCACCACTTCCCTCGTTTCATACACACACTCATAATAGGTGCACGCTTGCTTCTATATCGGTAATTTCTGGATGGGAGGAAGAATTTCCTGGGAAATTTCCCGAGTATGTACACAAAAGCCACTGTCGCTTGTCAGCAGGGAACGGAATTATATGTAAATACATATTTATGTATGCAGCTGAAATCAGTTCTATTTTGTGTTACCTTTGTGTATCATGGCATGTAGACTCGAAACATTCTGTCTTTAATTTCCATATTTGTACATACATTAGGTTTTGGCTCAAATTTTACATATTTCAGTTATTTTTACATATTATTTCAATGTTTCAGAACTTTTCTTAACATATACTCCACAGTAGCGCAATAATTACATGTCCCCGTTTGACTTCTGGTTGTTACAAACTTTATTTTGGCAACGCAAACTCCAGAAGGCATTGTGAATTTGAAATACATTCCCATTACTTATTGATATTGAACACAGTTTTAGTCAATATAAATCCATGTTAAGAGACAACAAGAAAAAATTCACGTTCGAACACTTACAACAAAGTTTCGTTATTCGTTGTTTTGGAGCAAACTCCCATGGTGGAGTGGTTAGCACATCGCGCTAAGACGCCAGGAGTGCCGAGTTCGAATCCTGGCTTGGGAGTGGATGTTTGTGAGTGTGTATTCATCAGTTTCATCATATCACCACTCATCTCCATCTTTTCAAATTATCCAAAAGTGGCACAAAAGGCGAAGTCAAATAAACAAAATAAAACAATCATTGTTTTCGAAACAGAAAATCAAAACACATTTAATGTTTCATTAAATTAGGCGCACACAGGAGATGTACATAGGAGAATTTTCAGCGAAAAATGCATATCGTGCAATTGATATACAGTACCACTGAGCAACCGAGCCAATGGCCAGAGAGAGGTTCCAGTCCTGGTCGAGCCTGCACTTTTCGCTGAAAATTCTAGATTTAATGTTGTTTTACAATTAATGTCAATGTAAGCGTACTGTACTTTATGTAACTCGTGTAGTATCTTACATTATTTACAATTTTAAGTCCATCTTTAACTCCATATTTTGGTGAAAATAACTAAATATGTATTTACATATTTAGCACATTTTTACTACATAGGCCTATAAAACCGTTCCCTGCTTATCAGTAACATCAACTGCTAGCATTCCCTGCTTATCGCTCGACACTTTGTAAGGTGTCGAGCGTTTGGCCTGACTCAGATACGCCTTTTTTCGAAAATTTCTCTCATGTCGGCAAACACACATGATTTTCCAGATTCTGAAAAATTACATTCCTTCTAGAACGCTGAAGTGAAAATTCGTGCAATTTGTTTTGATGTCTGGATACCAGTAATAGTTTTGTTGCTCCGTAAACCCCTTTTCTGTCACGGATATCTAGGTAACAAGGAAAGCAAACCACACGAAAAGTCACTGGGAATGCCTAAAACGAATTCTAAGCATAGAAAGTGTAGTATTTGTCTACATCATTAGACATCTATATCCAATATAAGTAGGAAATATGACGTCATCAACAAAAAAGGTTCTGATGCAATTTGAAGCCTGATTTAAAGCTTGCTTAAACAACAATATTTCTTTGTAGATAACGATGTCTACAGAGGCAGCTCAAGATAATATTTTCACCTGGACGAAGTAGACTATTTGCGCTCCCTACTTTTAACCCTCCCCCCTCCACCAACTTCCCACCTCTCTCAATAATAAAACATGACCATATTATGTCTATATGGTTTTCATGACGAAAAAATAGCCTTGTTTTAAACACGTTTAAGTGTAATTGTTAAAGAACACGTTCGCTGTAGGTATGTATTCATTTAATACCTATATATAATGATTTAAAAATAATAGTAATCTCTTAACAGTTAAAAGTAGATGAGCTATGTCACAAGCACTTTACAACTACCTTCAATTAATTTTCATATACACAAAACCAATTCTTCTTTTCATACAAATGTTCACACTTACATAATCAGAAATGAGGATTTGGCCCCTCCGTGGGCGGCGTCCAGGGCCCTTAAACCGCCCCTGAATGTCTGTGAGATATCAACTTCGAAGCAAAACATGTTGAAATCACTTTACACACGAAAGATAAAACATGAAACTGTAGAGTAATATTCAGGCGTTACAACTGATTAGATTTTACTTGAAGCTTGAACAATTTCCTCTTATTCGCTGACGTCACACCAGCATTTCCCACAAATAAGTTGCTACCAATGTAGAGTTTATACGAGTTCTGGGAGATTGGAAGCGGAATTTTCGGCTTTGGAAACCGCACATATACAAGCAATAGGAAACTTGTTCTTCCAGTAAAGTTGTACCTGAATGTACACAGTATTCTTAATAAGATTCGGACATATTTCATTTCTATTTTCTCTTTTTAAGCACTTAAGTGTCATGTTTCGTTGGTCGAACTTCACCTTGGTGATGGTGATATTTGTGTATGATTTGTTGTTCAAAGGATGAACGTTCGGAACTTTCATCAGCGGATTCTTAAACAGTTCGGTCCGATTCAGTGCGTTGATCAGTTTCTCGTACGCTTTGATGATCTGTATTGCTCTCTGAAGCCGCGAGTTTCCTCCTGATCTGGACGGAGCTTTACGTTTCTGTAGACGCAATGGGTACAAGTTGCTAGAAATTATCCTAGACTGTTCTTGATCCAGTGCTGGCTCGGGGTAGACCCTGGTCAAATCTTTTCCAAGGCTAATCGAAGATACAGAATCCATGAAAGGCATTAGCAACACCAGAAGAGTGAACTGACTAAAACACAACATGCCGACGATTCGTTGTTCTACAAGGTTTCACCGAGATGACTCTTGCAATGTGTCAATTTTTCTATCAGAGAGGTTTTATATATGCCAAAAAATCACGTGCTTGCAAAGCCGCCGCACCTTCTCTACAATCTGTGTGTTTATTTTCTAATTTTAAGACAGCTTCATTCATAATTCGAATTCTTATCTCTTGTTATCTCTGTTATTGAGGCCTTTCATTCATTCCCCCAGCGCTGCTAATTAAACATTTTCCTCTGTCAACTGCAAGAAGAGATAAAAAAAGACTTACACTTATACTTGCTACTTGCTTACACTTACAATCTACCTGGATTATTCTTGAATGGCTTGACAATATTTGTTTTCCCATGGTAGTCATTCGCCTTTTGCACCTCATTTCACTTCCTAAAACAATCGATGGATAAGGTTTTATCAAGTTTTGATAGCAAGAGTTATACATTTATTCTTATTCGAATTCTTAACTACGGTTAATCTGTTCTTTACACAAGACCAGCTGATTGCCCGGCTTTGCACGGGTATTTATTTATCCCAATCTTCTATTAGACAGGAAAATAATGAATTCTAACTATAGTGTAAAATGAACTTGGAGTTGAACGGCATTGGAAGTGTCACTATTCATCTTAGCGACCCCAAACATTATGGATTCCACACTAATATCGGTCAGATTCGATTATTTTTATATGTCATCCCCTTCCCACCCTCACCCCTAGAGGGGCCAGGGGTGCCTTGGAGTTGAACGTGATTGGGAGTTTCACTATTCATCTCAGCGACCCCGAAAACTATGGATTCCACATTAATATCGGTCGTTTTCGATTATCATTACATGCCACCCCCTTCCCACCCACACTTCTAGGTGTGCCAGAGTTGTCTTGCAGTTGAACGGGATTAGGAGTGTCACTATTCATCTTAGCGACCAAGAAAACTATGAATTCCATACTAATATCGGTCGTTTTACATGTCACCCCCTACCCAACCCCAACCCCTAGGAGTGCCAGAGATTCCTAAGAATTGAACGGCATTGGGAGTGTCACTATTCATCTTAGCGACCCCGAAAACTACGGACTCCACACTAATATCGGTCGTTTTCGATTATGTTTACGTCACCCCCTTCCACCCTACCTCTAAGGGTGCCAGGGGTGTTTTGGAGTTTAACGGAATGGGGAGTGTTACTATTCATCTTAGCGACCCCGAAAACTATGGATTACACACTGATGTAGGTCGTTTTCGATTATTGTTACATGTCACCCCCTTCCCACCCGCACCCCTAGGAGTACCAGAGCTGTCTTGAAGTTGTCTTAGCGACACCTAAAACTATGCATTCCACACTAATATCAGTCGTTTTCGATTATTTTTACATGCCACCCCCTTCCCACCCCCACCCCTAGGGGTGCCAGGGGTGTCTTGGAGTTGAAAGTGTAACGACCGCTATGTTAGGCAGATTTAAGTTGTATATTGTCATTTATCTTATTCGTATACTTTCAAGTTAAGAACTTGCATTAAATTATTTATACTTAATTGTTTTTATAATTCATGTATATATTTACGTTTTATCTTATATTATTCGCGTATTTTTGCAACATTCAGAATTTATAAGCTAATAATTATCCCAAATAATATATGCAACGTTTTCATTGTTTAAGCACAAGTTAAATACATCTCTTCTTAATATCGATTTTTGTTCAACAATGTACAAGATTGAAGTAATTTGTCTTCGTTATAAACTAAATCTTTATTTAATCATTTTTATGTGCAAGGGCAAATATGATTTTTTTGATAACATCAGTTTAGTTATTTCTATATAGTTTAATATTGTAATATTATAGCAAAGTATTTCTCCCTCGTTTTCAATAAAATATCGTATTCCTTTTGGCTGTTTATGTTAGGAGTGGGGGAACCACGCTTCGTGTTCTTGGCGATGTAAAAACTTCCACGTTGGCATTTTTAATTGTTGCCAACCTGAAATTTAGCTTACTATCGCTAATTAACATTGATCTGTTATATAAATTATCAGTTTTTCTTGTGCTATTTTATGTTATGAGTTTGTATTGTAAGTTAGAACAATCTGTTATGCTGCGCCGCGCGCTTGAGGTAGCAGTTGAGGTCTTGCTATTAACGGTGAAGGCGGTGCGCGGATTCTGTCGTGATAAATAAGTTACTCATCACTGCAAGCGAGCAGGACCCAACACATTATATTTTTGGCTTGTGCGAATCAGTATGTACGCGCGCGATTCGTGATTAAAGATTTTGGATATTTTTAATATAAAGTATTTGGAATTTTATTTACTGTCACGTGTCGCAATTCGGTGGTTACCTTCCTGGAGGAAGGGCGGATCGTCTTAATCCCGATCCCTGGGTGAGAACTGGTGCTCCCAACTGACCAGCCGGAGCAAGGAGTGGTGGCACGTTGCAAAAGGGATTGGGAGTGTCACAATTCATCTTAGAGATCCCGAAAACTATGGATTCCACACTAATATCGGTCGTTGTCGATTATTTTTACATGTTACCCCACCCCCACCCCAAGTGGTGCCAGGGGTGGCTTACTCCCACAGTGTTTCTTCCCATATTACAATGATATGTGTACAAACTTTGGTTGAAATCGCTCCAGGCGCTCGAGAGTTATGGAGGAACAAACACACACACACACATACACACAGACACATATCCATTTTATATGTATAGTTTTAAAACTTACCTAAATTTATTTTAAGTTCAATTTATGTGCAGATACTCACCTCTGTACTAGAACTACGAGTACAATGATTTATTGTCGTAGGCTGTAATAAGAATTATTGTACAATTACTGAATTGTTGTTGTAAGATTGTTATCTTTCCTCCTCTAATAGTTCCCTAATCGAGAATCGAACACAGTTGATGAAACCTTTGCACCTACGTTATTGCGAATCCACTGTTAATGAGACATTGGAAGCAAAGGGAACATTTTAGTGGATATTAATAAAGCCACAAATTTTCTAGCAGTGTGTGTACGTACGTGAAGATGTGTGGATAAGGAAGCAAATAGAAGACAGACAGAGATGGCTAGTGTAATTTGCCACGAAGCCAGAGGTTCCACACTCTGGGTGTATTATTGTGTTTGGCCATTTTACAAGTTCATCAATCATTAATATCGTTGCGAATATCCAAAGGGGTAGAAAAGCGACATAAAATGGTCAAATGAGAAATAGAAAAATATTTTTCATTGAATTACTATTACAACTCTTATTTTCAAGATATGTTTGTCGAGTTTAAATATCAAGTCCCTTTCATTGAAGCTAAACATCGAACACTAATAATGTTTCACCGAAGCATTGACATACAAATATCTCTCCAATGCATCCACTCCGCCAAGCGCATATTCCAACATTGGTAGATTCCTCAAGTCCGCCATATTGAAACACGTGGATCGAAAACACAAATCTTGATCAAGAATACAAACGATCCCGCTGTTTGCAAAAATTCGACCCAGCATCCCCCAAGTTACAGAAGATTCACAAATTTCGTTCGCTAACTTGAAATTTCTTGAATCGAGTTAATACAAAATCAATGCCAAATCAGTGGTCTGAAGCATCGAGCATCTCTTAAGAGTTCAAAGTTCCCAACTTACCACAGAGTTATCACAACATTCGTGGCTTGCCTCTATTTCAACTTGCCTCTCTGAAACAACTAGTTCCAGGCGTTCCGGGTTCGAATCCAGGCCTGGGCATGGATGTTTTTGAGTGTCCATTCATCAATTTCATCATATCATCAGTCATCCCCATCTTCGCAAATTAGACAAAAGTGGCACAAAAGCGAAGCAAATTGTAGCCCAAGGGTTTTTCTAAAGTTTCCATACGTTTTCTTATCTATCTCTTCTTCTCTGCCGTTATGCGCGAGCTTCCTCTACATATTCCCAGAATAGACAAGCACGTTTCTTGTGCAGAAAACGTGTTTTGTCCTGTAGCGTAAGCCCTACATATGAGATTCATCCCATCCCTTAGTTCGCATCGACGCGTTCCCATATCCTAGGTCTTATGCTACTCCGTAATACAATTAAGTTGTTTAGGTTGCATAGCCAGTAGGATGAATAGCTTAGCTGCTATCGGTCTTCGTGGTAGGTCATTGCACTATGGTTTTCTGTAGAAATGGAAAGAATGTCCTAGTTCTCATCATACTGAAGTACAGTGAAAGAACTTTTGTGTATAAATAAAGGTAGGGAAGGACACTACAAGATAACTTACATTATCAGTAGTTTGATAACATGCTTCTACGAGAATGAGGTGTGATTATCACACCACACCAGCAATCTAAAGATAATTGTTTGAGTTTGTTTTTAGAAGTCCACTATAGTTTATAGTTTAAACTCCATGAATGATTCTAAACCAATATACGTATTATGTACGTAACTTTTCATAATCTACAGTGCGGCTCCGGGCCGAGATAGCGCGTCAACAACTTTGAACAACTCTTATAACGCTGCTTAGTACTCGTTTATGCAATATAAATAAAATTGTCTACATGCTAAAGATACGTGCGTAAATAAGCGAGACGTTACGGGACGAAAATGCCGGCATCTGCGCCATGTCACGCGCTATCTCGGCCCAGAGCCAAAACGAACGCACTGTATATCTTGCCGATTATGTGCCTCCGCCGGGTATCGATCCCGGGATCTCTTGATTGGAAGGCAACTACGTTACTACTAAGCCATCCTAGAGGCCAAAATGTATTTGAATTTGAATGTCTGTTATTTTATGTCGCTTTTTCTGCCACGATTAGGATAAGTGATTAATAGATGAAGAGAAACGCACAAAGAGCGACACACAATCGGGCCGAGACTAGAAACCGGAATTTCGGTGGCAGGACGGAAGTCCACAAAGATGGCTACTAATATAAAGATCAGAGATAGAGGAATGTCTTTTCCTAGAATTGACAGTTGTATGTTTTGTATGTTTGATTTACAAAATTTTGCAATTTAATGCTTTTCACAATTAATTTAATATTATTTCAAAATCCATACGATGAGTTATTATTCTAAGGACGTTGATTACATCTAATGTGCATCTCCACATGTTAGTGTAAGAAAATCAGGTTCATTAAGCAAATTTCTAAAGTAAAGTTACATCGAGCAGAAAATCTAAAAATTAAAACTAAAGGGAAAAGCTGGTTTAACTATTGTAATAATTCTTACAAAATTCTATTCAATTCGTCAGGGGAACCGGGTTTGATTCCAAGCCTATGCATTGGTGTTCTTTGTGAGTGTCCCTTCATCAATTTCATCATATCATCACTCATCCTTATTTCTATGATTAGCCAAAAGTGGCAGAAAAGCGAAGTAAAATAAACCAAATCAATCTATCTATTTAACAATGCATATTTATGCTCCAACTCTCGAAAGTGAATTTAAACTAATCTATTATGTACTATGACGATGACGTCAAGTGTACGAATCACGTTCTCTTCAGAGAAGGTTTCTGTTTCAAGTCAAAAATTGATTGATTGATTTGGTGTTTTAAGTTCACTTTATGCGCAGTAAGGCTTATCGGGACTGGACCTACAGTTTAAAGTGGGATCCGAACCACTATGTGCCTCCACCGGGTATCGAACCCGGGACCCCTTGATTACAAGGCGACGACGCTACACCTGCGCCATTGAAGAGGCACAAGTCAAAAATTATAGTGTGTTTAATTATCAGAAAATTCAAGATAAACATAAATGAAGAAATTACACTTGCTGGAATAGAGGTTGTCGGAGAAACAACGATGGTAACACTGTTAAGCCTTGCTTCCATGTTAATAAAACATTAAAATACTGAACAAGGCAGAATTTATTGTATAAAAACATATACAATAAAAAGGTAACGTTTCTACCCCTCTAACAGAGTCTTCTTCAGACGAATATCTAACATCATTCTAGTGTGAATATTAATCTGAAGAAGACCCTGTTAGAGGGTGGAAAAGTTACCTTTTTAGTGTATATGTTTTTATACAATAAATTCTGCCTTGTTCAGTATTTTAATGTTTTAGAAAGAACGAATGTGTTTTATCAGTTTCTGTAATTTTTAATTATAAAAGAAAATTAAAAAAATCTACAAAGAAAATTTGTAATTATGTAATAGTAACAGTAATGAGTGTGCACGTATGTGTGTGAGTATGTAGTGTTTAAAGTGACGAAGTAGCTCAAGAAGCTAAAATTATAAAAATGAACACTTTAGAAAATGAATTCACAAAATCAGGTGAATCCATTTTTAACAAAAAGAACATGTCATATTTATTAATTTGTATGAATACGCAACAACAGCCGTCTTGAAGCCACAGTCAAAAAATAAAACTTTTCAATATAAAAACCCATATTTAATTTATTATTGCATTACATTGATAACATTTCATTGCGTTAAAGTGACCATCTTACAAATTCAGTTAGAGAAGCAGGTGTATATTTGTGGTTGTAAAACTGGGCTTAACTTCATTAAGAGTATTGGTAAGTGCTTACACATAGCATAAGTCTTAGATTTAGAAAGCAATAGCAACTAAATTGATTTAAAAATACGAACATTTCTATCATTGTGATTTTCCGTATCACACACGCGCGTACCACGTGCTCTCAGAATGATCCCATAGCTAGAGACAAAACATTTCATTTCTTCGGGTAAAGTTTACAATGCCATTGTAAATCTCTTGTTGAACCAATACGGAATGAGTGTTCAGTGTCAGCAGTACTAGAAGAAGATGTAGATATGATAGATAGAACTGCGAGAGTATCACGTGACATGTAATCGCGTGAGAGATATTTTTGTCATTAGGTGCTTTCAAGTCTCAGATTGGATGTCGTAATTTGCTTTCTAGATAAGCTTCGTGGTTATAACGGTATTTATATTTGCTTCCAGAAGTAAAACCGGAAGCGTGAATTGAATTCGTCACGTGATCATTGTTTAATTGTATCTCCAGAAGTTGTGATCGTTTTCGAATGGAGGCGGGCGGGGAAGAACTTGTTTCTAAGACAGGATAATAACCGAATACAAACCGGTCAAAAGTGTTCATATTGCTTCACCTGTGTAAATATAAATTAACTTTTCTTAGAAAGTTAAAATAGTCCCGGAAGTTAGATTATCTTGCTCGTTGAAGCTCCCTTTAGCTGCATGCATTATTTTAATCAATTTAGATTCTCATGGTAGAAAACATAGTTTGAATTGTGATTCTTACAGACGTTAGTACTCTTTTCGTATTCCTGATTTTTAAACCAATTTTAATTAAATTAATTCAGTTTCGTATATCTTGAGATCGATTGTGAATCTCGTTTGAGAGAAATGGAAATTTAAGATATTTGTAGATCAATTTTGAACCTCATTTTAGGAAATGAGGTCACTTAGAGAAATATCGAGACATATTGGATATTAATTAAGAAAATTAATTATGGTGACCGAAGGGTAGAACGTTTCAACGCTTATTTCCACGGTAACGTCTTCCCGCCTTCCTCTCTTGCAACGTTGCCAAACATAATGTCAGTCTGTTCCTCCTCTCTACTACACCTGATGAAGTGAAAAATCTATTCTCATCTCTTCCAGTTCACCGTTTCCCTGGACTGAACGATATCAACACTATCCTCAAGAAAACAGCGGAATCCCTGTGTCATCCCTTCTGCATTCTCTTGACCAGATGTTTCTCAGAAGGTATCTTTCCTCACGCTTGGAAAAAAGCTGGCATCACATCCATCCATTACAATGGTAACAAAAACCTTGTTTCTTCTCTCCTCTGTCCATCATATGCGTCACTAAGGACAGGCTATATAAATGCGTTTGTGTGTGTGTATTTATATGTACTATTTGTATTATTATTTGAATATAATAAGCTTTCCTGTAATTGGAGATTCTCTCTGTTGGAGGCAAATTAATAAATAAATAAATATAAATTTGCTTCGCCGTACTTAAACTAAAATCAACATGGTTTTCTTTCTGGCAGCTCCTGCCTTACAAACTGTCTTTTTTCCAAATACAATGAAATTCATTTCAAGTAATTCACAATTAGACATTACTTGATCTGACCAAAGGCTTCGATACTGTTAAAGGTATTTTCTACTGTTACGGCGGCCGATCCTAACGCTGGCAAGGAAAGTTGGGAGCAGGGAAGCGACCAATCCAGCACGAAGAAACGCAGCAGCCAGTAGAACGAGGTTCACGTAGTACTTTCTTCCGCCGCGTCGTAATTCTCGCCGCCACCGCTGTTGTCTGGTTGGTCTGCGGCGTAATCCCCGATCCCCACTTCCCTTGCCAGAACTAGGACCGGCAGCCGTAAGAGTAGAAAAGACTATAAGTATCGTCTTCTGATTCACAAATTATGTAATCGATTCAACATCTATGGCAAATTTGTAACCCTGCTCACAGATTATCTTAGTGATCGCAAAACAACGAGTCGTTGTTCCAGGAACTGTTTCTAACTTTCTTCCTGTCCTCTCTGGAGTTCCACAGGGTAGTGTTCTAGGACCTCTCTTAATCATATTATTATTCGACGACCTTGCCGATCAACTCCCAGCTCCATCTAGTAATTACCTTCTTTTCGCAGATGACTGTAACATTTTCAGAGAAATTCTCTCATTCCAATTATGCAAATCCCCTCCAGAATGACATTTACTTCCTGGTGTCTGACATGGAATCTTACATTACATCCTGAATAGCGTACTACTCTCACCATCTCTCTCAAGAAGAACCTGTTAAAGTCATCTTACTACATCTCTGGTAATAACGTCAAATCAGTATCCTCTCACAAAGACCTAGGCATTGTTTTTGGCCAAAAGCTCACATTACAGGCACCACAAAAAAGCCATGCGTATCTTAGGTTTACTGTACCGTTATACTAAAATCAGTAATATCTCAGCCCTCAATTTATACTTAAGGCCGTTCATTTACCTAATAATAGAATACTGCTCCCCCATCTGGTTGATGGTGTGGCCCACTAAGCTCTCTAGAATCGATTCAGTCTTTCACTTTGTCATGGTTCCCCATTACGCATTTTTTTTTATAAATTTCGCATATCTTATCTTGTCTGAACTTAACAGACTCCATATCAACGCCGTTTGCTGAATGACTTCAATGATCTCTACAAAATTGTCAATAGCAAAACCCGCTTCAACACACTTCTTGAGAAATTGAACTTTCGAATACCTGTTACCTGGTGGAGGCACATAGTGTTTCAGATCCCACTTTAAGCTGTAGGTCCAGTCCCGATTAGTCTTACTGTGCACCAACTCAACTCAACTCGAATATCTGTATGCACAACACGTAATATATTTTACACAAAAGATCTAGACTATAAATTAGGAAAAGATCTCTTCTACGTACGTCCCACACTATATAATGACCTATCAAGTGTTGACATGTTGTTCTCGGAGTATACCTCTTGGTCTTCCATTAGAAGAAATCCTTGCATCATGTTTTATGTACTCTATCTCGGAATTTGTGGAGTAAGGCCGCGCATAAAGGCAGAGTAAGGGGAGAAAGCGATTAGGCGGAGCGAAGCAGTAAACGCTGTTGGAAAGGCTGGTGGCTGTAGTCGCTTTCCATCCTTCACTTTCTCTTGTTTGTTGGTCGAGCCCTCTCGACTCAATACTTTCCCGGAGACTTTTTTCTCGTTCGCTCGCTCTACAGATTCCCGGGAGTATCGAGCAAGACAGGGAGTCTCGAACTCGAAATCTCGTCTCGAGAAGTCTCGAGGGATCGTGCCTCAGTCTCGTTTCTATCCTCACAAGACTGTCACGGTCTCGACTCAAATTTCGAGTCTCTTAGTCCGAGATCTCCGCGTTTTTGCTTCTTTTAACGTGAGGAAGATATTCCAATAAGGAAGGGTCTTCCCTTTGAGGAGAAATGTAAGTTATTTTCGGAAGATATGCGTGTGAAATCAATCACTTCTTCATAATCACTTCACGAGGTGCAAGGAGTCTTCTGACACCCCGGTAAACTGCATTCGTGCTGGCTAACGAGGCTCTGGCATTTGAACCTGCAGTCAGCATAATCCTCTGTAGGGTTGTGTGTTGTCCTGTGATTTTGTCTTTGTATGTACTGAGCGCTCCTTTACAGCTTCAGCTTTTAAACTGGGTGAGGGATTCTTGGAGACGCGTGCTAATATTGTTAGGAACGTGACTGTGTAAAGTGCAGGTCCAAATAACCAAACAGCTAATGCACCCACAATTTTGTTTCTGTCAATCAGTGGGAAAATATTTGGCGTGTATTTTTCCTAATTATTGAGGAATGTTTATAGTTACGAAAAATAAATAAAAATTTGTTTTATCATCGTGCGATTTCTAACACACATCTGTAGAAGCATGCAGTGGACTCTGAAAAGAATAATAACAAAAATTACGCTTGCAGACTTCAACACACAACCTTTGGATCGTGAGACCATTACATTAACCACTAATAAAAAGCTCTTTTCATATCTTATTTTGCATTTTTCTTGTTTTCCGCTACTCATTGATATTTTGTACTTTTGACCACGGTTTTAAGTTTCTATATACCTACGTTTCAGAGGCTGGTGCTGTATCTGTAGTCAGATTTCGTTATTTGTCTCTAACTATCAATCCGTCAGTAGTCACTTTCAGGCTTTTGTGTGTGTGTGTGTGTGCAAGCTGTGAGTGCCTCAGGCGATTATTTATCGATGGCCAAGGCTCCACCTCATCAAGTGGTCTCATTGTTACTCTTCAAATGTCAATAGGAGAGAAAAAACACAAACATCCATGTCTTGCCCAGGATTTAAGCCCTGGCGTCGTAACACTCTGAGATAACCACTCCGCCATGGAGGTCCATGACCACTCAACTACAGCTCTACTGATACAGGGTTTCCTTTCGAATCATAACTGCGTATGTTTCATCACCAGCGATATGAGGCCTCCCCGATGGCGTGGTGAAAATGTCGTCGCCTTGTGATCAAGGGGTCCAGGGTTCGATACCCGGAGTACAAAGTGGTTCAGATCCAACTTTAAACTGTAGGCCTAGTAGCGATTAGTCAATATGTGCATAAAGTAGACTTAACCGTGGCCTACCCGTGCCGTACGAGAAACGTACTTGCCTGAGTGGGGAGGGGGGGGAAGGCTCACAGGCCCTTACTTTTTGTATCACTAAAATTCAACAAAGCGTTTTGTCATGAATCACGGCTTCTGTTGTTGATTATTAATGTACAGTTATACTCACAAAATTCATAATAATTTTTCACTAATGCTTCTTTCTGAATATACGTGCATTTGTTTATATTTTATTTTAATAATTTATAAAATGTTATAATTATATATCTATTTAATTATATTATAATAATTACAAAATTGCCATCAGTAACAACCAATTGCATCCAGTCACTGGAAGAAGAAGCATTCAAAGATGGCAACCCTGTGTTTTTTACCCCTATTTTCATTACATTTATGTTTATATGAACAAAGGTAATACAGAAATATTGGGAACGCCATAGGAAACAATGTAATTTATTTTCAATTTTTTTATAAAAATTTTAACAGTTGAAAAATTGAAAAACTAGAGGTGGTGGGCCTGGTAGTTCCCCCCCACCCCTCTCGGGTTAACTAGGGTTAAAACAAGATTTCAAACTCATCACCGGCGACGTGTTTTTTTTTTCCCTCGCTCTTTCTGTAGCGTGTGCATGTTTCCTATACTGCTGCATGTTTTTTTTTACCTTCGGCCACCCAAGGAAATCATTTTGGCGATCATTATTAGATAAAACTTCCCAAAAAGTCAACAATACAAGACTCTCGAAGAATTTGAAAAGACACAGCACTTAATCTTAAATTAGTTTCATATCTTTGCTTGAGACACGCTATGATCAGAGCATGTGGTTTGTGGACTTCATACGTGCACTTGTTGTGAAGTAGGAAAGGACAATTTCTCAAACATACAAGTAATTATCTCTAAGAACTTATAGAACAACCGTCAAGTGCTTAAAACACTTGAAACAAAGTACATCTTCCTCGGCTACCGTGAGAATGAAATGTTTTTCTTTCCCAGAAGATTAGATAGTGGTCTCGTCTGGGAACGGATTAAGTATAAAACAGAAGTAGTCTGTACACAAGGTTCACATGTGTACACATGTAAACATGTACAAGGATCCAAACTGTTATTTGGAATGAATGGATATCATTATACAACGATCATAGGCGTGCACATACAAATTTATTTGGGGGGCCTTATAAAGATTTTCAATTGTCTATGTGAACAATTTTAGCCTAATTGCCGTAACTTCATGTTCCATTTCACAGAAACTATTAGGTTTATGAAGATGAAATGTTAACATTATAGGTGGGTTTCATGTGACGTCAGGATGCGCACAAAAGCCATATTTGGGGCCAATTTTATTTGTCGTTTGCAATGGAATATTCACCGCGTACCATTCGTTACATCTGCACAACTGCACTATTATATTAATTCACGAATTTCTGTGTTCGTATCTCCCGCCCGCCCGCTTGAATTCCGTATGCTTACAAGAAGTGGCCTCAATCATGGCTGCTCGAAGCCACAATGCAACAGTTTGTGCCCCTATATACAGTCTTTGTATTTATTAACACAGTTAAAGTTTAACCAATTGTACGTAGCATAATTCAATTTCATTTTATGGGTCTGTTAGGGGACTTTTGACTCACCCTGTATTTTGATATATATGTATGTATGTATGTATGTATGTATGTATGTATGTATGTATGTATGTATGTATGTATGTATGTATGTGTTCGTAGCTTGTTCGTTGACTTTTCACTCATACCCGTACAAATTTTTATTTTTTATTTTCCCAGTAAACTGTATAGTGGAAAGGTCACGCATGATGCTACTGAAAAGATGTGTCGATCTTTGTTGAGAAAATATAGAAATTGTCTCTCTCAATGCTGTTATATTCTACAGTGGAATTAAATCCAGAAGGCTTGATAATAGAAATTAAGTCGTGCTACGATATGCAACGGCGAAAGTGGCTATTACAGCGATAAAATATTCAAAGAAAATGCACGGGAGAAAGCAACACAGCACTTACATTGCCGACTCCGTAAAGTGGTCTACTCTCCATCTTATCACCCAAGTCCCCGGATTTGAGTCGCGGCCTGGGCATCCGTATTCTTTGTGAGTGTCCCTTCCTCGCTTCCATCTAATCATAACTCATTCCCATCGTTGCGATTTACCGTAAGTGCCTGAAAAGTCACTTAAAACTTGAAAAATGCAAATGCAAAATGTGTGTCAAATTTTATTATTTTCTTCCTTTATTATTATTAGAAGGAAATGCAGTATATGCTTAAAATGTGAAACCATATGTGCAAGTGAGGACCAGTGCCTTGTTAGTCCCACCCAAGTGGCACCATTGTGGGGCGTTTGTGGAGCGTGAGTGGTTCGATTGTTGAGCGTTTGTGGAGCGTGGACGTTTGTCAGCGTTTGCGGAGCGTGGACGTTTGTCGAACGTGAATGACTGGCTTGTCGAGCGTTTGTGAAGCATGAGGGACTTGTTTGTGAAGCGTGAGTGACTCGTTCGTCGAGCATGAGTGACTGGCTTTCGAGCGTTTGTGGAGCGTGAGTGACTCGTTTGTGGCGAGTGAGTGACTCGTTTGTGGCGGGTGAGTGACTCGTTTGTGGTGGGTGAGTGACTCGTTTGTGGCGGGTGAGTGACTCGTTTGTGGTGGGTGAGTGACTCGTTTGTGGCGGGTGAGTGACTCGTTTGTGGCGGGTGAGTGACTCGTTTGTGGCGGGTGAGTGACTCGTTTGTGGCGAGTGAGTGACTCGTTTGTGGCGAGTGAGTGACTCATTTGTGGCGGGTGAGTGACTCGTTTGTGGCGGATGAGTGACTCGTTTGTGGCGGGTGAGTGACTCGTTTGTGGCGGGTGAGTGACTTGTTTGTGGCGGGTGAGTGACTCGTTTGTGGCGAGTGAGTGACTCGTTTGTGGCGGGTGAGTGACTTGTTTGTGGTGGGTGAGTGACTCGTTCGTCGAGCGGGAATCACTGGCTTGTCGAGCGTTTGTAGAGCGTGAGGAACTAGTTTTTTAAGCGTGCATGGAGCGTGAATATCTCGTTCGTCGAGCATGGGTGACTCGTTCGTCGAGCGTTTATGGAGCGTGAGTGGCTCCACAAAGCGCCGCTCTGTGGCGGGATGAAGCGCTCATCTTACTATAGAGTCTAGCTTAAGATCACCAAAAAGGCTACAGACTGTTCTCAAAATCCCCACGCCCGACCCTGTGGCCGAGTGGTTAGCACATCGCGCTGCGACGCCAAGGGTCCCGGGTTCGAATCCCGGTCGGGCTTGGTTGTTTGTGAATGTCCATCATCAATTTCATCATTTCATCACTCATCCCCATCTTCGCAAATTAGCCAAGAGGCACAAAACGCGAAGTAAAATAAACTAAATCAATCAAAAAACTAAATCAATCAAAATCCCCACTGAGTGGCCCCGTTTCAAGAGACTCCTACACTTCATTTATTTTAAGTCGCGTTTCTGCGCTTTTAGGCTAATCGCGATGACAATGATGATGAATGAATCAAGTCGATGAATGAACAACAACCACCACATAGATTCAGGGACGGTACAGTCACGGAAAGTTCTGGGTTGTAACACCCCCATTAACTCTCAGTGGAATCATTACAACCCAGAAGTGTCCGTGACTGTACCACTCATCGCACCACAGAAGTCGCCTTTGAGGGTATTATCTGTATCACAAGATATTGAACCATTTACTGTGTAATCTCGATATTACATCCTTGTGACTCCCGCGTTAATTGACCTAGCTTTTGTACCAGGAAAGTTTCTAAGGTGTAGGCGGAGTTATCTCGTATAAATCTCTCTCAGGAAGGATTCTAATGAAAGTTGTAGAACGGTTCATTTCAAAGAATATGTATTTTCTGCTTCTCCGTCCTTCATCCAGTTGCATCAGTCCGGCAGTGTAATTGGAACGTGTCCTGCATATTAATCCCTAACATAATATAGCATTACATAGAATGAAACTCCTGTACTTATAACGCCCATCCCATGTTTACAATGATAATTCTCGCAGATATCTCTCTTCTAACATCGAATACAATGTTTATCTCTGTAAAGTTAATAAAAAGCAATAAAACTTCAATCTCTATAAATAGACTAAATTTTATAAATAGAGAATACTATCGTCGTGGTTTTACATACGTTTTCTAACTTCTGTAGAACGTGGTCGATCTTAAAACTCATTAATAGTCCTTCTTAGCATAACAATGCTACGTCCAAGTTCGGTTGTTACTGCCATTTTGATCATTTCTACTTTCAAAGTATGGGCTACTTCTGTTAGTAACAACAACTCCTGCCATCTGTCATCGTCTGGAAGAAACAGCGAAGCGTTGAAGGTTATTGGTGTTTTAAGTGACCATAAGTGCAACGAACTGAATGTTTCTTTAAGACGAATTAATTGGCCAAACTGGAATTTCGTTAGCAACAGTTCATATTACGAGCTGTGCCCAACGAGGTACATCTTGGACGAATGTGAACATCGAGAGCCCAGGGTGGTTGTGAGAGCCCAGTGCAAGTGTGGGAATGTTCGATGCTCCAGTAACACGTCTGGAAAATGCACCGAACTGAAAATTAACATGAGCTTCCGTTACACCAACAACAATACGAGAAGAAACGAACCAGTGACCATTGCCTGCTTGTGCGTGAATCACTCAGCACAGCGTTCACACCATTCTAGGCCACAAGTTGAGAAATGATCAGCCATATTGTTTGGTATGTTATGGCACTGAAGAACGATAGTGTGAACAGTGTTGCCAATTAGTTGAAGTAAAATGTGACTTAACTGTCTTAGAGAAAATCACCAAATAGTAAGAAATCAACCATAGTAAAATAATTATATGTGTGAATCAATAATGAAGATAATACATTTATTTGGAAAGTATTGTGAGTATTAAACTGATTTTTAGACAACCAAGTTAATTCAGAGACTGCAGCCTGTTTTTTGGCAACGTAATTAAGTTTTCCAGAGGTGTACGGGATCCCGAAAAATCGGGACCGGGATCGGGAAAAATTTCCCGTCCCAATCCCGACTTCTGGAAATGACTTCGCGACTTTTCGCGATCCCGAGCAGTCGGGAAATACCGAATGGTCATTTTAAAAAGTCGTTAATTCTCGACGTTTTCTGCATTTTAAGTATCTGGAACTTCTCGGAAATTGTTAGTTTTTATTCCAGAAATGCAAAAACAATCACTTAGGGTGATTAGAATTCGAGATTTCCAGAGCTTCGGGAAATTTCAGGTCCCGAAAATTCTCGACTTTGTCGGAAAATTGCGAAATTTAAAATCTGAAATTTCCTGAATGTCGGGATTTAAAAAATTCCCGACTCGATCCCGTCCCGACCAAAAAAATCCTGTCCCACACACCCCCTAAAATTTTCTCATTGCCTATGAGCTAGGTAGTTACTAGCTTGCCTACTTGCTTCTTGACTTTATGTTCAACTGAAGTTTGCCACCCATAGGCTTTGTCGCTACTGGTGTTCATAGCTTAAAATCATGTGACGAATATGGAGCTTATGTCTACACCTCACGATGCATTACTGGAACACAATGTAATAGCTTAGCAGATAAGAATCCGTTGATGTAACCGACCTATGTTAACAACCTGGGAGCCACGCTGTGTATTGAACTCATGGCAGAGTAGAAGTTAAGGGCCGGTTGCACCATCTCCACTCAAACCTCCACTTAACAAAGTGCTGGATTTAGGCGGCGGTCGGATGCACCAAGCATTTATATCCTCCGCCTTGTAATGTGGAACTTTCTCCTGCTTGTCGTACCACCTTGCAACAGAAACTGGAGAAAGTTGTGTTTTCGATCGTGTTTTGTTTGTTTATATTTATTGCAATTAAATGGATCAGCTGATCGAAGTAGGTAATGCATGTGTCGAACTCTCATTTAATATCAAAGATGATGTGTTATATATGATACAATGTAACCCGTAATCTTTCGAAGAATTGGGGAGTGATTCTTACAATCTTTTCAAATTATATTTCACCTACTCCAATGAACATAATGCAAAAAAGATATTCCTCGTCTTCTTTTTCAGTATGACACTTTTGTTACTAAAGAAGTGACCAAAGTTAACGAAGTCGTAACTCAGGAAGAGATAAATGTGCTTTGGACAAAGGGATAATTTCCCCTGAGCTCCACATTCTATTGAGTTTTGGGCCCCTTTGAAGTAAAGCAAAATAGGTGTGGACAATCTGGGAAATTCATTTCAGCTCTTATTTCAATATGAAGAGGCTTGGGGCCCCCTTCAAAATATTTAGTGTGAAGTTACATTTTAAATATCACGTGTAAAACTTGTATTAGTGGTAAAAGGTCATGAATTACCAAGTTTGGTGTTGGTGGTTCAAGTCCACTTTATGCACAGAAAGGTTAATCAGGACTGGATCTACAGTTAAAAGTGGGATCCGAACCACTATGTGCCTCTACCGGGAATCGAAACCGGGACTCCTTGATTACAAGCCGACGACACTACCACTGCGCCATTAGGGAGGCCAATTGCCAAGTTTGACTGTTTATTATTGTGTAGCAATAAGGCATCGACTTCTTGAGCAAACTTTATCTTTCTACTAGCTGATTGCCCGGGTATTTATTTATACCAATCTTCTGTTAGACAGGAAAATAATGAATTCAAACTATAGTGTAAAATGAACTTGGAGTTGAACGGCATTGGGAGTGTCACTATTCATCTTAGTGACCCCGTAAACTATAGATTCCACACTAATATTGGTCGTTTTACATGTCACCCACTTCCCACACTCACCCCTAGGGGTGCCAGGGGTGTCTTGGAGTTGAACGGGATTGGGAGTGTCACTATTCATCATAACGACTCTGAAAACTATGGATTCCTCACTAATATCGCTCGTTTTACATGTCACCCCCTCCCCACCTCCAGCCCTAGGGGTGTCTTGGAGTTGAACAGCATTGGGAATGTCCCTATTCATCTTATCAACCCAGAAAACTATGGATTCCACACCAATATTGGTCCTTTTCGATTACATTACATGTCACCCCCTTCGCACCCACCCCTAGGGGGTGCCAGGGGTGTCTTACCCCCACAGTATTTCTTTCGAGATTGCAAGTGAAACGTGTTCCAAGTTTGGTTGAAATCGCTCCAGGCGGTCGAGAGTTATGCCGGAACAAACATACACACATACATCCATTTTTATACGTATATATCAGATATAGAGATAGATAGAGTGAATCCATTAGTGTAGACAATTGACACACTACGCTAAGTTTACGACAAACTGCGTAGATATAAAGGTGTGAGATGAGATGAGATGGCCATCTGCGAGCAAGTAAATTATGACAAGTTACCCGGGCCCCTCAGGCTGAGAAAATACATGGCAGACGTCGTCATATGATGTTGCTGGAAATCAGATTTCTGTTTTGTAATTCGATCTTCTTAATAAGCGACACTATCTGTTAAATTTCTGCGATTATATAAAATTTCAGGAGCACATGGCGGAGACCCTACACCTCGGAGCCTCCCGCATTGCGGGGGCGGCCGCTAAGCCACTGGTGTTGGATGACATTAGGGAAAACCTTAAGGAAGATCGAGTAAAGTGTTCTGTAAAACGTTAAGTAGTGACTTTAAGTAATAGTGTAGACACGCTGCCGTAATTAAATACTTCTTGGAGATGATGATATGATCGGGGCGGAGAGTCACGCCATTGACATTGACATTGCCCTTGGATGGGATGGGCACTGCCTCTGCCTATCTACAGGGTGTCCAAAAAGTGACACAACCAAGACTTTGAAGGTACGTCACTTTTGTTCAAAAAGCTACAGAGACATGAATCTTACGTTGGGTATTCATTTTGCCTATGTGTATATTTTTTAAATATTAAACAAGAAAATCATGCTCTGCATGTGCATTCGTTATGTAGGAAAAGTTACAAAGTAAAAACAAACACGGATAAAAGACAGCTCTGTTCTTAGTTTTAGAGAATGTAGTGATCGTAGCGCTACAGTCGAAGTATAATTAGATTTAATCTTCCAGTACAGTAGGATCGGTGAGTATTGCCAAGCAAATTGTCCATCACCAAGTTTACTCTCATTATTTTACGTAATGAGAGTTTCAAGAATTCGAACAAGACGGTAAATAGACTGCTGGCAACCTGTTTATCAGCATAAGTAAAAATTCATTTCCTAAAATCTAACAGGAGACAAGAGAGAAATTAATGACGGTAGTCATGGACAATTTGCCGAGCGATGTAGTGAAGAGTGATGCAGAGCAGAATCTGTAAAAGTTCTACTTTTCCATCTCTCCACTTCTGACCAACGACCCGACCATTCATTGCAAAGAGGCATTCCACAGAGAATAGGTTCATTCTTCAAGCTGCATATCGCTGCGTATGTAATTCTGGTTTCGCATCCTCTGGGGACTTTCCGTCAAGAATAGAGCCTTTGACCTCTCGTTGAGAGGTGAGAACAAAGAATGTTAAGAACGTTATAAAACGTCCCTCATGGAAAAACTCAGTCTCAGTTGGTAATAAGTAGGGATAGGATTTTGATGCAAATGCATCTTTTTTTTTTTGTAAGGCAGAAACGTTGCATAAGTAGATAGGAACGTGTTTACACGTAAGTGAATAAATTGGGCTGCCTTTGTTAGAGCATTTTTTGACCCTTTCTTTAGAGTAAATGTCATTTTTTAAACTTTTTAAACAGTTTAGGTTATCTTTCGGCCTTTTAAAAGTCATCTCATACATTTTTCTACATATTGGTGAAAGAAGGGGCATTCCACATGTAAATGTAACCCTTTGAAGGAGAGAGATTTCCGACTCTCGTCTCATTGCCTTCAGCGCAGTTCTGAACGACTGTGTTTGAAGAAACAAAGAAATTCTGTGGAGTATTGTTGATACAAGCTGTTGTGTAACAATTCAGCTCATCAATGTGATTTCCACTTTTATCAGTAAATGTACATTGTCGCCGAACGGATTATTGTTAAAAAACAAGGGGTACAAAGTTTTGTACTCTGTATCGGACATTTTGTCAGGGAAACAATTTGCACTCCACGGAATTGAAAGTGACTTAACAGCAAGTGATATTGTTAATTTCAAGTCAACTTCATTGGAAGTCGAGAGAAGTTTTTCCATGTACAAGGCTCTCTTGTCTGACAACCGACAATCATTCATTTTTGAAAATTTGCATATGATTTTCATTGTGTACTGCAACTCAGTACTTCAAGTGTAAAAGATGACAAAAAGTGAACTTTTTTACTTGTACTTCCATACACAATGAACATGTGATAGATACTGTAACGTTAATTTGTAATTTGAATTTCTTTTGGTAGTTTATAAATTTGTTTTACAAATCTTTCAGAATTTTTAGGTCATTTTTCTAAGTTTATAGGGCATTTTCTTGCATGTATTAGGTCATAAATGCATTTTTAAAGGCAATTTTTTGGCAATTTTAAGGTCATCAAAATCCTAGTCCTAGTAATAAGAATTCGTCGAGTACAGTGGGCGCGGGATCGCGAAAGTTCGAGGCGGCGTATAACGTAAGGCGCGAGACGTTTCAGTAATTGCACCTCGAACCAAGGACTTTGCATGGATCTACAACACGGTCGGGTCTAGGTAAGTGTGGAGAGAAATTCGCTCTGTCATACCTCTTCTTTCTTCTCCTTGACAGAATAGGCAAATCAACTTGTAAAATGGAGACCTCCCGTATTGCATAATTTGCTACATCCCTTGTGACTCCACGAACCCCAAGCTTGTTAGACCCAGTCACACTTCAATAGATCCAAAAAGATTTCTGAAACCTCGGAAAATATGCGAACTACAGGCTTCCCCTTAACTTTTACTAGTGACATTGCTCCCGCGCCAGATGGGTCGGTGGATCTACTTGTGGATCACCCTGTACAAGGCTTCAAGACTAAACAGCGAAGGATGTTCGCTTCAAGTGCAGTCCTTCACCTTTCGGACACGGTCTAGGCAAGCAGGTCGACCATACTTTCCCCAAATCTTCCTCAATATTCATATTGCATATTTCTAATTCTTGTTTTGTTTTTATTTGAGGAAAATTCCACGTGTTAACACCTTAAACTCAGCCAATCCGAGACTTCCGTGGCAGAGAATCGTATCCAAACACACCACAGAGTGAGCAAAGCCAACACATCCCAAGAGAAGCATGGATCTGAAGATGAAGATATACGTTCAATGTGCAAATGAACTTATTGGATAATACATGTAAAATTTGAAATAATGTTAGATATATATATATTTTCTTTCAATAGTTATGCGAAGGTCGTTCCGAAACAAAAGGCTGCGGGTACATGATCAGGAGGCCATGTAAACGTAACTGAACATTTGCATCTTTAATCCTAAGCGTTTAGTAGACCTGGACGACTGAGAAGTGTGTGTTAAGTCCACTTTATGGCGGATATTTCGGGATCCCGCACACCCCTACTTCACAGCACTCCTTTTTGCCCAAGGGTCATTTATCAACATCTGAAAAATAAGACAAGGCCGTCGCAGGCTGTCGCCCAACAGCGCCCCTTCAAGATCCTAGATGGGGAATGTGGTTGCTCACCCACCTCTGACAACTTCAATCCTCCCTTGTACGTGTCTTTAAATGCCGGCCTCCGTGGCGCAGTGGTTGGCGCATCGCGCTACGACGCCAGGGGCCCCGGGTTCGAATCAATTTCATCATATCACCACTCATCTTCATCTTCGCAAATTATCCAAAAGTGGCACAAAAGCGAAGTAAAATAAACGAAATCAATCGTTAAATAAATGCAGCCATGTTCGTTGCATTTCATTCTAACTGTGCAAATTATTTGTCAAGATATGAGAGACTCTCAGCCAGTGGTGTAACATTATCGTCAAGTAACAAATTTGTGCCCTCCCATGTACGCCCAACGGCAAAAGAAACAGTAGGCGAATTGTCCATCACCATTTTCATTCGGTCTGCATTACACAATGTGATGATAATGAATTGAAATACTGACGTCAATAAGCAGAGACCAATGACTGCTTCGAACTAACATAGTTTAATTTCATAAATAACCCAGGCTGTGGAATAAAAAAGTAATCAAAATAGTGGTGGACAATTTGCCTATCTTTGCCGTTGACTGTACAATCATGGAGGCCGGCGAGGGTGTTTATTGAGTGCGGAGATCGGATGCATGAGTGATGATATGATGGAATTGATAAAATGACACTCAGAAAGAATAACCACAACTGGATTCGAACCCGGGACCACTGGCGTCTTACCGGCCACATTGATGGCTGCCGGCGGGGGTGCTTAGCCTATTGAGGGCCACAGCCACCTTTTGGACTAGAATTAAGAGAACAACAAATATAGGAAAGATAGCAAAAAAATAGGCCTCACTGATAAAAAAAAACACAGGAGTAATCTTAGCTAAACACATGCCTGAGTTTGACACTATCTGAGACATATATCCATACATTAATACTTCCGCAGAAAGCTGAGTGTGTCTAAATTTAGATGTTCATATGTCACAAGACATGTCCTTGGCATGATTCGTTTAACAGTGAAACAATGTTGGTGGGCAACGTTTACTTGCTAATCGTACAATGAACTAACAACAGATAAATTCCTGGATTCGCCTAGAGATAAATGATAAGAGTGACAATTTCTCCTATACTTAATGAGTTAAGACACCTAGAGAAGTACGCTGAGGTCTTTCATAAAGATTCTTACAGAGCACAAGATTGGTTCTCATTGTCCCTCTGAACCGCCATGTTTTTGCACATTACACCTAATATTTTTCGTTACTCAAGAACAGTGGCGTATCCTGAAAATTTGATCTGGTTTACAGCAATAATGTCCTCCTCCGTGGCCGAGCGGTCTAAGGCGCTGTGCTTTGGACTCCGACTGCGGGACGGCATGGGTTCGAGTCCGCCTGGGTTCAGTCTCTGAGTTCTCGACCTATGTATGGAACCGGTGGCGACCCACCATCGTGAGGAAATTGGGGAGCTACGATTGTCAGGTTTATTAAATTTACAAGTTAGGGGACATGAGAAGCGAAGTAATAAAGAGTAATATTTGTGATTTCGCAAACGTCACAGTTATTTAGCAAATAATCCTGGACGTTCATTTTATGGGATGGAAAACTTTGAGTCTCTTCCCCCAACATTAAGCCTCAGGTTTGATTTTAACCCCTCAAAATTAGGTTCCAAGTTACACCCCTGGCTGATGGTTGTGCTGACCCCACGTCACCCCATTACCGGTTGAAGATCTCCACACCTCTAGGTAGGATTGTGAGATGGAGACTGGCAGTTGGGAGGCCAAGGCCCTTACAGGGCTGTCGAGCCACCGGTTATTATAATTATTTTTTTTTTTTTACAGCAACCTCATTTATTGTATATATTTATTATACTTTTCATATCTAGATTAACTAGATAAAGTAGAAATCAAAACGAAAGTAAAACAATTGATTGGTTGATTGATTGATTTAGTTTATTTTACTTCGCGTTTTGTGCCTCTTGGCTAATTTGCGAAGATGGGGATGAAATGATGAAATTGATGAATGGACATTCACAAACAACCTAGCCTGAGCGGGATTCGAACCAGGACCCTTGGCGTCGCAAAAAGTGAAATAAAAACAGGAATCCGACAACTTCAAATTTTCCGGCAATTTCGATATTTTTAATAAATTTTCCCTTCTCATGGAAAATTGCACCTGGATTTCCCTTCACCAGGGAAATTTTCCTTCATGTAGCAGAGTGCCAGGCGCGGCGCAGATACTGGAAGCAACAAGTAGCTTTCTCTCACCAACGTTGTAAGCAGCATTAGAACTCAGCACGGAGGGTGTGTATGTTTTGCCACTCCCACACTTTCTCGTCGGCTCCATCGCCCTCCTCACGTACAATAGGGGAGAAAACCCGGTCGTGGACAGTTTGCGTTGGAGAACCGATCAGTGGCTTACATTAAGTTATTTAAATTATATACTTGAATTCGGGTTCAAAAGTATGTTTCAATAATGTGCATAATATATAATGAACTATTTCCCATACATTAAAGCTAAATGTGTTGTATATTGGTTAACTGGCGGTAAACGTGGTAACATCAGTGATGTACGTCTACGCGTAAACAACGATAGTCTACATTCTACACGTAGACTATTTTATACACGTAGATGACGTAATCCATGTAAACAACATGGCGAAAGGTTATAACTTAGCAAAAGGTGATGTGAAAATAAAACAAAATTATGCAGCGTATCAGTTGGTAATGTGTGAGAAGAACCTTTCATATCATATTCTTCCTTGCAAATTCGAATAATTTCTCACCTAGGAAAGAAAACCTAACATAGGAAATATTCTAGTGTTTTATGGGGAAAAGACTACTTCCGCCTCACGACTGCCATCTGTTGTTTTTTCTTTGCATACGATTTATCTTCTTTGATAGTTGATGGTAGAAGAGGAGAGAAATTTTGTTGTAAATAGGATTCTTGTCAGTTCATTAGGAACCAATATAGTTGAAAATGTCACTTTCCTTTCATAAAAGCTTTGAACATTAATCTTAATGTACTTTAGATTGTCTACGTAGTCTATGTAAACTACAACCCAATGTAATCTACGCGCAGATTACGTGTAGACAACGCATGTAGACGTAAATTTATAGTGTACGACACATCGCTGGGTAACTTGGAGAATACCTCACTGCTCAACAGGGATGGCGCTACAGGGGGGCTAAGACGGGTCTCAGCCCCCCTGTAGCCCCCTAGATTTTTGTAATACGGTAGATGCATTTCGATCGAAAACTTAAAACGTAGAAGTTCACATTTTTCATTATAAAACTTTCATTGGGGCAAGTACAATATTCAACATTTTCGGTTAGATCGCAAGTTTACCTGAATTATGATGTGTTGTAAAATCAAAGGGATCAGCTGCGGATATGCCTGGATAACAGTGGCCACTGATAATTATTTATTTGATACTAAGTAATTGGCCAATGGAGTTGCCAAACTTGCTACGAAATCTGTTGCCTGTCTGGTAGGTGGAAGTATTCAGTGGCTGTAAGATTATTCTTTGATTGTTGGCATATACAGCTAAATGTGTACAATTATTAGCCTCTATAAATCATATCACTATATTTCCGAATAGGTCTAGCAGGCGTGATAAATGAGTTTTATGTGAGTAGTAGGACGACGTTCAAAATCTAAAGAAGCTTCATGTTTCTTTTCTGTTTGTTAGATCCTCATTCGAGTACCGACAATTGTGTGAGGGCTAGCGATGTTCTCTCATTGGTTTCATCGTTATATCTATTCTTATCCCTGCAGATATTCGAAAGGGACAAAGATAAAGAATCAAAGAGTACACAAACTATCTGATTCTTGAATGCTAAGATTAAAATTGGGCTCCCAGCCCCAATACTCTAGCGATAAACCTGATATCAAGGGGTCCCGCGTTCCATCCCCGGTGGAGGTAACATTTCATCGAGTGGTTCGGATTTCACTAGAATCTGCAGCTCTCGTCCATAATGTAGCTCTCTGTGCATATTGTGGACCTTAATACAAATCCAACCAACTAATCATTGCAATACGGTGCGAAAATCAGCATGCTTGGGCAATTTTATTGCTCGTAGTTTTAGTCCTACAACTTAATTAACTATCATTTGTGAGGTTATAAAACAATTTCTGAAGTACCGTCATAGTGGTATCCGTGCTGGAGAATCAATCTTTGATCCAATTCTGATCAGTATTTATGCACAATATATTCTGAAATAAAATTATAATCTTCAGCAGTTATTTTTACTAATCAAAATGCTCAGTGCAAGGGTTGCAACTATATTAATTACTTTTATGTCAATATATTTGTCTCGTACTGGAGGTGAATTTGTAGTGAAAATATGTTTGTTTCTTGAGAGTGGCACCGGTCAAGTGGACGGTATTTCTCGTATCCTCCCCATTTTTAGCTCTAAGTTCTGAATTCCAGTCATTGAACAAGAAAACGTAAGATATTTTATCATGGCAGCAAAGATAATAGTAGCATTAACACATTTTCTATTCAAATGTGGTGGTGTTTATTTCATGCCTGCTTTAAGTTAGTTCCACTTTTCTGAAGCACAAAAAGCTACAATCTTTTGCCACTTCTTGTTGTTGTGATTTGAACAATTTACAGTTATGGCACACTATGAGGTAGAAAGGACCTAAAAACAAAGACCCTTCAGTACTCAAACTCAGAAATAGTGTTGTGTACAGGCCCGTAGCTAGTATTTTATTTTGGTGGGAGGCTCATTCCTAATCAGCACGGGTTATAATTGTCATTTTAAAATAATAACTATTATAAGTCATTAAAATATTTTCATTCAAATTTATTATTATTATTTATTATTATTATTATTATATAAATTGAGAGACTTTTCTATGAGTGAATATCCAACAAAACTTTTCTTCATTATCTTTCTTACATTTTGTGCAGTTAGGGTACTGAAATTCATAGTTATTGTATCTTGGTATTAACTTTTACGCATTCCGTTCAAAAAAGACTAAGTTAGGGGCAAATGTTACTCATAAAGTTTATATTGTGTGACCTGGCACAAAGAAAACTATACATTTTGGAATCTTCTTATTGTTTGGATTAAATGGTAGAATATACAAATATATCCTTGTTATACACTAATCGTCTTTCGATCTAATGTTTAATCCTGCAAAGGAAGTAAATTTAATTACCACTGTACAGTATTTAAATTAGATATTTGTAGGATTTCGGGGAGGCTTCAGCCCCTTTAGCCCTCCCCCTGGCTTAGTGCCTGGTTGTGTATATTTATACATTTATCTGTAGGTTTTATGGCATATTTTGCAGCCCTGGCCCAAAACCATGGTAACGGTTGAAGTTTTTGCGTGCGATGACGTGTAACCGGCCAAGTGAATGCATCACTTCAATGTGAAGTCACGTGAAATGACAGAACTTCAGTGCTGCAGTATGCAGATATTAAACACCAGAACAAGAACAATGTCTAGATGAGGATGTGTACTACAGGCTGTGGAAAAGGAGACACGATAGCCACTAAAGCACGGCATAAATATATGATTAGAGGATGAGAATGTGAATATATTTTACATTTTATAACAATTAACAGTTTGTCAGAAACATAAGTGGAATGCAAGTATCATCATTTGTTAAAATATAAACATGCACAAACATGTTGTGCACCGAGGAAAAAATACAAGTGCATAGTGTAAATATAGAGTACATAAATGCTCATTTGAACTTTTCTTTTCTGGTATGCACAGAATATTATGTTCAACGTACTTGGAAGATGTATCTTGTGCTGAACTAAAATAAATAATAATAACAAGTGGTGTGCGGTATCTCGAAAAGTCGGGACCGGGATCGGAAAGAAAAATTCCGTACCGATCCCGACTTCAGCAAATGACTTCCCTACTTTTCTGGATCCCGAGCAGTCGAGAAATACCGAATGGTCATTTTAAAACGATATTAATTCTTGACGTTTTCTACATTGCAAGTGTCTGTATCTTATGGGAAATTGTTAGTTTTCATTTCAGATATGCAAAGACAATCACTTAAGGTGAAAATGACGTGTAGAATTTGAGATTTCCAGAGCCTCGGGAAATTTCGGAAATTTCCCGTCCCGAATGTCGCAATTTAAAAACAATTACCGTTCCGATCAATAATATTCTGTCCCGCATAACAATAAGTAGCCATCGATATTTATTTTCAATTTGTTTGAAGACACAAAATGTAAATGGGTGGAAATGCTCATTTGTGTACTCGATTTCGTGTGTCCAGTTTCTGGCATGGTTTCCTATCTGCATAGTGCAACACTAGCGCATAGATTTGGAATTCATTTCATGGATAAATTCACCTCTTACCGTCGTTTCGTCATCACGAGTAAACAACGGATTGGCCCAACCTATACTTCTAATGATAACCTTGATATTTTGTACTGTTCATATGAATAGTAATGGACATTTCCACTTTGACATGAAAAACGTTTTAAATCCATTCATTTTACAGATAATGACACAAACATGAGATGTGCAAAATATCTCGGCGATATTTGTTTCGGTTCTCGAGAAACACGCCTTCAAACACCGCTGAAATTCACCTACTACGTCACGGATTTAAAAACGTCCTCTCCACAGACAGGAGGTCCTCTGACGTCATCACTTAGAAATGCGTGCAGCCGGGGCTCCTGCTCGTCCCGTCAACTTAGCATGAGCCGCGGAAGCGACAGAAAATTCACTTGTTACTGTGTAAAACAAGTATCTTACAACTTCCAGTGCAAAAATCTGTGCTCCATTTCTTGGAGATGAATTATGCCCTAGCAGTATAGTAGTATTTACTATAATTCAGCCACTCGGTAGAGGGTTTTCCCAATAGGGTGACAAAGCAAACTTTGTAACAGTCAATGGCTGAACACGTGAACAGCCTTGTTCATTGCGAATACATAGGTTAGTTCTGACTGGCAAGAACTTAATGTTAAAGGAATGCCTTTTCTGGAATTACAATTATTTTCGTCATAATATTTTCTTCACAAATTTTAAGATAATACTTTTAGAACACACTGGTTTACACGCCAATTTCTGCAATATAAGAGGTGATACGGTATAAAAAGGTACGGTTAGTTTTTAAATTTCCTGAAGTAAATGACAGTTTTCTTCAGTTATTATATATATTGCAAATTTTTGTATTTAGCCTACTTTTACGTCGCTTTTCCGTTCACTTTGTTTAACCGCAACGATGAGAACGCATGGTTAATTTATTATGTATCATCTCTAACATCACATTTCTTCCCACTTTTGGCTAATCGCTACAATGAAGATGAATAACTATAAGCAGTATTCGAAGTCGGGGTGCAAGAGTACACCCCCCCCCCCCCCACACACACACACACTACCACCAACTGCACAATGTAAGTATCACCCAACCTGCCATGATAAGAGACGAACTTTTTCTTCTGTCCCATCTCATTTCGAAAACATTCACTTGTCCCATCTCCTTTTATGAGACGAGACGGAACATGCCTCGTCTCGTGAGCAACACTAACATTAACAATAGAAGCATCCCCCTAGCTGTCCCCAAAGTCTCGAGCAAACATCCTCCCATGTAACAATTTCCAGTTCAATGAAATGTCACTCACAAGGAAACAGTCATGCCCAGGTCGAGAGTCAAACCTGGAACATGCGACTTCCTCAGATAAATCATGAATTTTGTGTATAATAATTACAACGCCAGTTCATTCCTGGTAATTCTGAATCTGCAGTTTGGTTTGCATATATAAGCAGGATAATATTCAGTTTTCGAGGGCTGTACCGTCGAAAAGATGAGTAAAAAAAATATATATATACAGTAGAGCGTCGATTATCCGAACGTCGGTCAACCGAACGACCGCTTAACCGAACTGTGTACTCGCTCACTTTCAGATATCTGTAATGAAAAAAGTACGTGACTTAGCTGCTCGTAAGCGTGTAGGCTTGCTTAGACAGACCAAAATAAAGGTTCCTGCCTCTAAGCTTATAAATACAGTATTTGGGATTTTTTTAAACGTTAATTTTGTGTACTGTGTGTATTGTTCATGCAAAATGCGTATGTAATATGTACATATTTTTGTTTTATAAACTGTACCTCATACTATATATTCCTACTAAAGTTGCCTTTGTACGTTACTTTGTAATACATACTTAAAGAGATGCCTGTTTTTATGAATAAATTTACTGTACAGTACTTCTTTTTGGCAAATAAACATGTACAGTTCGATTATCCGAACAAACCAGTTTTCCGAACACCCATGTCCCCCAATTACTTCGGATAATCGACGCTCTACTGTATTAAGAAAGGTTTTTTTTTTGTATTTATAATGATAAGCCTTTTCATACGTTGTTAATTCTATATTTTTCTAGACTTGAGACGAGAACGATAATTGCCCTCCCAAACCGAGACGGATGATTTTAAAATTGAGACGAGACTGTCAATGAGACATTTACAAATAAACACGAGACAGACATTTACAACTCTCGACGAGAACGAGACCAAGGCTGCCATGTCTCGTCTCGATAGGATCCTTAGTGGTGAAGTTGTGAACCAACCAATTAATGCGTTCGGGGTAACGAGATGAGGCGGCTTTTTTCGCAGTACAAAATAATTATATCGTACCATTTCATTATGGGATATTGTTATACACATGGGCGTATATATAGTTCACGGGGGGGGGGGGGGAGGGATGGATCAACTTTTGGTATAATTAGGGTTGCTTTATTTCGTAAGTAAAAATCCAGGACACTGCTGACCGGAAACTTGTTGAGGAGCATGGGGCGAGGGGATGTTGGACCCGACCAAGTTGTGTGTTTGTAGTCACGAAGTATTGATACTTTTCTGTTCATCTTGTGTCACTACGTTTTTAAGAACCAAATTTCTTGAATATGATTCGAGGGGGAAAAAATAACTGATTTGACAGTCTCAATGCAGTTTCTTATCGCAGAAATTCCGAAACTATCAGGAAATTGCAGATATTGGTCTGCAGTCCCATCTGGTGTGTGGAATTACGAAATTTCCTTTCCATCCGTATCCCGTCCTATACGTCTCTAATTTAAGAGAATGAAATAAGTCCGAAGGAATTTTTTATGAACAAGCGGATAGAACAAGGAAACTGGTAATTTTAGTGAACCAAAAAATGAGGGGGGTTGGACCCGTTGAATCCCCCTTAAATACGCCCATGGTTATACACACTATTTCCTTGTAATAATTATACATAAACTAAGTATAGATATGTACTGTGGAATTAATGTAATCTTCTCAGTGTATTTTCTCATCTGCACAAAAATATTTGATCATAATTTGCGCAACAGAAATGAAACACAAACTAAAATTGCTTTATGGAAAAGAAAGTTAAATAGGCTTTATAAGTAAAGTGAAGAATGTGAAAATTCCTATTTTGCACTACATAGGTTACGGTAAATATCGATAAATATAAGTTTTAAAAATATTTTTGAGTGTCTGGTCAGCAACCAATTTTATAAGCAATATTTTTCGCATGGCCTGAGAACACACACGCAGCTGAACCCTTTCATTTATCTTGCACGTGAGCAGCACGGATATTTCATAGAAGAATGATCATTACAAAGCATAGCTTTCCTTTCTCCTATCGCTCCTTCTTCCATTATTTAAATCGGTACAGATTTGTAAAACTGCTGCACGTGTTCGCTCACCGTGGGCTACCCATCCGGAACTGGACGCTCGAAGCAGACGACAAACGATATCTCCCTAAGGAGTGACGTATTAACATGGCGGCGGCGTGTTTTCAGCGCAACGCTAGCCTCGCAACTTTGGAAGTCTCATTTCTGCCTTAAACTGGACGCAGAGAAAAGCGAGAACTTGCAGGGGTCATTTTTCCAGGTTGTAGTTTTTAAAATTGTTGTAAAAAAATTGAGTGGAAATGTCCATTAGTGAGTCTGTTATATTATTCCACACAAAAATGGCTTTGGAAGAGAAAACAATATGATTATTGCATTTTACTTGAAATGAAAGATCCGTGCCTAAAAGTACTCTTGTGTAAGATGGAACAAAATACAGTGATTTATCTTTGGATCTGACTATAAAATATGTCACTGGTAAAAGTATTACATGATAACATTTTAGCCGGTATATGTTAGCCCCCGAGAATTTGACTCGGAAATCTTTAGCCCCCCTACTTATTTCAGGCTGGCGCCGTTAGTACTGCTGCTCAAATGTGATTTCACGTTTTGCCTTATGTCTTACCAGCACGTAAAAACCGGCTGATCTGTAGTGGTCAATTTAAGGCAAAATGGGGTGTCTCGTTTCGCCTTAAAAGCGGAGAGAGGGAAATATTCACCTGAGGGAAACCTGTGAGTGAAAAAAATGGTTGCTTACAACTAGAGCTCATGTCTAGTCTTACGGTGGGCAGCTTACATGCTGGGCTCGTATTGGATATCTAACGAGTACAAAGTCTATGTTATTCAGGAAGTGGAAAAGTACTGCAAATGTATACACATGAACAACAGGATGTATGAATTGTTACCAAAGGAGTAATGAACCAAATAAAAATGCACAGATCAAGAACAATTGTTTTAATAATAATAACAACCTATGGCACAACAGCCCTCGAAGGGCCTTCACCTAGCTCCCGGCTGCCAGTCTCCTACCTAAAGGTGTGGAGATCTTCAACCGATAATGGGTTCACGTGGGGTGAGCAAGTCGAACCTCCAGCCATTATATGAAATATCCGTGACTAGGTTGCCCTACTCTCTCGTAGCTCCCCAATTTCCTCACGATGGTGGGTTGCTATACAGGCTGAAAACTCAAGTGAACTTGAACCCATGCCGTCCCGCAGTCGGAGTTCAAAGCACTGCACCTTCCTTAGACCACACCGCCACGGAGGACGACAAACAATTGGTTTAATATATATATATATATATATATATATATATATATATATATATATATATATATATATATATATATATATATTTTTAGGCAAGATAGAAATGTTTAGTTCATTGGTTTTCTATCTGCAAATGTGCTCTTATTAATTTCAACATTGAAATGTTCATACTGTACCCTGTTGTGTTCATCTATCTAACTTCATGTGTAACTTGTTACATTATGTGTGTGTGTGTGTGTGTTTTATATTTGCATTTGCCTGTCAGTTACCAAATAATGTTTAGTACGAGGGTCACTATTTATATTTTGAACCTTGGCAACGCTGATTGAAGTTAGGCGCGATTTGACGTTTGCACGGAATCGTCTGGCATTATTGACCATAACGTACTTCAAATGTTTTGTCAATAGCTTGATTTGTGTTGTTTATGTTGCCTTGGAGATTGCGCGACAACAATAAAATGAAATTAACTCGTGAACATTTTCGTGCGATGATTTTTTACGATTTTCGACGTGGATTATCAAGACAAGAGTGCATCGATCAACTTACTTCCACATTTGGCGATGAAGCCCCATCCTTTGCCACTGTGAAACGCTGGTATAACAAATTTAATCGTGGCCGCCATTCGCTCACCGACGAGATTCGCGAAGGTCGTCCGAAATCAGTTGTTGTTCAAGAAAACATTGATGCTGTGCAAAACCTAATACTGCAAGATCGTCATGTGACATACTGTGAGATTGAGGCAACCATAGGCATTAGTTCCACCAGCATATATAAAATATTACATGATCATTTAGCCGTGAGAAAGGTATGTTCTCGTTGGATCCCACACAATTTGACAAAAACTCAAAAAGACGCTCGCGTCAATTGGTGCAAACAAATGCTCAATAAATACAATCGTGGTGCTTCAAAAGACGTATATAAGATTGTAACAGGTGACGAATCATGGATATATGCATATGAGCCGGAATGCAAACAGCAGTCGACTGTATGGGTGTTTCAAGATGAACCCAATCCAACAAAAGTTGTTCGCGCTCGAAGCACATCGAAACAAATGGTCGCCTGTTTTTTCGGGAAAACTGGTCATGTGGCAACTGTGCCTTTAGAGGAACGTAGAACGGTCAACTCTGAATGGTACACAACAATTTGTTTGCCAGAGGTCTTCGGTCAAATACGGAAAACAAACAAACGCCGTCGGATCATTCTTCATCAAGACAATGCCAGCTGTCACACATCTCGTCTAACAACCGACTTTATGAACAGTCAAAAAATCGAATTGATGGGTCATCCGCCGTACAGTCCTGATTTGGCACCCAATGACTTCTTCTTGTTCCCGAATGTCAAGAATAAATTGCGTGGACAACGATTTTCGTCGGCGGAAGACGCCGTTGATGCGTTCAAAAAACATATTATGGAGGTGTCTCAAGAAGATTGGAAAAACTGCTTTGACAAATGGTTCGAACGAATGCAAAAGTGTATTGACCATAAAGGAGAATACTTCGAAAAACAATAAAGCAGTTTTCAATGCCAAATTCCTGTTTTTTCATTGTTAGGCTCAAAATATAAATAGTGACCCTCGTATAAACATATTATTATAGTTATATTTGATTCTACTTGGTGTTTATTAATCACCAAAATTCATCTCTGGAATATCCTTCCAGTGTATTATTTCCATCTCTCCGGTTGAAGCAAAAGAAGACATCCCATTTCGCCTTAAATTGACCACTGGAGATCAGTGGGTTTCATGTGCTGATAAGGCATAAGGCGAAATGGGCATAGAACCTGCTCCAATGTTATGTCCCATCCACCAAACAATGAACCATATTAGTGGTGACGAAGCAGCAGACAACAGCACGATTTGAGTCCAAACAAAGAAGTTGCATGGTTTTAGCCCCTTCCGATGGAAAATGCAATGCTTTAGAAATAGCTAAAATCATGTGATTACTTTGTTTGGACTTAATCTTGCAGTGTGACGTTACACTAATATGGTCCACAGAGGTTGTATATCTCTGCAATGAGAGGAATTGTGATAATAATGAAATATCGCTTCCGCAGTTATCAAAAGTACATGCTTGCTGTAAAAATTTCAAATCAAAATTTTAGAGCAGTTAGTGTGACTTACCACTTCACTTTGGCTGTGCGATCCTACCCAACAATGCACTATACGTATATATGCTTCCATTACAAAATTAATGTTTACTGCCCAGACACATATAGGCATATCGGTAAAATGACCAACTATTTTACCGATCCAATATATCGATAAATATTTGATAATTTAGTAAAAAATTCCATTTTGTTGTAATTTTTATGGATAATCTCCATGCCCTACTTTCTAAAAAAGTAAATGTCTAAATATGCAATTTCTTTTGCACTGCAGTCACCTTGAAACACACATTTATTAAGGTCAATTAACCTTTCAGGTTCTTCAAGGACCATTTCTAATTTTGTATCAGATTGGTAGAATATCGGTATCGGTAAATTTTATATCGGTACTTTATCGGTATCGGCCCATCCCTAGTATAAACGGTATTCATCCTTAGCATATACATTATCTAGCATTTGTGGTGTCACGTTGTTGATTGTAGCACAACTTCTGTCACGTTACATCTGGCAGTTCTCGAACATTTATAACATGCAGAATACACCTGGTCCTTAAAACTCAACAAGAAAAAGTCTAGAACAGTAACGTCCTGTGACATTTGGTGAGATTCTCTTCCAATCCATTGCATTGAAGTAGTCATCAAGAAATGTCAAACTTCTTTGGAAAAATGTAATTGGACTCTATCTTGCTGGAAGTTGAGGCACAGTGTATTCCTGTAACATGCTCATGTACAGATTTCAAGTCTGCAAGTGCCAAATCACAAAACACCTTGAGTTGTGGCTAGCGCTTCTCGGAAGTGTGAACGAAACTACAGTTTCTCTGCAGGTGGAACCTGTTACATACGCGTACATGTACGTGTTTTCATTAAAATTTTGCCATGGTCCCGGGTTCGATACCAGTGGAGGCACAGAGGCACATAATGGTTCAGATCACAACTGTAGGTCCAGTCCCAATTAGCCTATTGCCGGCCACCATGATGGAGTGGTTATCACATTGATGGATGTTTGTGAGTGTCCATTCATCAATTTCGTCATATCATCACTCATTCCCATCTTTGCAAATTAGGCAAAAATGACACAAAAAGCAAAGTAAAATAAAGCAAATCAATCAAACCAATTAACCTATCTGTGCATAAACGTTTACTTAAAAGAAAACCTATCCATCGATCAAATTTTGCTATGGGAAATATCTAACCATTTATAAATAAAAAGACTGGGTTCTTTATTATTATGAACTTTTATTTACATATAAATCAACTGATTACAGTCATATAAATTAATGAAACTTTCATATATTCCATGAATATCATATACAGAGCATAACAAAATTGTTATAAAACAGTGGTCTGAACCTTGCAGCCTCACTGCCACCAGCTGTTTTCCAGCCTACACGAATAATTACAAAATAAAAATAAATCGTTCACTTTTAGTTATACAGTATAATAATATATTAAATATAATATTAACATAGTAATACTTAGCTAAGTCAATCTTTTTATATGTTTAGGTGTACAAATTAATTCTCGACCCCGAAATTAATTCACCTTTATAGTTGCCTCTCGATTCTACGACCCTGGATATAACGACACTTTTCCCAGGAAAAGTGAAAAATTGAAGGAAATCAGCTGAAAAATATGTTTCTTTCACTCATTTTATTCAATGCATTGCCATTCTTTTCAAGAGTGCTCTAACGCTCACAAGTGGGTCCCATCTAAAAATAGACACCAGCACACCATGCTTGAGTGATATTCAATAGCACTTGACTTCTGTTCCCCTCCCCACCCATCCCCCAAGCGAAAGTATAATTTCAATTTCACTTTATTATTAACACTTTTTTTTGCATGTGGGTGGTGGGGGGGTGGATCAAAATTGGTGCAAATTCCAATAACAACCCCTTCGAAATAACGACCCTTTTCCCGGCAACTATGAAAGGTCGTAGTATCGAGAGTTGACTGTAGTTTACAGCTGTGAATGTTCAAATTGAAAATTTCCCTGCCATGTTTGGGCACTACAAAACAAACCTAAAAAAGATAAAATACCAGACTATCAGATGACGTAACATGAAGAATCAGCAGTGAGCACGATGTCATTCTAGAAGCAGCACGTCAGGCACTGTATGCTTCTTTGCATGTCAACTGAAGAAAAATGATGCTGAGGCAAAGGAAATTATTTGTTTGGATTTGAGTGAAGATGCCATATCATACAGCATCTGCAATAAGTGGTATTAGCGATTCCTGAAGGGGTATTTCAATCTGGAAGATAAACAGTATCCTGGATAGCCACAGAAAGTAGAGGATGAAAAATTGGAACAACTGATCTTTTTGAAGAGCGAAATTGAGAGGCAAAGACCATTTGTTGGTAGTGGGACTAGGCAAGTGATATTGTTGTATGTCAACGCCAGGCTTCACATGGCAGAAGAAACTAAGGAGACTTGGGATGGAAGTTCTGCCTTAAACGGCCCATGACTTGTATTCTTCAGACTACCACAAGTTCCACACCCTGCAACACCACCTAGTGAATTCACACTTCAGAAACCGTCAAGAGGTGGAAAAGACCATTGTTGAGTTTATAGATTCTAAACCACTGTTGGGGCCTAGTAGCAATGTCGTCACCTTGTAATCAAGGGGGCCCAGGTCCAATACCCAGTGGAGGCACATAGTGGTTCAGATCCCACTTTAAACTGTAGATCCAGTCCTGATTAGCCTTCCTGTGCATAAAGTGAACTTAAAACACAAACTCAATCAATCTAAACCACTGTCACACTATCGCCAGAGGATTCACCAGCTACCCAAAAGTTGGCACGTGTTACAATCTTCAGATTAAAATGTAAGACTATTTTTCATGAATCAATATTTTCTTTCTTGAAAAAAGGTCTAGAATTACTTCTAAAAAATAAGAGAAAATACAGTAGTAAGAATTTTGCACTAAATTACATGCTATATGAGGTTACCAGTAATTTTACCTATGCGGTACTATTTAAAATGTCCCATTCCGACTTCAACGTACTGAATAGAACATGGAGTAATAATAGATGCAGAAAATCTAAAAAAACTAAACAGTTTAGCAATGAACAGAATAATTATAGAAAGTACTTCTTTCAAATTCAGTGTTGGTCAATTCTCAGGGTCAGTGATCTCAGGAGTTTTCTGACAATATCCATGAACAGAACAGATCTGGGGCTAACCCAGCCTCTAATATATGGGTCCCTGGGAGGTAAAGCTGGCCCGAGCATGGTGCTGATCACATCACCTTCAATATGATCAAGATTGTGCGGGGCCTTACCTCCACACTGTGTCCCACTGCAATGGAAAAAACTTTATCTTTTACCTTCTTTCAAATGAACGCATTAGAAAACATTTACTATGAAAACAAGACACATTCACACACACGTAGAGAGAGAGAGAGAGAGCTTAACAACATACATGAGATCTGATTTAGGCTCTCTGTTAAACATACAATTGTTCGAAATATATCATTTTCCTTGAAATTATAATAAAACCAGTCTGAACAATTACTTTTACTTGCTCAAAAGAACAACTATAAAACAGCTTTCAGACAGAAGCGACAAGAATCATGGGGGTTTCACATCGAAGTAACAAGCCACGTAGGCACCTCCTGTCTGTAGGAAAGCATTCACCATGCAATCAACAGACACAGGCAATACAATTGACGCTATTGAGAAAATGGTCCAGTCTGAGTGTTACAACAACAAGTGTCACATGTCGTTTTGGCGTGAAAGATTCCTAAGTTACTTTTAAAATTAATATATTCTGGGGAACTACAATTCATGAGACATTTTGTATACATGAACTACAATGGGCTGGTTGTTCTTCACCGATGACCAAATACAATTAACATAAATTTTCATTCAATCACAGGGTGATTATAAAGTCACTATAAATTTCTGCATGAACAGGATTTATTATACAAAATACCTACTGAAACATATATCACAGTAGGACACAAAATCAGTATAACTCAATGTTACCACCCCTCAACTCTAGGCACAGATGCCAGCAATCCAACACAGCCTGAAACACCTTTTCCAACATAGCTGGTGTAATCTAAGCAATGTGGCCGTAATGCTTTGTTCAACTGAGCAACACTGTGGATTTTCACCACGTATACCTTAGACTTATGGATGCCTAGTCTCCTGGTCCAGACACTGGGGCTACATGCGATCACGTCCTGTACACTTAGCACAATTTGTGATGTTATGGCTGGCCTACCAGGACACTACACTACCAGTTTGCTTGAATTTGTTGACCAGGTTCTGGTGGGACATGATTTTCTGATTTCCCGGGCAAAGTCCATCCGCACCTGTTCATACGTCATTCCACGCAGCCGAGCACAAACTGTTCTTTCTTCTACGGTTACCATTGCTTCACATAACATGCAAAAGAAATGTATTTTGTCACAATATCACTAAAATGTATAGAGACTTTATAATCACCCTGTATAACAAAACCTTGTTTAATTATGGAAATATAGAGGTAAGGTTATTCAAAGTAAACTTCTTATGCTTGAAGAAATTACATTACAGAAAACATTTACTCATAACAAATGTACAGAAAAGTTACTGTAATGCGTTACTTACAAATATTGTAATGCTACACTAGAAAGTTTCAGTAATTTGATATCTACATAACTATTTTATTAAAAAAAAAATACTCCAGAACTGAATTAAACCAAGTACACAAATCTCATTGTGGAGCCTTGGTGGTATAGTCGGTGGAGTACCCGACTGCCACATAGGAGACCCGGGTTCAATTCCCAGAGTTGCTCTGAGATAGGAATTGTTCCAGCCTTGCTCCTGTACAAAACAGCTCTGGGGTTCTCAAATAAATGGGTACCTGAGGGTAAAGGTGACAAGAGTGTGGTACTGATCACATCACCTTCAAAAAAATTGCTGAGATCGAGAATGGCATGATGCAATGTGCACGGGGAACTTTACCTCACCCACCATAAATAATCACAATTAATGAAGCACATTAATCATGGACCTTGCAAACACATGTTGGCTCATTTGCATATTTTGACATATTAAACCGTACACAAGAGAAACTATAAATGAACAAGCAGCATTCAGGAGTATAAATTTGCAATTTGCAAACTTGCACAAAACATAAATGTTTCAAGTTTTCCTCTTCACATGGGGAATTACAACCATGTATGCTCTGTTCAAATGATTTGGAGCAACAAGTACAAAATCATCACAGTCATTGCTAAACGTATGAAGATTTTTTAGGCTGTGGCTTCTCATTCGGAAATAAATAATGAAAATGCTCCACATAAACATCACAATGTTCACCTGAAAAAGAAATAATATATAATATTATCAATTTTTCATTTGAAAACCATAGCCATCAAAAACATTCGCACACTTATAAGAAGAGTGTTATTTCACATTACTTGTAGTCCACATATTAAACACACTTTGATTTTTCTTCCAAATTTTCAGACCAGACACGGTCCTTCGGGAATAAGAGGAAAGAATGTGTTGTGAAAAGGTTAAAATCGATACAAAGGATAAAAATTATAAAAAAAATATGATTGTCCAATTATTCTGGCCCATCCATAATAAGTATTTGGTACGGTCAATAAATAACCAGATTAATGCCATGAAAAAGTGAAATGAAGTGACAGAGCAATGAAACTTACAGGATATGTAGGTCAGCCTGGGGTACGCCACATGTCTGCGAGACGAGTTCCAGACCTCATCGCTAGGTGGCAGCACTGGCAGGAAAGGGAGGTTGTGTATGTGCAATTTGCCTCCAAGGTGCCAGTCAGTCATTCAGTGAGGTGAGTCATGGCGTTCACAGTGTCAGGTGCCTCAACAACGCAGGGGAGTATGCCATTACGGATGAGTCCATTTATGTCGTTGATGACGGTGGATTAGTCTGAACCAGATTGCAACCGAACTAGGCATTAGTCATGGTACAGCATACACTATTGTTCATGAACACCTTCACTATGGTGTTGACTTCTGCAATCAAAAACTGTATCATGGATCGCTGAACCTCCTTTGTGGCACCTGACACTGTGAACACCATGACTCACCTCACTGAATGACTGACTGGTGCCTTGGAGGCAAATGGCACATACACAACCTCCCTTCCCTGCCAGTGCTGCCACCTAGCAATGTGGTCTCGAACTCGTCTCACAGACATGTTGCGTACCACAGCCTGCCCTACATATCCCGTAAGTTTCATCGGTCTGTCACTTTATTTCGCTTTTCACGGCATTAATCCGGTTATTTATTGACCGTACCAAATATTATAATTTCAAGCTGAAATACTAAAAAAATTAAGAACAGAACAAATTAATCAGTACTCTATTACTACTGGCCAATGTATGCACAACAATATTTCTATAAAGAATTCTCTTTTCACTTACTATTTGTGTGAATATAAAAGTACAGTTCATTTATTTTGGTTTTGTAAAGTAAATTTTCTGGGCAAAACTCACTGTAGTTACCTGGTTAGCTTAATTAAGGTGAATGAACTATTCATATATTTCATTAAGGTATGTAAACAGTTAACTGCAATTTTTTTCTCATTAAAAAATATGAGGTCTATTCAAAAAGTATCCAACTTTTTCCTGTGGGAACAATAGAAGCATGCATGAATTTTTCCTGCACTCAGAAAGCATCAAAAGCTGGAATTGCATCAAATTTTGCCAAAAGCTTGGTGATGCCCACATGAAAACCATTCAGAAGATTCAGCAGGATTTCAGCGATGATCCGAACCACGTTCCAGTAGAACCTCAACAAGCCAAAATGAGAAGTGACTGATTGACCAAGTTCAGACTTTGGTTATGCAGGACTGTCATGTCACCATCTTGCGGACAACGTCAGGATAAGCATTGCATTGGTATGTTTCATTTTGAAGGAGGATTTGGCCATGCAGAGTGTGTCTGTGAAATTCATGCCAAAGCTGCTAACGATGGAGCAGAAGCAACTTTCTTGGCCAAACATAAGATTCCTCCATACTCTCCTTACATGACTTTTCACCATGCTGAAATGCCACTAAAATGGACCCGATTTGAATCATAAGACATTATGTGGAACGGAATGGTCTAGTGTTACTCCCAAACAGGCCTTCCAGAAATGTTTCCAACAATGGTCGGACCACTGGCAAAAGTGCGGTGCAGTCCCAAGGAGACTACTTTGAAGGGGATTAAGTCTCAGGCCTCCAGGTGAGAAATTGTACTTATCCCAGCCAAAAGTCGGAAACTTCTTGAACAGACCTTGTACTATGTATTTATACATACAGGGTAGGATTCATAAGTAATGACTAATGAGCCTCACTTTATACTGACGCGTGTGCACCCTGCAGCGCACTCCGCTTGACATGAACGGTGGTGGTGGGTGTTGGCTTCGCAGCGCAACGCGTGTCAGTTGGCTCCCAGCTTTCGGAGCGGTAGCATCGGCCTTAACAGTAGCCCCTACACGGTGGTGCGTGACACGGCGATATGGAAAGTTTGTTAGAGCAACGCTACGCGATCAAATTTTGCATCCAGTTGGGCAAGTCTCCTACCGAAACGGTCATAATGCCTCAACAGGCATTTGGGACTGAGTGTGTCTCCTCTTCTCAAGTCAAAAAGTGGCACAAGGCTTTTCGTGAGGGCCGGGAAGAGGTGACTGACGAACCCCGGTCTGGACGCCCGTCGTCAGCCCGAATTGACGTGAATGTGCAGCGAGTGCGTGATTTTTTGAACACGGACCGGCGTTTGAGTCTCTACCAAGTAGCAGAAGCCCTGAACTTATCGGAGACAACGGTGCAACGCATTGTTACCAAGGACTTGCACATGCGGAAAGTCTGCGCGAAACTTGTGCCGCGAGTTTTGACTGCAGAACAGAAACAGAACCGAGTGCTCCGATGCGAAGAACTGCTGCAATTGTGCGAAGGCGATCCTGCCATTCTCGAAACAGTGATAAGCGGTGACGAAACGTGGACTTTTCAGTACGATCCAGAAACAAAACGACAAAGCGCTGAGTGGCACACCTCAAACTCACCCTGTCCCAAGAAAGCACGGATGAGCAAATCGAAAACGAAGACCATGCTCATCGCCTTTTTGGAGTGACGGGGATCGTCCACTACAAGTTTGTCCCGCCCGGACAGACCGTGAACGCTGCTTACTACCAGGAAGTCCTGAAAAGGCTGAAAAGAAGCATCGTGCGCAAGCGAAGGGACATTAAGGACAACTGGAAGCTTCACCACGATAATGCCCCCAGCCACACCGGCTTCATCGTCAACGACTACCTGGTCCGAGTCAACGTTCCTGTGGTACCCCAGCCTCCCTACAGTCTGGACTTGTCGCCTCCTGACTTCTTCTTGTTTCCACGCTTAAAATCAGTGCTGAAAGGAAAATGTTTCGACTCCATCGAGGACATCAAAGCAAATGTCAAAGCAGCCCTTGCAGCCATCCCAGAACAGGACTTCGGGGACGCCTTTGAGTCATGGAAAAGCCGCCTACAGAAGTGCATTGATGCAGGAGGTGCCTATTTTGAAGACTATTAGTCAGTTGTACCGATCAGCTCAATAAATATGTCTTTTTGAACGAAGGCTCATTACTTTTGAATCCTACCCTGTAGTAGAGTAACCGTGATTTTATTTAGGGAGGAGGATGCTTAACCTGGAGCCTTTCGTACCTATAGGAAATGGTAAAATTTAAAAGTACAAATTAATTCACAATATTCATAAATATAAACATACCTTTTACAAACGATGGACTTCCTTTCAACTTTATATTTCTTTGTTCAAAGAATTTGAAGACCGAAAAGAAAATTACTGCATCACCAGTATTTTTGGCAGCGTCTAGAAATTTCCTTGCTGACACTTGATCTACAGACCCAGTACTTCTTACGAACCTAGTATATTAAAGAATATTGGTATAGAACCTAGTACATTTAAGTAAAAAAAAGTTTACTTCAATGAAAGTGAAAATGCTGGCTTATTTTACCCATCATCATTTGTTCATTCACAAGATACATCATTAGACTCGAGCTGATATGAGTTCATTGCAATTCAGGCTATCAAAGTAAAACTAAAGTAACATTAAAAGACATGCAAAATCTGACTATCAATTTATATGCATTTTTTAGGACTGCTAAGTTAAGTTACATATATAATTTCATCAGGCATTAATCATCATTTGGGGAGTAAGTGGTGATGCTTCCACATAGTACACACAATTGTCAACCTCACTTTCACATAGTACACCCTGGACTGCATTTTGCAGACTAACGAAGGTCTGGTGTCTGGACTTATGGCCAGTATAATCTTTGTAGGATTGTGTGTGTGTGTTGTTCTGTGTGTGTGCTGAGTGCCTCTTTACAGCCTCGGATTTTAACCAAGGTAAGAATATTTAAATCCTCAGAAACGTGTTTTATTATAGTTATGGTAAGGGGCTGGACCCCGTATAATGTGACAGCTGTACAATAGCCTAAGTGCTGGTGAACCCAAAACTTTAATCTCAATCAATCGTTCAATAATTTACCTTATAATCGAACAAAGCAATAATTGGTTTTACAACATAAGTACACTTTCTTCTGAAAAAATATTAATAATAATAATATTAATAATACAAAAATAAAAACAACACACACAAGACACACTACATTTGGTATAATCCAATTTAATGCCAACAAGAAATACAAAAAGGTGAAAAAAGGTAAAGTGCTCCCCTGTGCTTAGCACCACGCCATGAAGGCATATAGGGGGTGTGGGTGTAACGCCCCACACTTTCTTGATCTGGTCATGGGTGGGGTGATGTGATCAGCATCACGCCCCTGACCGCCTTTACCTCCCAGGGTTTCCCCCATGTACCCATGTCATTAGACGCTGGGTGGGCACCGGGGTCGCTTCCAATGTTAGAAAAGTTCCCAATTTTGAACCTGCTGGGGATCGAACCCGGGACCTTGAGCATGGTAGTCAGACATGTTACCGACTGAGCCACCACGCTTGTTTCATTTGTTTAGGGCTTGAATTATAAGGAAATTGACAATTAATGCAGACAAATAAAAAGGGTACTTACATATGGTTCTTGTCCTAAAATTTGGCTCCATTTGTGATAGCTTTCTCAGGAGTTCAAAAAAGTCAAAAAGACTCAACAAATGGGTTAAAAAATAATTGTAAAATGTTTAAAATTATAAAATAAATAGGCTGAGGATTAACAGCATACTGATTTAAAACTGTTGGAAAACTTTTGAGAATTGTTATGGATAAGGGAATAATTAGATGAGCAGAATTGAGATGACAGAAATGATTAATTTTGTATAATTACATTCAGTGGAACCAAAATTTTACATTTTTCTGCATCATATATTCAACATTTCATGGTCCTAATGTAGCAAAATATTATAAAATTTTCCTGGATTTCCTGTATTTTAAGTTTTCTTCTTTGGTCCCCTGAAAAAAGTAAAACCAAGTATCCAGTGTAGATACAGTGAAACGTTGATTTTGTTTTTCATGGAACCAAGCCCAAAAATCTTAGAATGAAGGGAAATAAAAAATCCACGGAAATTTTATAGCATTTTGCTATTTTGAGACCAACAAGATTGAATGTATGAGAATATGAATTGTAGCTTTCCTGGCGACGTGATTCGAACAGATGTTCTCGGGTTACCAGCCAGGTTAAACCGGCGTTAGCTGTCAATGTCATTCCCTGAAGATGAGAGCAATGTATGCACTTGTAACGGAAGCTAATGCCGTTTTAACCTGGCTGGTAAACTGAGAACATCTGTTTGAATGTATGAGGGTAAGTCAAATTTATCGGCAATATTGTCATAACATTCTTAAGTTTGGCCGCACTGCCTTCAGACTCACTTGCTAAAAGGTGGTACTTTTTGTGGTCATGTGATCGAGGATTGATCTTCATCGCCCCATTTTTCTTTATTTTGTTACAGAGTAAACCTGTCCGCTCCACTGACAGTGTGCACCAAGGAAGAACAGAGATCAGTGATCCAATTTCTCTGGTCTGAAGGTGTGTCAGGGTATGATATTCATTGCAGGCTTGGAGCACATAGAGACAGCGTTTTACTGCATAGAAGTGCGTATGATTGGATTGAGAGGTTTAACCCTCCGTTTCTCGCGTAGACGCCAGGGAGTCTATCAGTAACAATAACTTCTGAAACAAGGTAGCTTGGGTATTCCCCAGCCTGGTACCTTTCTGGTATGAGCAAATGATTATTCAGAACGAATTACGACAGTTCAAGTTTGTGCGGTGAGAACTTATTAGTGATATTGTCTGCCCAGGGTCTCTTAGATGCCACGCGAGTATTCGTATCGTACATACACATCTGTTATAAAACACGAGTTCATTTGTACCCAAAACAAATAATGTGTTTTATCCAACTAAAAATGTAAGTTTTTGTTGTGTATTGCTCGAGTTTTGTATTTTTATTAAATATGTAGGTTTTGTATTTTTGAACACTCAATGAATATCTGTTGCATTTGTGCCCAAAACAAATAACATGTTTTATCTAACTAAAAATGTAAGTCTTTCTTGTGTATTGCTCGAGTCTTGTATTTTTTACTAAAGATGTAGGTTTCATATTTTTTTAGTAAACATATTGGTTTGAAAAAATTCTGTTTACGCTTTGGTTCATCTGAACCACAATAATCCTCAAAAAAATATGTTTTCAATGCAGGTCATTGCGTGAGTCTGCCAGATGCTATGCAAGCATCAGTGTTAGGAAAATTGGCGTGAGCAAGGGAGGGTTAAAAATGGCCAGACAAGCTTGAAGCACAAAGCAGGATCCCATCAACCTCCACCACTGACGGGAAGATGCACCAAGCTCGAGAGATTATTCTGACAAACCGACGGTCACCTATCTTCCGAAGAGATGATTCTGACATCATCAGATGTACTGAAAGCCCCTGACACACCTTCAGACCATAGAAATCTGATATCTTTTTTCCTTGGTGCACACTGCCAGTGGCATTGCCAGCATTGCATTTATGTACCTGAGAGCTGAAAGGATTTGTTGCTTCGACAAAAGCACTTCTATTATCTCCTCGTTTGCTGTTGATAGCCTCTTCAGCATATCCAATGCTAATTGGTGAGCAGCTGGGTATAAGTTCTCCAAGGAAAGCAGAAGACAAGCCTGAATGATAAAAGGAAGAACAACAAAACTATATAAAAATAACATTCCACCTACTTTGTACACATTTTCTAACACTATCTTTCTTCCAATAAAAATGATAACAATGTTAGATTATGTTACTCAACATTCTGCAATTCATATTAATTAGAGATGGGAGGGATTTATGACTACTTTTATCAGTATCGGATCAGTAAAATTAATGATAATTTTATCAATACTATACTTCTCTAAATAATTTAATTTAGTTCAAAATTCTGCCAGAATACATAAACTACACATTTCATCGTACTGCTCTACCAACTGAGCTACCGAGCCATTTTACCTGATATTTTTCTTCCACTGTTTTACCTGTGTGGTGTCACTGATACACAATTTCACACTGGTAAACCGCAGAAAGTGAAAAATCATATCAAGCTCAGCTGGTATGCCAGAGACCTGAATCATAGTTGAGTTGGATATTTTGCTTGCTTAAATTGCTACATAGGACATCTTCTGTGCATGCCAAATTATAATGTATAAACTTTATGTTTCATACTTTATTTTTGCATTATTTAATGACAATATATGAAAGGAGAATATACTTCATATCATCTGAAAACACCAAAAACGAATATTACAATCTTATATTTTCAGTTTCCATTAAAAACTAAATAGCCATGTCCCCATATATACACCGTGTCCCAGGGTTTCCGAATATTTGTATCTATATCGTACATGTACAATAAGAATAGCTGTGGAAGTTTGCTACCCTGAGCACTTATCATTTGTTTCACATCAGTCACAGAGGCATAGGTGTATTACAAGATGGCGACTCCTGTGCAGAAGTCTTTTCGTGTCATTGGATTTGCAAGGTGTGGTTCTGCTGTTTCAGTTCAGTGAGCTTTCCGACGGCAATTTGGAAATGATTCTCCGATAACAACATACGTCGATGGTTTAATAAGTTTCAAACTGGAAGAGTTATGGACGTGCAAGTGTGTCGAATGAAACCGTCAAGAAGCATTGGACTACCGGATGGATGTGTGTCGTGGCACGAAACAACTATGAAATGCCGATATTAATTTTGGGACATGCTGTATATACACACAGACATTGTGAAAACTCACACTGGAATATTGCTATTACGAGGGAAATTATTCAGAAAGTTCATGTATTGGCAACACTGCGCCGATTCTGTGTACGCCAAGTCTGTGATTGTTGCACGTAAAGATAGCCTGTGGTGTGTTTTGTTAATGTACGAGTGAACCAACGTGCAGCTGTTGTTTGTTTGCTTGCTATAAAAGTTCAACTGCAGAGTGTATTACAATGGCAGATGAGAATGACATATCGATAATTACCAGACAAAGGATCGCCATATTTTGTGTGAAGTTACGCAAAAGTGGCCAGGAAACGTTTGAGATGATCAAAGAATCTTACGGTGACGAAGCAATGGGCAGATCGGCCGTATTCAAGTGGTGGAAGCATTTTAAGGAAGGCAACGCAATGTGCAGGATAAGGCAAGAAGTGGGCATCGATCAACATCAGGTTTCTGGTTCCTCAAAGAAGTTAATGTTGATTTTGTGTTTTGATATCCGTGGATTAGTACTGCAGCATTGGGTTCCAAGTAATCAAACTGTAAATGGGGATTATTATGCTAATGTTTAGCAATTGCATTTGAAGGGAGCAACTCGGAAAAAAAGACATGAACTGCTTCATAAAGAATGGTTTCTCCTGTAGGATAACGCTAAGCCACATGTGGCATGGCAAGCTATGGCAGCTTTGGAGAAAATTAGTGGGCAGTCTCTAGACCATCCTCCATACAACCCAGACCTCGCACCCTACGATTTCTGGGTGTTTCCAACACTTGAGAAAGAGTTACGCGGAAGGAAGTTTAGCACGGACCAGGAAGTGAAAGCTGTCACATCCACTAACGTACACAGAGTCTCAGAAAATGGTCTGCAATATGTATCTGAGAAGCTGGTGCATCGCTGGTTTCTGTGTATAGAGTGTGAAGGGTGCTATTTCGAAAAGGAAACTCTCACCAACCCTCGTACTGACTTGGACTCCGAATAGTGATATCCGTACACGAACTTTCAGAACAACCCTCATAGAAACATTAAACTAACAACAATAGTAGATGATGTCCACCAACTTACTAATGGTTTTGAATCACACACAACATGGTACTGAAGGAACTGGTGCAGTTGATAGTACATCTTATGATGTACTAATGCATTTATAACAAGTTCATACAGGTAATGCTGCACTGGTATCTGAAAGTCAGTCAGAGATCGAATGTACTCTATCAGGACAGCTATTACAAATTTCCCATTTGTATTCTTCATATCAGCAAACTGGGAAAAAACATTAGTGTACATGTCCGATTGGTCGATCACAACCTGAGCCTTAGGAACTATCACTCCAGGTTTCGGTGTTGCCGAACCAGAAGCAGGCATGGCCATCTGCAAAATGGATAACAGAATTAATATGGAATTCTCCCGCAATATGAAAATGTATACATAAAACATCTAGTAAGTAATTCCAGGATGTATTGTTTGAGTTAAATGATTCTCTCATGTGAAATTATGAATATTTTAAAACAAAACATTAATAGATCACTATGGTATAATTCCAATGGACAATTTACATGGTTCAGTCAAATATAAACAGGAATTTGTTCTGCACAGCTACACAAGCAAATATATATGCTTAGGTCCAATTGGAGAACATAGCAGGTGTGTCTGAGACTCGTTCTGTACCGTGCACTTCACCTTCGAAATATTCAGTCAGTAGCATGCATGATGAGTGAGCAAACAGTGCCACTATCAGTTGCACAATGCATTACTGTTAAATTTATCGCAAAAAGAAGTTCAAGTGAAATTTGGCAAAGATTAAAGCAGCAAGTCGGTAGTGAAACATGGCATAAAAAGTTTGTGAGTGGATGTGAACACATGCAAAATATAATTCGTAAATGGCAGTCAAAGACAAGCCTGACGGCAAGCTGTTTTCTAGGATCACAAAGAGGTGGTGCTTATTGATTTTCTTCATGTGCGGAAGACAGTAAATGCTGCATATTACTGTATGCTTTTGGTCAAAGTTAAGGCAGCCTCAAGTCCAAAACATGGGGCATCCCCATCTCTAATGTCATACTTCTGTACACAATGTGATACCTCATACTGACGCTTTAACTCAAGAAAAAATTGGAAAAAATGCAATGGGCTGTGCTGGAACATCCTCCCTATATCCCCGATTTCTCACCCTGTGATTATCCTTTGCTTGGGTCACTTAAGGAAGCTTTAGGTCAACGTTTTGAGAGTGATGAGGAGTGACTTCGGGACCAACCAAGTCTCTCTATGCCACGAATATTAAAAAATTACCAATCCGGTAGCAAAAAAGTGCCTTCATTGTAGTGAAATGTATACAGAAAAATATCAATTTCTATTTTTGCAATATTTCAAGTGTAATAAAAAGTTAGATAGAAATTCTGGTTTATATTTGACTGACCCATGTATATATTGAAATTTGTGAATGTTCTGAACAACTCTGAATTGTTACAATTTACACATATCAATACTGATCGATACTCTATGAGCAATGATATTGGTTCTAAGCGGTATTAGCCCAGCCCTAGTTTTCACATTACAAATCTTTGAAGCTGAAACCTGGTGTAAGATATGCATTATTGAAACACTTTACCTGACTTTGCATTTCAACTTCCAAGAAACTCCTATATACATCATTTAAACGATCAAACACATTGGCTATTACAACAAGGTTAGGCTGTTGCTTGGGTTCAAGAATATGTTGAAGAACTTTGATTACAACTGGTTTAGATTCTGTCCTTTGTAGAAGAAAATCTACCAAGGTACATTTGTCTGCTATAAGGTCAACTAGTGGCTTCAACTTGAGCTGAATATACCACAGGCAGCCTAACTTGGCATCTATGATTATATTTGGTTGAAATACAACCCAGTTAGGTGAATCTACTGCTATTAAGGAAACTAATATAAAATACATGTAGAGAAAAGACTACATTTAAAAACATAATAATTGCGAGTTTTCTTATTTTCCTGTATTTTACGGTTATTACAAGCATAAGATAACAGTTTTTCGTTGTGACGTTTCAGGAGAACACACGCTCCCTTCATCAGACATTTATTTTCATTTTCACTAAAGATACAATTATAACAATGGTTAGCAATTTTTTAAACAAAAAGAATCCTTTATATAATGGATGTTGTCAATGTTACATTGTTGTAATATAGCAACTTAACTGTGAAAAGAAGCAGTCTGTTTTATTTTTATTTTAGATAAAAAAAATTTTGATCACATTGTTTTTTTTTATTTAAAATTATGAATCCTAAAAATCATCAGGAAATTCAAAGTCATCATTGATTTCACAAAGTCTCTTGATGTTTTCTGTTACATTAAATTTTAAAGATGGTGGCTTACTCCATTTGTGAAAAAGAAAACTCCATACTGGATTCAACTTTTCCATTTTCATTATTTAATTTATTCCAGTGTTCTTCTGCAATGAACGAAGCTTCCCAGACATTCAACTCTATGTTTCCCGTCAATCTTTTTAAAACCCTTCTCTTTTTAATCCAATGCTTCTCTTCGATGATGTGAGCTGACAAACCTGTTCTTGGGTTTAGATTTATAATGTCCAAATCGTGTTCATGCCATCTTATTGCCATTTTCCTTGCTGTTTGTCCTACATAATTCTTTGAACATGAAGAACTTACATTATATATTCCTGTGGTTTCCACATCTGGTAGAGAGTTTCTCATTTTGGATTCATTAAATGTACATTCCAAACTTCTTGGTGATCTAAAAACAATTTTGAAATTAAATCTTCTAACAATTTTATGTGAGAATCCCTTGTGGAATGGAATGCACACAAATTTATTTTTAACAGATTTTTCATCTTTGTCTGTATTTCTCTTATCCTTTAGTTTTCTTTCGACTTGTTTTTTTATTTGGTTTATTCTGTTCGTGTCAAAGCCATTTTATTTTACTATATTAAAAAGCCTTTCTTCTTCATTTTTGATATCCTTATTATTAGAACATAGTCTTTGTGCTCTCAGGAAAAAAATTAAAAATATATATTCCATTGTTGTACGTGAAGTAATATGTAATTATATTATTATGCTTGTAATAATCGTAAATTACAGGAAAATAATTCTACAATGCAAGCAATGTGTACATACAAGGAAAACTATTGTTAGTTTTGATTAGTAGAAACGTAAAGTTGAAATATGAGAAATTTCTGTCTCTTCTGCTGAGTTCAAAAATAGTGGTTATCACAGAATTTTTTTTTCATTAATTTTGCTCCATAATTGTGTAGTAAAAGTTGATTTAGCAATCACGACAGAAGCATAAATAGTTAATTGCCTCATAAGTGAATCTATTTGGGATGAGACAGACAAACTGGCACTCCATTGTTATGATCTGATATATATTTATCAGGCTTATTGATAATCTTGCTTATATTTTAACTGCTCTGATATTTCTATTAAAAGAATGTAATTTAGTACAAAAATCTGCCATTTTATTACTTTTTAATGATCATCAAATGTGATTTAATTCAGTTAAAAATAAACAGTTAATGAGATTACCAAATGTTGCATACAATGAAGAAACCAGAAGTTTCAGTTCTTAAATTCACAAAATACAGAACTGGAATAACAGTGGAAAGTTCAGCCACATGTAAAGGATACAGAGTTCACAATTCACTTCAGCTGGTTCAGTCATGACCTGTGTTGGAACAAGAGGCAATTTTAATTTAAATGGTTTAATTGGTGATGATGAGGTCACCGGTTGGTGGTAGGTCACATAACCATCTGATTCTCCAGACATATTGATGTCAAATATCATTGATGTCTGGAAAAAAGAACAAAAAGCCAAGTGCTATAGTCAAGGGACTCTTGAATTATGTAAAGCATTCCCATTAATTCAAAAATGAAAAGTGTTTGACAAAAGAAGCACATATAATACCTTCCAATTCAGTTAAAAAATCAATAACGGAGAGAGAGAGAAAGGAGTTATCTCTATCTCTCTCTTTCTCGCTCTCTCTTTTCGGACAGGTGGGAGGGGGAGGTTCCAAGAAAAGAAAAGAAGGGGGACATTCTCTCTTCTCCTTCTCTATCCCTTTCCCTAGAGAAAGAGAGAAAGGAAATAAGATAGCAAAGAAAAACAGAGAAGGGAGGGTTTCCTCTCTCTCTCTCTCTCTCTCTCTCTCTCTCTCACTCACTCACTCACTCACTCACTCACTCACTCACTCACTCACTCACTCACCCACCCACCCACCCACCCACTCACTCACTCACTCATTGAAAAATGTCTCAAGTCTTTATTTTAAGACAATCTTTATTAAATGCATTTCAACTGAATGTTATTGTTAACAACTTCAGACTATGCTTTTATTTTACACTGCAATTATTACTACTGAACAAAGTTAATGTTACTAATGTTGAGCCGATACCAATGTCGATGTTTGAGTTCTGTTTTAAGTCCAATTTATGTACAGAAAGGCTAATCGGTAATGAACCTACCGTTTTAAAGTGGAATCCGAGCCACGAGGTATGCCAATGCTGGTGTATTGGTATTGGAAAGTTTTGGCTGAAATTTATTTACCGATAATAGCAGATACTTTTTCTGGGTCTGCATAAATTGTGCAAGACATTTTCATGGGGACTAGTTATCCTATTACATGTATTTAAATATATTTTCTTGGTAAATTGATGCCCATAATTGGAGTGTAATACTTATACACAAATATTAATTAATATTTAGAACAACTTTTAATTATTACAATTTGCAAAATTCAGTATGGGTATTGTCTCAAAGTGGTATCAGCTCAGCCTTAGATATTACCAATGACAAAATTTGCCTACTACACACTTTGTTTATACATTCTTTAAAGTAATAATACAGGGTAATTCAAAATAAATGGTGCAACTTTACACAATTACTATGACGTAACTATTTGCGATAGAAAATCAAACAAGGCCTCAATATAAAGAAAAACTCTGCAAGTTTTCTTCTCACTAAGTGGGCTTATGCTGCTTTGCCACTGTTCCACCAGGATCGCCAGGGTTGCAAAATGGCAAGTGACCAGTAAAAGGTGTAATGTGTGTTTGAGTTATCAAGAACTGATTCACTCACAATGGTGTAAAGACATTTCCACATGCGTTTTGGTAGTAATGCACATGTTTCACCCTTCCGAAAGATTTGCGAAAGTTACAACTGTGAATTGTTAGTGTCTTCGAAACCATGGACCATGACTTGCTGTCTCATGCATAGCATGTACTTGATTATCGTTTGGATGCTTACCGCATTACACGTGGTTCCCATGTTGAATCTTTGTAATGTGAGTAAAACTTACAGTTTTTCTTCATGTTGATGCCTCGTCTGATTTTCTATCATAAATAGTAAAGTCATAATAACCGTGTAAAGTTGCACCATTCATTTTTAATTACCCTGTACATAACTGAGTTAAAAAAAGTTACTTTCCAAAAACTGTGTATAAGATATGCTTATATTCACGTCAAAGTTTGAAGCAAGATTCATTATTATAAAGAAATAAAATTTGTTAAAAATGTACCTTTGATGCCTGGTGATGCACAATGACTAAATTATCCACAACATTTACAGCAAATCTTCCACTTTTATCTAACCTCAATATGTGGCTCTTCTTAGCATGCATCATTCTGTAAAGGTGGAACACAATAATGAAATTATGACCAAATTTGAGGATTTAAACTTAAACCTTAAAAGAAATGCTTTCATATGTATAAACATTAGGGATGGGCCGATATGAAATTTTGGCCGATACCGATAAAGTACTGATATAAAATTTACCGATCCGATATAAACTTAGAAATGGTCCTTGAAGAACCTGAAAGGTTCATGGACCTCCTTAATAAATGTGTGTTTCAAGGTGACTGCAGTGCAAAATAAATTGCATATATATACATTTACTTTTTTAGAAATTAGGGCATGAAGATTATCCATAAAAATTACAACAAAATGGCAGAATTTTGCACTAAATTATCAGATATTTATCAATATATCGGATCGGTAAAATAATCAGAAATTTTACCAATATCACTATATCGGCCGATACCGATTAATCAGTCCCATCCCTAACAAACATGAACATTGCCATTTCACTGCCCTTGGATATCAATGCATTCTCCGAAATTGTAGGGACAGCTATACATTTTTTCATGAAAGAACACACATCTCATATTTTTCCCCTCTCTTGACAAAATCTTACGAAATAACTCCAATGCATGTCTAATTCTTGCAAGGATTTATGAACTCATTTATGTTTACCTGAGAAGTTTAGAACTGTTTAGAACAACATGAACAAAACAAATACAAGAATAAATCTATCATTATGAATTTAATTTATACTATATTATAAGACACTCAATGTTGTACCATAAACTATCAGTTCATGTGTGCATTTATTGTCTACAAGTAATCTATGAATATATTACATTGGCCTATAGTTCACATAGCCTATGTAGGCAATGTAAACACTAAAAATGAATTTACAGCTCTCTTTCAAGTGAGGCAATTTTTTGAATGGTTGCTATTATTAGGCAATTAGCTCATGTCATTCCTTCTGTAAAAGTGGTATTTTTCAATCATGTTGATTCATATTAAGCTGAGAACAACCCTATTTTCAAAAATTTGTAACATTTACTTCACAGATCAACTGTTTGGAAAAGGTTCAATCACATCCCCCAAATGTGACTCCATGGCAGAGTGAGCTTTACCTAGTAATTTGTCCACAGTAATTGAACAAAATGTAGGAGATTGGAAAGGAATCTGTACAATGTTGATTAAAATATATGGTGAATTGATCTAGGTTTCGTGATATTAATGCAATCATAATAAAATTTTGTACATCATGACATGATTTTCATTACTATTCAATGTAGTCACCAGTGGCATCCTCAAACTTCCCCAAACCAACAGAGATGAAAGCCACAGTTTTCTGCAAGAATTCTTGTGGGACATTTGTGGTAGTGTCCCGAATCGATACCTCCAATATTTCCAGTCTACAAGGTTTTGTCCAGCACACTTCATCTTTTACCCAGTCCCACAGCATGGGGTCTGGACTTCTTGCAGTCCATTCATGAGATCCTCATCATCGTCAATTTCTGATTGAGCCAAGACTGTGCGGTAAGTGCAAAGTACAGTAGTGCACAGTCCTGCATGAAAACTATACCTTGGTGCAACCTATCTTGACAGTGACGTCAGCTCGGACCGCACTGCAACTGGATGTATCACTCCGTGCCAAGCATGAAAAATTTTCTCCATCACATTTGCATCTCGGAGTCCGCAGAGAAAGCACATAGAAGAAGTGGAACGTTCTTGTGTGCAGCTGATCGTCATGCGGAGAAATGTCAATGCTTGGCACTAACGAAATACGAACACGAAAAGATAAACAAATTACAAAGTTAAAAATGTATTTGGACTGAGAAACTAATGGCCTTTTAATGTTTTGAATACGTCTAATAAACTAAATACTGACATAAAGTAAACTTTGTCTTTGCCAGTCTTCCACGAAAGCCACTCTTGATGTACTGTTTTCTCGAAGTATTGTTTGATACATTCTCATTGCGAACAGAATGAAACGGATAATCCATTATCCATGACAATTACGATATTTGGTTGCAGTTTGGGTAGAATATCGACAAACCATGTTTAAAAACGCCGCCTCAACGCCTTTTCTCGAATGAAAAAACAAACAAAAACTTTCCACAAACCATCTTTGCTTCCTACATACACAAGAACAAACCTTCCATTTTTCAATTAGAGCTGAACTCTAAGCCTATATGAAAAGCATACCAATGTGACAGGCTCGTATCTAGAAATACATATGGGGAAGGGGGGGGCAACCAAGTTTCTCAATAATAATAATAATATAACTAGAATAATTATATTGAATTAAAATAATATTAATTGAATATGTAAATTAATTAATATTGCATTGTTGTTATTACATGAATAGGTAAAAAATGGTAAAAGATATACATATAACAACATCTATCCATTATGTAACTTATGTGTACATAAGATCGCCAAAATTTGTGTAAAAGCAACAGCCTTGGCAAGGAAATTTATGCCAAATAGACAGAGAATAGAATATTTATTGAATACCAAAAAAAGGACTTAGATCATATTGTAATAGGCAAAAATAATTGTACTGTGATCGCTTTTAATTGCCTATTGGAATTGACGAGAAGTAAATTTGGTGATTAACATTTCATGCATATTATCATACGTAGTAGTGTGTATGAATCTTTGGAACCCGTATGAGTAAAATTATTGCCTTTCAATAAGTTCAGCGGGGTATAACCATCGATTGTACAACAAATGCTAAACAATTATATTTTGAATATTTAATTTTAGTACTTGCTAAGTCTTTCGGGGGGTGGGGGTCCGATGCTAAATACATGCTTGAAGTTTTTTCTTTCACAGCAATGCGATATGGCTTTATTGGCACATATATTGGTGGAGCCAAGTAACAATGTTGTCTACGAATGCTTCGTTATGTCGATACAAACCAAGGTCGTACAAAATACGCCTCATTGTTGATGTGCTTATGAATCAGGATCTCAATCAATTGCGGCAGCCACTTTTCTCACTGTTGGAAATTTAGTTTTCCCGTTGCCCCTAAATGTTTTTGTTGCAATTGAAATCGGCATTTCATCACAAGTACATCGCAAATACAAATATGTTTACACATCCCTGCCCCCCACATGACTATTCAAAGTTTTCCCTTTACAATGCGATTTAAAGTACTTGCCCGGAACTTGCTCGCTGAGGCAATCAGTAGACAAACATAGATTCGCTCTTACCCTCACTTCGACCTGCAACCCTGCTTGAGTTTCGGGTCAATGAACCCACGCATATTTTTTTAAACTTTGACTTGCAGCAAAACAATCGTACCAGATACTCTTAATTTCTTACCTAATCTAACTAGGAAAGAATACATTTTAAACTCCTTCGTCACACACCGCAAGGAAGAAAGAAAAAATGGTGTAACTCAGAATGTAGAAAATTTCCAAAAATGAAGGTAATACAGAAACTGAGTATCGGTGTATAAGACGCACCCTGTTTTTCAGACCTATTTTTAAGGCAAAAAAGTGTATCTTATACACCGGCAAATATGGTAATTATCAAATCCTATGTCATGATGTAGAGAGCCACAGTGGTCTTGTCAGTAGGGCATCTGACTGTCATGCAGAAAACCCCAATTTGATTTCTGGGGAAAGGGAGGGGGTGAACTAAGGTAGGAATTTTTCTGGCTTTGTCCCTGCATAAAGTGGCTCTGGGGCTCACACAGGCTTAAATCAATAGGTACCTGGGGGCAACCCTGGGAGGGGTGGGGAGATTAAAGCATAGTGTTGATCACATCACCTAAATGTGCCTTCATGGCACAGTGCTACATGCAGGGGGAACTTTACCTTACCTATGTCATGATGTACAAGTATACAAAATTTTATCATGATAGCATTAAAATTACAAAACTTAGTGATTTTTAAAGGCCTTCTTACTTCCCACCCACGCTGCCGATAATACTATACTTACTTTTGCAGTGTATAAATTACAACTTCGGCCCCTGTTGATCCTACACCTCGAGGTTGATGACGAAGCACTATGATGCAAATCTGTCCATAGAGGATAGATAATGTGATATCTCTCTCCAGAAGACATAGTTTGGGAGGTTTTGGAATTACAGGCAAATCAACTGCAGATACAAATAATAGTGAGTTAGTTACAAATTTCATCATCTGCTTGATTAACCTTCTATTGCCAGATGGCCAACATTTCAACCAAGCCTGTATACCCATTGAGGACAGATGGTCAAAACAGTGCACGGCACCAATTAACACACCATTACTTGAAAACTTCACACTATATTTCAGTTCTGTCCATTTTGATCTTTAGTATACATATGAATGTATGACATACACAAATTACAAAACAATATATCCATTGTTATTATTATTAACAATCACCGTCTGAAAAAGTCCCTTCGTTATCCCCTGTAATAATATGGGATAGATTTAAAAAATTGCAGTATGCCATTTTCTTAAAAAAAAATCAATTTTCTTCTTCTTCTTCCCTTAGCACTATTGGAAGGCACAATGTATGTATTTTACCTACACCAAAAGCCCTGTCTTTAAGAAAGAAAAGAAAACCATATCATCTCTCTACGACAATTAGTTCTCGAGCTACGATCTTTTTTGTATTTTGAAGCAAGTTTGAAAAGTGCACACTTCAAAAGGTGTTAGCTTCAACGAGGCTCAGGACAATACAGGTTAAGATTTAGTATACTCCTTCATGAATGTAACTGATAAGAACAATATACACAGGGAGTTGCTGTGTGCACAAGCCTTTAAAGCATGCAGAGGACATATGTATACAGCTCAGATTCATTATTGCCACTCGCATTAATTTTTGTCACACAATGCATTAGGAAAGTCAGGAAATAAATTTCCTATTATGTGGTATACGTATATTATATAGTATCCCCTCAAGTACCCAAAATTACCACCGAAGGGGAGAATACTCCCTCATGCCCCTTTAAATACTACTCTGCCTACCATCTTTAAATTTTTACACTATGATATGTATTGTTTAATCATACAGCATGTAATGGATTAAGGACCATCATCTGTTAATTTGGTGTTTATTTGCAAAAAAAAAATTAAGCTGCTTCCTGTCAGTGAGATTCATGGTCAGTATATAGGGTATTAGAGCTAATTTTTTTGGATCCTCCCGGTTCCCAGACATTCTATTTCTCCGAATTTTTCATTAACAACCAAGATCGTGAAATTTCAACTCATTCCACGTTCGGCAAGCCATACAGAACTTCAAGTCAACTTCAAGATCTTGTACGTTTAACCTTTGGCAGGTGGAAGTGACATCATATTTTGCAGGACATGATTGATGCTTACCAGTAGTTTTGCAACAGAAATGAATATATACACATGGATTAGGACTAAGAAACATGCAAATTTGTAAATTTTAATTCTTGATTTTGATCCGTATACCAAATAAAATGTAAATTAATTATTTTGTTTAATATTAACCATTCCAAAAATATTTGGTGGACTGATGCCATGCCACTAACAGTAGGTAAAATTTGTCGTAACTGAATCTCCCATAAATTCAATGACGAAAGTTGGAAATCTCACATAAATTCATGGTCGAAAGTTTCTGACCCTACCTACTACTCAAACAGCTCTCTCATAATGTTGGATCTACATTTAAATTGTCTGGATTTCCAAGGAATAGAACCCGGCATGACTTCCTCACCATACAAATGCTTCCATCATCATACCATAACTATGCAAAAGGCATATAAGATTCAAACTTGAACTGTAAACATGTCTCACATGCACCCAAAGTATGTACACTTTTGTATTAATTTAAAATTGATACTTACTCTCAAATTTTGATAACCGATAGAAATTTCCTTGCTTAAATTGAAGTGGTTGCATTACATTTCCTAGTGTTCCAGATGAAAGTAACAGTAACTTGCTCAGGGGACAATACACAAACCAATTTAGTGCCATACTGTGGTTTTTAACAGCCTTAAGAATTCTTTTCTCTGGAAGGACCTATAATTATACAATGTATTAGAATAGAAAATTGAAGAAGGTAATTTTAAAACTTTTGTTAAAGTAATTTATGTTGAATTCCTAACTATAGTAAATGTAATAAACTGTTAGTGCAGAGTGGTTAGCACAGCATGCTACGACCCCCAGGGGCCCCAGATTTGAATCCCAGATATGGGTGTTCTTTGAGTGTTCCTTATCAATTTCATCATATCATTATCTAAAAGTGGCAGAAATGCGACACTAAATACGAGGGGCATACTATAATGATTTACACTTTTTTTTTTCTTCACGTCCCATGGTCCACCATTCGAGAAGTGAGGACTGGCGTAAGAAGCTACGAGTCTAGTCTACCGATTGCAGGCAGCAGTGCCCATAAAGGATTCCCGGTGTTCACACAGCAGTACGTTCTGTACATCATTGTCAGCGGACTATTGGACAACATGGAAAGCGATTATAATGGCCAGCATTGGACAAGTTGGTTTCTATGGAAAGAGGGTGTGACCACAGCAGAGATTTACAGACGATTGGCAGCAGTGTGTGGTGAACATGCACCTTCATGGAAAACCGTTTACAATTGGGTGGATGACTGGAAAACAGGATGCATGTCAACAGAAAAAGAGACAAGTTCTGTAAGGAAAGTGACTGTGACAACACCAAGAAACATTACACGAGTTGAACAAGTCATTCTTGAGAAGAGGTGAATCACGTTTTCTGAAATGGGGGTAACCACGGACCTGTCCAGAAACACCCTGCAGCGAATCGTGCACGATCACCTTAATATGGGGAAAGTGTTCGACAGATGGGTTCAGAAAAAACGACGAGGAAAATGGGCAAAAGGAGTGCTCCTGTAACACGACAACGCACATTCCCACACCAGTCGGGAATCTACCACGACCATTGCTGAAATGGGGTTCAAGGGCCTGCAAAACCCCGCGTACTCTCGACTGTAAATCTCTGCTGTGGTCACACCCTCTCTCCATAGAAACCAACTTGTCCAATGCTGACCATTATAGTCGCTTTCCATGTTATCCAATAGTCCGTTGACAATGATGTATGGAACGTGCTGCTGTGTGAACACTGGAAATTCTTGTTGGGCACTGCTGCCTGCAATCTGTAGACTAGACTCGTAGCTTCATATGCCAGTCCTCACTTCTTGAATGGTGGACCATGGGAGCTGAAAAAAAAAAAGTGTAAATCATTATACAGGGTGTCCCACGAACGGCACAACTGGGAATTAAGAGTGGCGTTACTTTGTAACCGAAACCTGTACATACATAAGTCATACACCAAATGTTAGCCCTGTCCAAGTAGATATTTTTAAACATAGAAACAACAAACGGGGTGCAGTGTTGCCAAATGTAAGTGAAAGTGTAAATGTATTTTTTCCACAAAGCATGGAAAATTGCATGTCAAACATTTGTACGGAAATTTCACGTCAATTTCCACCTTGGGTAGGTGGACTATTTCGCCATCTATAGTTCAGAGAAGAAAACCGATCGTTTTCGCGTATCCTGAAATGCCTCGTAAAGGCGAACCGGTCCAAATGGGTGTTTTAAAAAAATTATGAGGTACAGTGGCAACACTGTTGATGTTTGAAGGCAACAAAAGGTGTGTTTAGTGATGGTCTATGACATGGAAATACTGGAAACAGGAAAAAAAGAAAATGAAAATTATGGTGAAAAAAGTGTTACTTACCTACTCCTGGCAACCATGACTTATGTATGTACAGGTTTCGGTTACAAAGTAACGCCACTCTTAATTCCCAGTTGCGCCATTCGTGGGACACCCTGTAGTACGCCCCTCGTATAATATGAACTCTTAGTAATAATGAATATAGATAGAAAAAGTTTTGTTGCACAAAATAAAATCAATAAAGAGCAATGAAGATGTTCTAAGTCTTGTGAATTGTTAACTCACAGGTGGGTATGCAATGTTAAAATCTAAGTTCTTAATTTGATAAAAAAAATTATTCTACTTGTAGGTAAGATTCTAGGACATGCTATGTTTTCAGGCAGTGTTATGGCCATGTACCTACTAAGCTACGTGGAGAAATTAAATACATTTGTGCAAACAAATGTTTTGTCTTTTCTTGAAATAAAATTCATTAGGCACCCACTCGATTATCATAATTATTAATCTTAATTCTTTTACTTGTATGTGCATTTCAAATTTTGCAGATTAATTGCAATGATGACTTCATGTGACTGTGACTAGAGCCAATTGGCATGTTAACAATTAACCACTGTTAACAATGGGATTAACATTATGATCTGTGTGCACAATCAATGAAATGTGTTATATACAAGTACATGAAAAAATTCAAACTTAAACTATGAAAAATATTTTAAAATGACACACTTTTTTGTAGCTAATGTAAATATATAATTCAATGAACAAGATTTTCAAGGATGTCAATTTTATTTTTGGTATTAGATTCATCTGTCTGTAAAGATTTTGTCAGCAAAGCAAGTACAAATGTTAAGCTTTAATACATGGCCTATCTTTTCAGGAATTCACTCCTGTGATACATGCACTCCGGTGTTACTAGCCATACTGAAGATGAGAAGGATGTAGAAAAAATATATAAAAAATTTGGTATTGTATTGCGAAAACAATAATATATGCATATGAGCTAAATTTACATTACAACTCACCTGGAATAACTCCACTCCATGATCAGTTATGAAAACTATTTCACTGTCTGATGTCCACACAAAGCCTAGGATTACTGTGTTCTTGCCTTTACAGCTTTGTGAATACTCCACTGGATCTGACTCATTTAAAAAATTAACAAATTCCTGCAAAAACATATATTTCAGTGTCAATGAAAGGTTTCATGTATAAAATATAACTAACAAAAATTAATATTGATTGAAGAAATTACATTTTATGTTTTGTTATGTACTTTAATACACTAACAAATTTGATGGTTGATTCCTCTCAAATTAAGAACTATATTTAAAAAAATGTGATCCCTCATACACCAGCCACTTGAACAGAATGTATAATCAAAATACTTTCAAATATAGTTTTACACAGCTCTAAGAACCATCCATAGGTGAATTTCAAAACACATTTTTTATTTACAGATTGACTAATCTTTCTTACCACGGAAGTCTTTGATCTCTGAATGGCCAACACCCTCTGATCTGGAGAAAATTTAATGGAAATTACAGGTCCCTTATCATCCATACGAAAACTTGTCGACATATGCTCTGTAGGTCCTTTCACAACCACTCCTGTAGCCCCACCAGATCGAACAGCAAAAACCTGAAATACGCAGCACATGAATTCCTTAATAGTGCCCAACCATTATTGTTTCCATCTCATTCACCAGCAAAAAAAAAAGAATGACATGAGAACACAACAACATGATTAGCAGAGAAATTTGGAGGTTTAATGCTCACTCAAATGGTTCACAAAACCAATCTCAATTATATGTTTTTGAAGAATGTATAGAGGTAAAAAATTGTGTTGTTTTAATTTATGGGTATCTGAAGGGCAAATGTAAAATCAAAAATTGGGTCTACCATATTCATATGGTGATCTGTTTAAAAATATTGAATTAGTGACAGTGTTGTTTCAGTTCTCCATTTTACCATGGTCACATCTATTTTAAACAAGTTACACATTGCTCCAGTCTCAGCCTTATTTTAAAAAAAGTTAAAGCATTTTTCGAGTCTACAGAACAGCTGCAAAAAACAATAAAATATACCTTTACACTAGGCTTGCCAACTTTAAAGAATAAAATTCTGGGCGATTTTAGTCTTCAAAATATTTAGTTTAAAATGTTCTGGTATACTACACTCGGTAACAGTTCCATATGGGCACAACGTATTTCTTCAATTTTACAGAAGAAACTACTTAAGGAAATGAGTTCTTCCAAGGTTTACAACGTTCGTCGAGGTATTTTCTTTCATCGTGGAATATATTTAACCGGGAAATCATGTATTTTTCAAGAGAAATATCTCACCAATGCACAATTGCCATTCCTTTCATTTGCTTGCCCTACGACAACTGGATGCTGCGTACGTTTGATGACGTAAGCCCCTGTCAAGTGTTTCAACCTCCCCCCCCCCTTTGTTTTACTATACTTTCCTAACGTAACCAAACCTAACCTAACCTTATCGGAAATGGTTCGTGGGCTATCGGTCAGCTACCGTGCATAATGGTTCATGGGGCTATCCGTGTATGGTTCGTGGGGCTATCCGTCAGCTACCCATGCATAATGTACAATTTGCACAAGTGACGAACATGATAGTAGGTATTTTTCGGTGAAGGATGCCCACTACGGTAGTCAAGATTTGCCTGCCATATTCTGTGATATGGAAGCGAAAAAAGGAGTCAAAGAAATTACTCTCTATGTGAAAAATTGTGTTGTTTTTTTCATGTAAAAAGCATAATGGCACCTTGAACTATGTTCCGCAATACACAATTGACAAGTACGAACCATGCAAAACAAAAAATATCCGATTTTAATGTGTCTCCGATCTACGAAACTGCTACCAAAGAAACTACTTATGGAAATGAGTTTCTGTGGCATTGCTTCTATATGCATCCTCTACGTGAACCGGACGTTTTATACGTTTGATGAGGTAACCTCCTGTCAGAGTTTCCAATCATGCAGTGATTTTCTGATGTTGAGTTCCACTACAAACCCTTTTTTTATAACTATGTTTACCTAATTATTTTCCTGTAGTTTACGGTTATTACAAGCATAAGAAAACAGTTTTTCTTTGTGACGTTTCAGGAGAACACACGCTCCTTTCATGAGACATTTATTTTCATTTTGACTAAAGATACAGTTATAACAATGGTTAGTACGAGGGTCACTATTTATATTTTGAGCCTAACAATGAAAAAACAGGAATTTGGCATTGAAAACTGCTTTAATGTTTTTCGAAGTATTCTCCTTTATGGTCAATACACTTTTGCATTCATTCAAACCAATTGTCAAAGCAGTTTTTCCAATCTTCTTGAGACACCTCCATAATATGGTTTTTGAACGCATCAACGGCATCTTCCGCCGACGAAAATCGTTGTCCACGCAATTTATTCTTGACATTCGGGAACAAGAAGAAGTCATTGGGTGCCAAATCAGGACTGAACGGCGGATGACCCATCAATTCGATATTTTGACTGTTCATAAAGTCAGTTGTTAGACGAGATGAGTGACAGCTGGCATTGTCTTGATGAAGAATGATCGGACGGCGTTTGTTTGTTTTCCGTATTTGACCGAAGACCTCTGGCAAACAAATTGTTGTGTACCATTCAGAGTTGACCGTTCTACGTTCCTCTAAAGGCACAGTTGCCACATGACCAGTTTTCCTGAAAAAAAAAAAAGCAACCATTTGTTTCGATGTGCTTCGAGTGCGAACAACTTTTGTTGGATTGGGTTCATCTTGAAACACCCATACAGTCGACTGCTGTTTACGTTCTGGTTCATATGCATATATCCATGATTCGTCACCTGTTACAATCTTATATACGTCTTTTGAAGCACCACGATTGTATTTATTGAGCATTTGTTTGCACCAATTGACGCGAGCGTCTTTTTGAGTTTTTGTCACATTGTGTGGGATCCAACGAGAACATACCTTTCTCACAGCTAAATGATCATGTAATATTTTATATATGCTGGTGGAACTAATGCCTATGGTTGCCTCAATCTCACAGTATGTCACATGACGATCTTGCAGTATTAGGTTTTGCACAGCATCAATGTTTTCTTGAACAACAACTGATTTTGGAAGACCTTCGCAAATCTCGTCGGTGAGCGAATGGCGGCCACGATTAAATTTGTTATACCAGCGTTTCACAGTGGCAAATTATGGGGCTTCATCGCCAAATGTGGAAGTAAGTTGATCGATGCACTCTTGTCTTGATAATCCATGTCGAAAATCGTAAAAAATCATCGCACGAAAATGTTCACGAGTTAATTCCATTTTATTGTTGTCGCGCAATCTCCAAGGCAACATAAACAACACAAATGAAGCTATTGACAAAACATTTGAAGTACGTTATGGTCAATAATGCCAGACGATTCCGTGCAAACGTCAAATCGCACCTAACTTCAATCAGTGTTGCCAAGACTCAAAATATAAATAGTGACCCTCGTAATTTTTAAACAAAAAGAATCCTTTATATAATGGATGTTGTCAATGTTACATTGTTGTAATATAGCAACTTAATTGTGAAAAAAGCCGTCTGTTTTATTTTTATTTTAGATTTTTTTAAAAATTATGAATCCCAAATATCATCAGGTAATTCAAATTCATCATTGTTTTCACAAAGTCTCTTGATGTTTTCAGTTACATTAAATTTTAAAGATGGTGGCTTACTCCATTTGTGAAAGAGAAAACTCCATACTGGATCTATGTTACCATTTTCATTATTTAATTTATTCCAGTGTTCTTCTGAAATGAACGAAGCTTCCCAGACATTCAACTCTGTGTTTCCCGTTAATCTTTTTAAAACCCTTTTTTCACAAAGAAAAACTGTTTTCTTATGCTTGTAATAACCGTAAACTACAGGAAAATAATTCTATAATGCAAGCAATGCGTACATACAAGAAAAACTATGTTTACCTAACCTAACCTTACTGTGAATGGTGTTTGGGACTATGCATGAATGGTATGTGGGGCATTTTTTGGTTAAGAAGGTTGGAAACACTGAATTCCACAACGCTACACAAGCTGTGTCTGCCATTTTTGCATGTTACGGAAGGGAAAAAAGGAAGAACAATAATTACTCTTAATGTGAAATTATTTTCGTGAAGAAAGCATACCACCTTGAAGAATATTTCGCAATGCAGAATAGGTAAGTACGAATGTTAAAAATGATGAAATAAACGAGTAACAGGTGTTGTGCCCATAGGGAACTGGTAATCTACACTCTATGCCGGCAATCTCTGGAGTATGCATATGCAAACAAGTGTCTGTGCAAGTAGTGACTCAAGAGAGCTCAACCAATAAACATGTTAAGAGAGGAAAACACGGCTACAGCTACAACTGTTTGCAGCAGCGCACACTGTTTACTCTGCCCACTCACTTTCTCTCCTTCTGTACCGTTATGTGCAGACTTGCTCCACAGATTCCTGGGACAGAGTATAATGTCCTGAATACTTTTATCTGTTTGTGGTGTTGGTATTATGAAAAAAAAATTGAATCAACTTTATCAAAACAACCTGGCAATCACAATTTGCTAAACAAAACATTAGTGTACAGATACAGAGACTCTTCTGAAGCTGTAATGTAACAAAATTCGGTAACAGTTCCGTACATTGGACACATATTTCTTCATTTTTACAAAAGAAACTACTTACGGAAATGAGTTTCTCTAAGGTTTCCAACGTTCGTGAAGGTACTTTCTTTCATCGTCGAATCTATTTGATCAGGAAATCATGTATTTTTCAAGAGAAATATCTCACCGATGCACAAGTGCCATTGCTTTCGCTACGTGAACCAGATGCCGCATACGTTTGATGACGTAACCCTCTGTCAGTGTTTCCAACCCCTTTCTTTTAACTATGCTTGCCTAACCTAACCTTATCGGAAATGGTTCGTGGGGCTAACACGAATGGTTTGTGAGGTTAACGTCAATTGTTTGTGAGTCTAACGTCAATGGTTTACGAGGTATTAGCATAATTTCAAATCCGGGCACAAAAGTAGGTATTTTTTGGTGAACAAGTTTGCAACACTGCATAAATCGACAAAACACTCGCACAATGCACGATGAACTAGTACGCTATCGCCATAATGTGTGTTACAGAATCGAAATTTTTAAAAAAATCAAAAATACTCTACACGTCATGTTATAGTGAAAACATGGCGAGGTTTGAAACACTGACTATGGGGTTTACGTCATCTAACACACGGAACATTGTGCTCTCGTGGAAAGCAAATGACGGTAGCAGCAACAGCATGTCGGACAGAGATTTTCTCAGAAAACAACATGCATTCGCATTAAAATTGAACAAAACTACATTCACGAACTTTCACAACACTACAGAAAATGATTTGCGTAAGTACTTTCTCCTGTAAAAAGTAAGAAATCCGTCACACCCATATGAAAGTGTTACCCTAACCTAACCGGAAATGGTTTTTGGGGCTATGCATGAATGGTTCGTCGAGTAATGTAGGTATTTTTTCTGTAAAGTAGGTTGGAAATGTTGGAAACACTGCATACCGACTACGGTAGTCAATCTGTACGTGCCATATTGTATGTTACGCAACTCAAACAAGGACATGAAAGAAGTACTCATAATGTGGAAATTTGGGTAACAGTATGGTATAGTGAAAACACATTTCTTCAAATTTACAGGAGAAACTACTTACGGAACTGAGTTTCTGTGGACTTTTGGAAGCTCGTGGAAGTGTTTTCTCCCTTTGTTCAACTTATTCGGCCATTAAATCATGTATTTTTCGACATAAATGTATCTCCGATGGATGATAGCTCTTGCCACCATTAACGTCGACTACGTGAATCAAATGTTCCGTGCATTCCATTATGAAACCCCCTGTTAGTGAAGCAACCACGCGGTAGGTTTACAAGATGACGTGTGAAGGTTGCAATGTGATTTTTTTTTTTTTTCAATTTAATTTTCTGTTTGCTTAACCTAATCTAACCTTCCGTGAATGGTTTGTGGATCAATGTTCGCTTAAAAACCTTCTGTGAATAGTTTGTGCGGCTCTTTTGGTTAATAAGTTTGGAAACACTGCATATCAGCTGAGATTGGACAACATGAGTCAAGATTTGCCTGCCATATTGTGTGTAACGATCAAACAATAAATACTTGTAATGTGAAAAATTAAGCTTTTTTCAGTGTAAAAAGCAAAATACCACGTTCAGAAATGGGTATCAGTTCGTTATATCGGAGACAATTTAAAATCGAATATTTTGTGTTTTGTATGGTTCGTACTTACCAATTGTGTATTGCGGAACATATTTGAAGGTGCCATTAAGGTTTTCACACAATTAGAAACATTTTTTTACACTAAAATAAGCCATTTCTCGAAGTGTTACGGAACGCACGTCATGGTGCAAGCCCCACAAACCATTCACGGATAGCCTCAAAAACCATTTGGGATCGTATAACCATCCACGAAGAGCCCCACGGACCATTCACAGAAGGTTAAGTTAGGCAAACATAGTTAAAAAACGGCGTGATTACGTTTTCGTTTAAATTGATTTCTGGCTGAAATACATTGAAAGATGAAAGAAAATATCTCAAAGAACTTCGACAATGCTACAGAAATTGATTTCCGTAAGTAGATTATCCTGTAAATTTGAAGAAAAGTGTCTCCGATATAACGAACTGTTACCCAAAAATGTTCCGCTATGCATAACAGGTAAGTACAAATGTAAATAATTAGGAAATAAACGAGTGAAATGTGTTTTCACTATACCACACCGTTACCAAAAATTTGGGTAACACTTTACTATACCGAGACACCTATCAATGATTTATTTCGCAATTTTTTACATTGCTAACGTACTATTCTGCATTGCGGAACATTTCTTTAGGTGAAATAATGGATTTCTAATGAAAATAATGTCTATTTCTTACATACGATGGCCCCACGAACCGTCACGGGGACGAGGTATGCCTACTAGGTTAGGTTAGGCCTGTTAGGTTAGGTTCCATTAGCACTCCTTTCGTTCAATTTAGCATATACGGACAACATCGGAATTACAAATTCCATGCCATCTTCCACACCCGGCAACAATTTCACGATGCATCCTCGACACGTCATCTTGTAGCAGCAGCAATAGCGCGTCGGAAATAGATTTTCGTAGAAAACCACATGCATTCGCATTAAAATGGATCAAAACTACATTCCCGAACATCAACAACGCTACAGAAAATGATTTGCATAAGTACTTTCTCCTGTAAATTTAAAGAAATCCGTCTCGTATAGTAAAGTGTTACCAAAATTTGTTGTAAATATCGTGAGAAAAGCCTATTCACACCTTCTAGAATGTTCCGCAATGCAGAATAGGTAAGTAGGAACGTTTAAAGTAACAAAATAAACGAGTCAGAGGTGTTACCCCTATACTACATTAGTAATGAAGAAACTTCCTTTTGGACAAAAAAAAAAATTGAAATGTGCTAGAAATAAAGGGTGGAGGATTTCACGACGCAGCCGGCATGTCTATTTTACACACTTAATAAGATTGTAGTGGCACGACGTCCGCAGACTGGTTCACTAATCAATGTCATCTTTATATAATGATTTGTTAATGAAAATTTTATGAATATAAAAATGCGTCTTATATAAGAATCTGCATTACCTGTTCATTACAGTCATCGAAAAACACATTCGTTACTTTACTAACAGATTCAAATCTGACTGGCGAAGATGATAATTCCAAATAATATTCACCACTCTCCTCAGCTGCCATGATGATTGCACTGCTGTCACGTAATATTATGAAAAATTAGGTATAATATTCGCTATGTATGTATTCAAACATTCAATCAAAGCTTTGTAGATCAATAACATTTCCTATTATACGCCTGGTGTTTTTTCTTTTTGTTCTCGAACAAAACAACAACTGTCGGCGTGATTTCAAAAACAGCTGATAAAAGAAACAATTGAATATCGTGTGCGTCATTTTTTTGCAAACTGTGTGAAGGAGAATTCTTTTTATTGGTGATTGATTAGTGAAGTTGTTGATAAGAAATTGATTTGTTCATTTGTACGCATTCACCGTGTGTAATATACATTAACAACCCATAAATGTTGAACTATAATGTCTTATCCGTAATTTTTGCAATAGCTATATTCAAACAGCCAGCAGCAGCAGCATTGAACTCTGTTTTCACTTACGATTTCGGCACCAAGTGTTACCGTTCTTTTATTCCAATGGCAGAAGCTGTTGATAAGTGCGAAGGAAGTGAAGTGTCGAAAGCAAAACATGGAAAGCAGCATGATAGACAAAAGTGTGTATTCTGCAGAATATACGACGGGAAAGAAGAGAATCCGATCCTGCATAAGGTGAATGCTTTGCACTTAATTCAAGAATGCAACCCCCCCCCCCCCGCGAATGCAAACATTCAAAGGATATGAATAATTCAAGTGTTTATATCAGCCGATGTTTTGAGCGTTCATTAAAATTTCGGTAACCACCAAACGTCTCTAATTCCCTTATTTTCGTATTTTTCACATTGATACTTACATATTCTGCATTCGTAAGGATTCTTCTATTTCGCGTTTCGTTTTTTGCAGGCAAATAATCTCAATTTTCGAAATATGGAGTATTTTTATTTTCTTCGCTTTTGCTTGTGTTACACGCGATATGACGGAGAAATCTTGACTAGCGTAGTCCATGATCAGTGGTTATGCAGTGTTGCGACCTTCTTCATAGCAAAATATCTAGGTACTAGTATGGAGAATACGTAAGTACGAATGTCAAAAATTGACGAAACTCGGAAGTTATAGGTGTCGTGTGGTGGGTGTGTTGTGAAATTGGTGCCAGGTGTTGAGGATCCGGTGGAGTTTTTGGTTGCACACGGGGTGGTGAAGAGAGGAAAGGAATGTGCAAAGTGTGAAATTGGAAATAATTGCGAATCATTGGCGCTAGCCCCACGAACCATTGGCACGTGGATAGGTTAGTAGGGCCACGCAAAGGTTTCAATAGTGAAAAAGATAGCCCCATGAACCATTGGCGCTAGCCCCACGAACCATTGGCACGTGGATAGGTTAGTAGGGCCACGCAAAGGTTTCAATAGTGAAAAAGATAGCCCCACGAACCATTGGCGCGTGGATAGGTTAGTACGGCCACGCAAAGGTTTCAATAGTGAAAAAGATAGCCCAATGAACCATTGGTGCTAGCCCCACGAACCATTGGCACGTGGATAGGTTAGTAGGGCCACGCAAAGGTTTCAATAGTGAAAAAGATAGCCCCACGAACCATTGGCGCTAGCCCCACAAACCATTGGCGCTAGCCCCACGAACCATTGGCACGTGGATAGGTTAGTAGGGCCACGCAAAGGTTTCAATAGTGAAAAAGATAGCCCCACGAACCATTGGCGCTAGCCCCACGAACCATTGGCACGTGGATAGGTTAGTAGGGCCACGCAAAGGTTTCAATAGTGAAAAAGATAGCCCCACGAACCATTGGCGCATGGATAGGTTAGTAGGGCCACACAAAGGTTTCAATAGTGAAAAAGATAGCCCCACGAACCATTGGCGCTAGCCCCACAAACCATTGGCGCTAGCCCCACGAACCATTGGCACGTGGATAGGTTAGTAGGGCCACGCAAAGGTTTCAATAGTTAAAAATTGGTTTCGAAAAAATATTCGTAGCCCCACACACCATTCTCGGATAGCCCCACGAACCATTGGCGCTAGCCCCACGAACGATTCACGGATAGCCCCACGAACCATTCACGGATAGCCCCACGAACCATTCATAAATAGCCCCACAAACCATTCACGGATAGCCCCACGAACCATTCATGGATAGCCCCACGAACCATTCACGGATAGCCCCACGAACCATACATAAATAGCCCACGAACCATTCATAAATAGCCTTAGAGATACTGGGCGAAAGGGGGTGTTATAGCCCCCATCAATCTCACATTGAGCACGCCACTGATCCTGTGCACGTCATGTTGTCGCAAGTTCGTAATCAGAAATGATGAACAGTAACTCACGTTTATTTACGTTCTAGAACTGTTACACAGTTACAAAACCGCGTATTTGGAAACACTGACCGGTTGTTACGTCATGAAACGCTCGCAAATATTTGGTTCATGTAGTAGACGGACATCAAGGGAACAGCTTTCGTGCATTGGAGTGACATTAATGTCGAAAATTACATGATTTACCGGCAAAAAAATTTCAACGAGGTGAAAACAAACTTCCAAGACCTTCCTAAAGTATAAATAAACCCATTTCGGTAAGTACTTTCTCCTGTAAAATTGAAGAAATACGTTTTGGGGATACGAAAATTTTACCGAGCGTTCTGGTTACGATAACTTTAATATCATGTTAATTAATCAAGGAGTATTATCACACGCGTCATTCATAAAATAAATATGTGGCTTTTTAAAAAAAAAACAATCTGTCCTATCACGTTTGCAGTCCATAGAATTTCCTAACTATACTCACCAAAAGTAAGTTCTTATCTTACTCCTTTTGGCAAAATTAAAAACTATGGTACTAATCTGATATTCCCCGGACAGATTTCTTCATTTTTACAGAAGAAATTACTTACGGTAATAAGTTCCTGTAGCATTGTCTAACATCTGGAAGGTGTTTTGTGTGATTTAACGGATTTCTTCAAATGTAAAAGTTTGGGGCTCATTTGGGGGCAGGTGACTCCGGCCAATTTCTAACATGCCTTTAACAGGGACTCTATAGATAAAGCCAGGGAGCGGAGCGGAGGCAGGGCCGCATTAGCAGTTGGGGGCGGTAGGTCAGTTACCCCAGGGGCGGAGCCCGGAATCGGTGGGAAATTTGGACTCAAAAATTTCAAACAAAAATTCCAGGACGAAAAACGTGAAGACACCTTAAAGAATGTTCTGCGAAGCAGATAGGTAAGTACAAATGTCAAAAATTGACAAAATGAAGAAGTTATAGGTGTCCGGGGAATATCAGATTTTTACCAAAAGTATTATTGAAAGTAGCTGAAATTAATTATGACATTGTGGCCCAACTTTAGATTACTGGATAGTAATTTCCTCATTTTTATGGTTCAGGTGCGGCTCAAGATAGGATCTAGTGGCCTGGTCCCTGTTAGGAGAATTCACACTGAAGAAACCCGCAACATGCTACATGCAACACGCGACACGAGTGTTTCACACCGAAGAGACAAGATGCACGCGGCAAGCGACACAGGTTTCTTTGCTCAGTTTGCAGGATGGTACCGATATAATTGCATTAATGAGTTTATTAGTCACCCGAAAATAACGTAACAAGAGACATTGTTACTTGTAAACTGCGTTGTAAAATTTGTGCAAGTTAGTGAAACTTGGGAGAGGCATGTTGTGCACGAGAAAACTGAGAAATAATATGCACTGACCTCAAACTGTATACGCTAGACTTTTCAGCCTGAATAAAGCGAATACCTAAACACTAGAGAAATGGTTCTCAAACTTTGTGAAACCATGTCACAGTATTTTTTTTTTACTCAATGCCCTTAGCCGAAGAATTTTCCTCGTAAATCTTTACAGTATTGAAGATTTTATGCATGAATTAACGTGTACCTATGAAATTAAATATTGATAAATAAATTCTAGCATAATCATAAGAGTAATAATAGTTTGATTACGTGTGTAGGATTGTTGACAAATATGAAAATATGGAAGACAAAGTAGTAACGTCGTCTCCTTGTAATTAAATGATCCCGGGTTCGATAACCGGAGAGGCACCGGGCAGATCCAGTTCTGATTAGTCTATTTGTGCATAAATGGACTTAAAAAACGAAAACTCACAACTTAAATATGATATTGGGATTATGATAGTTGTCAACCAGTTTCAGCAGAACATTTCAGTGTTCAGTATAGTTGATACGAGGGCATGGTATCGGGTCGCGACCCGGCTGTTGAAAATCAATGCACTACAGTACTTTAGTATGTTGACTAATATATTTTGGACTAAAGTGCCTCCATAAGCTGACTTTTTCAAATAAAAGCAGTCAGGTAAATGGCCAAAACATGGCCTCTTTTCACGATGTTGAAGGCAAATTACATCCGATAGATAACTGCATCAAAAAACTTGATAAAGCAAAATGAACGTTGTGTTTAAAACTTAAAACATTGTACATATCGATTCTTTATTATATCAACAAATTAGATGATCAAACATAATGCCGGTTGGGCTCTCTTCTAGAGTCTAAATACAGCTCTTGGAATGAAGCATTCGGTGCGCATGCGCGAACAACAAACTGAAGCAACACGATGCACGGTATTGAGAAAACGGCACAGTCCGAGAAGCACGTAAGCGACACGCGACATGTGCATCTTGCCGTGTCTCTTCGGTTCGAAAGGTTCCATTGATTACTGAGTGTTGGCTTCTTCGGTGTGAATTCTCCCTTAGAGTTCCCATTCATCCTGGTTTTCCTGAGACAGTCCCGCTTTTTTATAAAATGTCCTAATGTAGGATTTTATCCCAAATAATCTACTTTTTAAAGTGCACTTCCTTAAATGAATGAAAAATTATTGTGAAAGCAAATTTGAAGTGTGTAATGAACTGAAGGTTCAAAGTGACAGAAATGGTTGAAATGTTACACGTGTCCGTCACACGTGCATTATGCACGGGTAGCTGACGGATAGCCCCACGAACCATTCCGATAAGGTTAGGTTAGGCAAGGCAAGCATAGTTTAAAAAAAGGGGTTGGAAACATGGGCAGGGGTTACGTCATCAAACGTATGCAGCATCCGGTTCACGTAGGGAAAGCAATGGCAATTGTGCATTGGTGAGATATTTCTCTTGAAAAATACATGATTTCCCAGTCAAATAGATTCCACGATGAAACAAAATACCTCCACGAACGTTGGAAACCTTAGAGAAACTCATTTCCGTAAGTAGTTTCTTCTGTAAAAATGAAGAAATGTGTCTCCAGTATATGAAACTGTTACTGAGTTTATTTCTGCCAAAAGTACATGCGTTCCACTAGACACCATGTGGAAACTTTCTATAAACAAAACACTGCAGCTCAGCTTTTCCCGAGAGTATTCCTTGAGTTTGTAAAAATAAAAGATTTTGCCAGGTTCATAAGCTCAGTTATCTTCGTTGAATTCATTTGTTTTGTTAAGACTTAAGGAACGACCTATTAAGAGGAAAACATAGCATAGACATTTGATTTCCCTCCCACTTACAGTTGACTTACTTGACTTAATTCCTGTTGTTTCCTGTGGAACATAGGGCATCAACAAAGCATCTCCACCTGATCCTACTGGCGGCAATTCTCTTCACTGCATTCCAACTCTTTCCTTCCTCCAAGGCCTCAGCGTGAACAGATCTTCTTCATGTCTGTCTAGGCCTCCCTCTTTTCCTTCTTCCCTGCGGGTTCCAATCTAGTGCCTTTCTCTCGACAGCCTCATTTTCCTTCCTCAACGTATGCCCTATCCAATTCCATTTTCGCCGCTTTATTTGTATGGACACCTCGGTTTCTCCAGATTTTCTCCAAAGTTCTTGGTTTTGAATCACTTCTGGCCAAAAGATATTCAAAATTTTTCTCAGGCAGTGATTGATGAAGGTCTGTAATTTAGAGGTAATCGTTTTTGTTACTTTCCATGTCTCAGACCCATATAACAGTACAGACTTAACATTACTTCGAAAAATACGAAGTTTGGTCTTCATAGATATCTTCTTGTTTTTCCATACTGGATAGAGCCTCACAAAGGTACCATTTGCTTTTTAGATTCGTTGAGAAACATCCTGTGCAGCCCCTCCGTCTTTTGCCACCACACTACCCAGGTAAGTAAAGCTATCCACATTTTCAATAATCTCTTCGCCAATATTAAACGGGTCTGTTTTTGTGGAGTTAATCCTCAGTGCCTTGGTCTTCTTGTAGTTAATCACAAGTCCTGCTTTTTTTGCACTTTCTATCAGATCTGCTAGTTTTGTTTGCATATCACCATGTGCTTCAGATAAGAAGCACAAATCGTCTGCAAAATCAAGGTCTTCTAGTCTGTTATTCAATCCCCATTGGATACCACGTCTTTTCCCTCCTATTACATTTCGCGTCACTGCATCGATCACGATCAGGAACATTTTAGGTGTTAATATACAACCTTGCCTCACTCCAGACTGCACATCTATTGGTTCAGATACACGGCCTTCATGTATAATCACGATAAGTTTCTCGGATAAGATCAAGAATTTTTGTGGGCACTCCATATAGTTTCACTTCTTTCCACATTGCATTTCTGTTGACCGAGTCAAATGCTTTCTCGAAGTCAACGAAAACTGCATAGAGGCGAGATGACCATTCTATACATTGCTCCAAAATTATCCGCAAGCTGTTAATTTGATCAATACAAGAGCAATTTGGTCGAAACCCTGCCTGTTCTCTTCTGAGTCTCAAGTTAACATGCTCCTTAATTCTGTTTAGGATAACTCTAGTGAAGATCTTACTCGGAATGGAGAGAAGTGCTATACCTCTCAGTTGTCACACTTTGATGTATCCCCTTTTTTTGGTAGCTTCACCAACAGGCCACTCCTCCAGTCCTTAGGCATCACTCCCTCTATCCATATCTTCTCAAATAAGGGCTGCAACATATTTGCTGTGGTGTTTATATAATTTTTCATCACTTCCGGTGGTATGTTGTCGACACCAGCTGCTTTACAATTACGTACCTCTTTCAGAGCCTGTTTAATCTCTCTTAGTGTTGGAACATCCGTCCTAATTCTTACACTGGGGCCAACATCACCATCATTATCATCTTCCTCTTCATCCTGGTCTATCTGAGCATCCACAGAGCGATTAAGGGTTGCAGAGAAGTGCTCCTTCCAACGTTTCAGTTTGTCCTTAGTATTTAGTAAGGAGGGTACCATCTTTACTTCTCACTGGTCGATTTCTCTGCATCTGTTTCCTTGACAGAACTTTTGTGATGTTGTATAGTTCTTTAAGATTCCTCTTTTTTGCTGCTTCCTCCGCCTGCTGAGACAGATTGTCTACCCAATTTCTTTGATCCCTACGAACACTACTCTTTACTTCTCGATCCTTCTCTGTATACTTTGTCTGCAATTCTGCCTTCCTTGCCCTTGTCCTGCTTGAGTTCATTGCCTCCTTAATTACTTTTCGCTCATTAATCCTTTCCCAGGTCTGCAGAGACATCCAATCTTTTTTCCTCCTATCCTTAAAGCCCAGAACCTTTTCACTTACTTCTGCGAAGGCAGATCGAATTTTTGTCCATTCTCTTTCAATTGTTTCATTCTGCTCACTTTCATCGATCAATACTTGGAACTGATTTCTCAGTTCAATCCTGAAGGTTTCCTGGAGATTCTTATCCTTCAACTTACTAACATCATACCGCTTCCTTGTCTGTTCCATTCTCTTCTTCTGAGCTTGAATTTTCAATTTAAAGTTAGCCACTACCAAATGATGATCACTCCCAATGTCCGCACCTCTCTTGTTTCTTACATCCTGTAGCGAACGTCGCCACCTCCGTCCAATTGCCACGTGGTCTATCTGGTTTTCTGTTCTATGGTCTGGTGATACCCACATTACCTTATGGCATTTCTTGTGAGGAAATATAGTACCACCAATAACTAATTCGTGGCTAGCACAGAAGTCCACAAAAAGTTGTCCATTCTCATTTCGCTCTCCTAAACCATGTTTACCCATGACATGCTCAAGGCCTTCGTTGTCCTGCCCAAGCTTTGCATTTAAATTTCCTCCAATTATTATGATATCCTTCCTTTTTTGCTTCTTTATTGTTTCATTGAACTGTCTATAAAACTTTTGTTTATCTTCAGGCTCTGCTACTTCTGTGGGTGTATAACACTGTATCATAACGATGTTTCTGATATTGGTTTTGAAATGTGCCACAATTATCCTGAATGTAACTCCTTCATGGGTATTTACCTCTCCAAACTCTGGCCATCTGACTTCACTTCTACCTAGGATGCTCAGACAATAGCTCTTCATGCAGGTCACTGCCTGCCGTAGTTTTCCACTCTCCCGCAGGGTTCTTACATTCCATATTCCAATTCTCGTTGTCCTTTTCAGGCCAAATGTCGTCGTCTTAGAATCAGTTCGGCTTCCTCTTGTTGATGTTTCTTTAATAGTGTGATTTAAAGTGTGCGGGTTATTGGCCCACAGCACCCGATCTTGGTGATGGGGCTGCCACCTGAGCCTCCAAGCAGGCTAATTTTCTGTCGGGGTATTTTCCCCTAGTCTTTTAGGATCCCTCCTCCACAAGACAGTGGCTTTTTCTCATATTTATACTCAATGAGAATGAGTGCCTCTTCCGCCAGCTATGCCGTTCCAAAGGTCTCCTTCTCCGCCATAGTTGCCGTTGAGGTCTTCACCGTAACCCTGGCAAGGGGCCCTTACAAGGTACTACCAGCCGGTGCCAGCTGGCCCAAGGTTTTTTTAAAAAGAGGTGTTACTCCTCCTGATTCCTGGTTCTTCCGCCTCCTTCGCCGTTGAGATGGCCATCCATCTTCTTCCGCCATTGGAGCCGTTGACCAGTAGGTTGCTTCTTAGTCTGACTCTTAGCACTAGCCTGCCCAGCATGGGAGACCCTACCAGTAGCTATGCTACTGCTGGTATAGCCTAGTGGATCATCAGAGTACACAAGCCCCACCACCAACTACAAGGTCATGCAACCACTAGGTGGGGACTTACAGTTGGCTATACAGTAAAAGAGTGCAGGATGGCTTGGATGCTAGTCTATTGATATGACTGAACTTCAGCCTGCAGCATAAATAAATATTTTTCTGCAAAATCACAATTAATAACCACTTGGCCTTCAGTTAAATTTTATTTAGAATCCATATGTAAAGTAACCTTTTGCTTATTAGTTGCTTCAGAGGTCTCCCCCCCCCCCCACACACACACATATTCTCCTCAACCAAGGGTGACTATTTGACAAGGCTTGAATGCTATTCATTAAATTTTCACTCACCCAGTTGCTGTCCCTTCAATCTCCTTTAAATATGCTACTGGAGTTAACATTCAAGTCCTAAGGCACTGCTTAACAGTAGTAAAAAGCTTTTATTGGTGAATTTATATTCATTGTGTTTTTAAACTTCACAGAAGACATCAATAACAAGCAAATAAACAAAACTAAGAAATTCAACCAATGAAAGCGTTCCATTATTCTGCTAATCACTCTTCCTACTGGCTGAGATTACCATAACATCATTGGTCATATAATAAATTATGTCTGTATGAAACTGCAATAAATATGTACTATGGTAGATAGCTAGAAAAAAATACTTTTAACAGTAGATATAGTAATGTGCAAGAAGTTAAAATTTGGCTCATTCATAATAATTCTTTGTGCTATAAACATATATATTTTTTTTATACCAGGATGAAGATTTTATTGTGTTTCCTGATATTAAGCCAGCAGCAACACACCATTACCTGATTATAACAAAAGAACACATTCCAAATGTCAAGCAACTAAGAAAAGATCAGAAATCTACAGGTAAGAGCACGTGTATTAATTATCCACACCAAAGTTATATCTAGGGCTAGGATTTTGATGACCTTAAAATTGACAAAAAATGACCTTTAAAAAATGCATTTATGACCTAATACATGCAAGAAAATGGCCTATAAATTCTGAAAGATTTGTAGAACAAATTTGGTAACAGTTCGTTATATCGGAGACACATTTCTTCATTTTTACAGAAGAAACTACTTACGGAAATGAGTTTCTCCAAGCTTTCCAACATTCGTGGATGTATTTTCTTTCATCGTGGAATCTATTTGACCGGCAAATCATACATTTTTCAAGAGAAATATCCCACCGACACACAATTGCCATGCTTCCCGTTCATGAACTGCATGCTCCACACGTTTGATGACGTAAACCACTGTCAGTGTTTCAAACTCTTTTTTTTTACTATGCTTGCCTAACCCAACCTAACCTAACCTAACCTAACCTTATGGAAATGGTTCGTAGGGCTATCCGTGAATGGTTCGTGGGGCAATCCGTGAGCTACCGTACATAATGGTTTGTGGGGCTATATGTGAATGGTTCGTGGGGCTATCGTCAGCTACCCGTGCATGATGTATAATTTCCACTGGTGACGAACACGATAGTAGGTATTTTTCGGTGAAGAAGGTTGAAACACTGCATACCCACAACGTGAGTCAAGATGTGCCCGCCATATTGTGTATTCCGGAAGCGATGAAAGAAATAAAAAAAAACACTCTGTATGTGAAAAATTGTGTTTGTTTTTTTCGTGTAAAAATCATAATAGCATCTTGAACTATGTTCCGTAATACACAATTGGTAAGTATGAACCATGGGAAACACAAAATAGCCAATGTAAATGTGTCTCCGATATAACGAACTGTTACCACAAATTTATAAACTACGAAGAGAAATTCAAATTAACGTTACAGTATCTATCACATGTTCATTGCGTATGGTAGTACGTACAAGTAAGAAAGTTCACTTTTAGTCATCTTTTACACTTTTAAGTACTGAGTTGCAGTACACAACGAAAACCGTATGCAAATTTTCAAAAGTGAATGATTGTCGGACAAGAGAGCCTTGTACATACATGGAAAAATTTCTCTCGACTTCCACCGACACAAGAGGAGTGTACTTGAAATGAACAATATCACTTGAGACACTTGCTGTTAAGTCACTTTCAATTTCATGGAGTGCTAATGCCCAATACAGAGCACAAAACTTTGTACCTCTTGTTTTTTAACAGTAGTCCATCTGGCGACAATGTATTTACTGATAGAGGGGAAAATCACATTGTTTGAGCTGAATTGTTACACAACAACTTGTATCAACAATACTGCACAGAATTTCTTTGTTTCTTCAAACACAGTCATTCAGAACTGAGCTGAAGGCAATGAGACGAGAGTCGGGAACCTCTCTCCTTCAAAGCATTACATTTGCATGTAAAATGCCCCTTCTTTCACCAAAATATAGAAAAATGCATAATATGTCTTTTAAAAGGCCGAAAAATGACTTAAATGGTCTTGAAAGTTTAACAAATGACCTTTACTCCAAAAAGGGTCAAAAAATGCCCTAATAAAGACATCCCAATTTATTAACTTACCTGTAAAACACTTTCCTATCTACTTATGCAATGTTTCTGCCTTACCAAAAAAAAGATGCATTGGCATCAAAATCTTAGCCCTAGTTATATCGTCTGCTGTGATATCTATCATGCATGATTACACATTTTAACATTTAAAAGCTTCTGGTAAGGTATTTAAATTTTCAGTGGGAGAGAAACAAGATTCTTTTCTACATTAAGCATTACAACTGATTTAACATATTATGTAATTTATCCATAGTATGTTTTTTCTTTTAACCTGTGATTGGTCGCATTTGAACGCCACGCTGATTTCAATTTTAATGAAGTGCCATTTTAACAGTACTTAAAATATTAAGCTTTGGTGCTCCATAGCTGACTTCTAGTGTGTCACGAGTGACCTGATCACATTTTAGTGATATAAACTGCAGTTTGAGAACTAGACCATTGCTATGGAAGGTGTGTTGTCCGAGTGAGTGCAGAGATTGCCTGCGACAAATTTTATATAAATTTGTCCATTATTTAGTCAATAATCTATACTGTTTCTTGTGAGTTTTCATACCTATATGTTTTTGTCATGTATAAATACAAATACGAAATGTGTCTGAGTGATTTCATATTATATGAGATTTGTAAGAGAGTCCGAGGGTTTTTCAGGGCAGTTTTGAGGAACATGCACTTTTTGTTAGGACTGAAAGTTGTTCGCTTCGACGATATAATATGCTATATGAAAAGAAATAAACATTTTGGAACAAAAATGATTAAGGGATAAAATAAACAGATCATTTGAATTAGGCCTACAAAAAAACAAATTTTGAAAAATTAAAATGCAGTGAAATATGACTGTTTATAATATTAAATAGTGATTATGTGTTTGGGATATTTATAATTTAGCGTTCCTTTTGTGCCACTTTTAGCTAGTTGCAATGGGGAAGGTGAGTGACGAGACAATCACAAAGATCTATGTCCAGGCTGGGATTCGAACCTGTGTATATGTGTGTGTGTGTGCGGAACGAGGGCAGGGTATTAGTGAACAGAAATAGAGATGTGCCTACTAGACAGTTGGAAAAGATGGAAATTTTCTTTCCTTCTTTCTTTCAGAAAGAGATAGAGAGAGGGATTTCTTTTTTCTTTCTTTCTTTCTCTCTCTCTCTCTCTATCTCTCTCTCTCTCTCTCTCTCTCTCTCTCTCTCTCTCTCTCTCTCTCTCTCTCTCTCTCTCTCTCTCTCTCTCTCTCTCTCTCTATATATATATATATATATATATATATATGAAAGAGCAGTTGACAAAGTCGTGAATATGCTTCGGGACAACTTGCTGTTTTTATTCATAAAATGTAATCACTTTATTCATATTTTTAATTGTGTAATGTACAGTGCTCCAAAAAATTTTTTCAAAGCTAGGTGCCTCTGCAAATCAGGCACCAGGAAACTACCCACTAGCAGTTGTGCATACTACAGAGTGTTTCAAAATTCGCACAACCCAAACTTTCACAATGTATATCATGAAAACCGTAAGAGGTATTTACACCAGGTTTTCTGCACTAAACTAATCATGTACGCTATCACTGGGTTAATAAATTTATGTTAGCAAGTATCCAAATAAAAGAAATTACATTATTTTAAAAAATATTGTTAATTTGCTGAAAACATCTGAGAATTGATTTTCAACAATATATACCAACGCATAAATTTTCAGCGAAAAATGAAGATTCGACCAGGACTCGAACACGGGTCTCTTATATACCATGCCATTGCGTGCATGCGAAAAATGCATTAACATCTCTACTCTGGGAGGAACCAGGCAATGTCGAAGTCTACTGTGTTTCAAAGGCAACAGATCCCGTTGCAGTAGCACTGACAGAGACGATTCCACACATAAATCAGCGACAGCGAGAAATCAGGCGAGGCCCAGCCGGCTCAGTAGTTCAGTGGTTAGAGAAATCGTACGGTATACCAGGGACCCAGGTTCGAGTCCTGGTCGAGCCTGCATTTTTCGCTGAACATTTCTACGTAGTACATCTTCTGTGTGTGCCTACTCTTCAATAATAATACCAACTCTTAACAATTTGTGGGATCATTTGTTGGTGTTTGACTAGTTGTAAAACAGTTGCTTTGTGAGGTACAGCAGAAGCGGGGATTTTTTCTTGGAAAACCTCTTGCACTCGAGTGTAAGAGTGAGTAGTAAAATACTCTTCAGCAATGCACACGCGCTGCTCCAAAGAATATGCCATGCTGAATTAATTAAAAGAACAGGCCTATAGTAGCATCGAAAGTGAGCGAAGAGAATTCAGTGTAGCCAGAGGTAGACTAGGATTCTCTCAAGAGTCCAATTTCGGCACAAAATCTTGCTTTATGATTTTTCACGTAAATGTATAGCCAATACTAAGGCACATGTGGTGTGCGTCTGTTGACAATATTTCGACCTGCCGGACCCTGTGGCTAAGTGGTTAGCACACCGTGCTGCGATGCCAGGGGTCCCGGGTTCAAATCCTGCTTGGGCATGGTAATTTGTGAATGTCCATTCATCAATTTCATCACTCATCCCCATCTTCGCAAATTAGCAAAGAGGCACAAAACGTGAAGTAAAATAATATAAATCAATCAAATATTTCGACCTGCTAGCATTGCCATATATGTCCCAAAAATGACACTTTTTCACTCAACCCATAAAATCGCCAATAAAAAATCCATCAAATGTTGCACATGACCAATATCGGTCGCAAATGACAGATTGAGATGGCATCAGTCATCAGACATCTAATTATGACCCTTCAATAATTTCTTCAATTTTTTCAAAAGTGCATTTGTGGAAAAATTTTAACGCTGCCTTCCGCCAGTTATTAATTTATCTAAATTTTCTGTATTGAGAAAACTGATAATTTTAAGCATTGAATAATATCTCAATGGATGAGACTTTATAATGCAGAAAACCCGGTGTAAATATCTCTTACAGTTTTCATGATATACATTTTCAAAGTTTGGTTTGTGCAACATTTGAAACACTCTGTATAAGAAGCTGAGCATCACGGTATTCAAAACATTGCTCAATCATTCGAGAAAACAGGAAATGGGGTGGTGGGGGACAAAGAGTAAGAAATTATTACTGACTCTCTGGAATGTTCACCACGTTGATAAAAAAAAAAAATCATTTGCTAACTTACGCTGTACTGCAATTTGAACTTAGAATCATCAAAATTTTGTACATATTACAACAAAAGATCACAGTCGCCAGGCTGAAATTTTTAGTCGCCATGGCGACCGGGATTTTTCGAGCTCTGGTAATGTATCTGAGGACATCCATTCTATCACCTCACACCACCAAGTCATGTGGAAAATTCTTATTGTTTGCATAACTTCAAATGTGTGATTGTTGTTTGGATGGTATTGCGTCCTTATTGTCAGAATAAAAGAGTAAAGATAAAACAGGTAATCCAGATTCAGCCAGGCCTCTTATCTCTTCCTTTTCTGTAACCCGACCACGGGGATGCAATACCCCGAAACATCAGTCAACATGAGGCTTTTTATTTTTGTGTATAATACAGTGAAGGGTATGATGTTTGTGTAATCCATGGACAGTTTGTTGTAATCAGTTTTAACTTTGGTTTTTCAGTTGAGAAAATGATTGAACTTGGGAAAAAAGTTTTAGAAGAACGAGGAGCAGATATGAATGATGTAAGGTAGGGACCATGTTAAACTTATAAATTAACATGTAATAATAATATTTTGTACTTAAGTTAGTAAAACTTTTTGGCATATTTTGAAACTGCAATTTTGTGAATTAGGGAAAAGTACTTGTACGAGGGTCATTCAATAAATAAGTTTCCCTGTGCCATAAAATGTGTTACAAAAATAATTGAGTAACTATGCACACGGTTGATGAGTCCTATCTGTCACCTTCAAGGAAGGATAGGCATTTCTCCCGCAGACGTGAAGGCTGTTACGTACCCCATGGGTCTGATGTGTGTGAGTGATTACGAATGTTAAACAGAGATGGCTGCACAAGACGTGCAAGACAGAAGATTGCTGTAATATACCTGAATGACACTGTAAATTAGCGCCAAAGTAAATTAGGAAGATGAACAATAATAGAATACGGTATAAGATAATAATGAAAATATATAAAGATAATAAATTAATAAACATATGTATAAAATGAAACATGTACTCATATGTAAATAGATACGAAGTTTAAAGAAGTGAAAGTACCGATATAAATTTGGGTTACCTAACAAATCTTGGATTTGTTGGATTACTGTGATCCCCTTTGTGGAAGTTTTGATTACATCAGTGGCAGCACCTTTTGGCTGCACTTTGTTGTATTTACCAGTGGTGGCAGGTTCCAGCCGACGCCCCAAGGGAGGAGATTAGGGTAATGCCCAAAGCTTGATGGAAGAGAGCTGGGAAAAGGATAAAATAATTCCTCAACAGACTAAGAACTGAGCAGTTCAAAACATTATTTTTTTTTTAATATTTTGAGTTTGCTTATGTAAATTTCCGTTAGTGTTTTCTGTATTGTGTATCATTAAATCAGAATAATTATTATATTTATGAATTAAATGTTGTAAGGTCACGTTTAAAAATAAATAGCTTTATCTTAGTTGGATTCATGGCTTTCTTAGCCCTGATTTGAAAATAAAATCTGGCTCCTGAGAAAAAGGAGTGGTGCCTGAATTACTTTTAGTTTTGTTTATGGGCAATTTTACTGACAAATGCATATGGCTACATGAGCCATTATCACTAGACTGCCAATAATGTGTTCTATCCATAATACATTACAACAATTTTACATATTGAAATTAAAATATTCACTACATGTCTTGTCTTTCCCAATGATATCAGATTTTTTTTTAAAAAAAAATATTGGCTGATTCCAATAAAGTACAGGTATAAAATTTACCGATACTGATAATAATCGATATTCTACAGATGTGATATAAAATTGGAAATGGTCCTTGAACAACCTGAATGGTTCATTTACCTCCCTAATAAATGTTTGTTTCCAGGTGACTGCACTGCAAAAGGAGTTGCATGTTTACAAATTTAATTATTTAAAAAGTAGAACATGGAGATTAGCCATTAAAATTGTAACAAAATGGCAGAATTTTGTACTAAATAATAAGATATTTATAAATATATCGGATTGGTAAAATAATTGGTAATTTTACCGATAAACTGATACACCAATATGCCTATATCGGCCAATACTGATAGAGTACCGATTAATCTGTCGCATCCGTAAGGAAGAGTATTATTTTAAATATAATCAACTTTTAAATATTCTGTAAGAATTGATACATTAATGAAGTCTGATCGCATTTCTAGTTTGAAACATCCTGACACATAAAGAGAAAGAATCTAAAAATATAAGTACACCCACCGCAAAATGACTTCAGACCTCGTAACAAAAGCACAAAAAGTACAGAAAATTCATGTGAAAAGCTATTATTAAGCTATTAGATACAGCAAAAAATACTTACATTAGTACGGAGTCATGTTGCCTTTACTTTTGAGAACCATTTGGATGCGCTTGGGCATGGAATCACTAAGACTTCGCAAGTAAGTTAAGTCCATGTCAATGCACCACATTTTCTTCATTTCTATTTGGAGGGTCTGTAGGTTCTGAATCTTCTTCTTTCCCAGGAATTGCTTCATACGATCCCAACAATTTTCAATTGGGTTGAGATCGGGGCTCTTCCCAGGCCACTTTAACATCTTTATCTGTTGTTCCTCAAGCCATTTCCTTACCTTCTTGGCCGTGTGACAAGGAGCGTTATCATGCATGGAAAGATCACACTTGTGGATCTGAAGCATATCCACTAAATGGTCCTTAAGATCACTGATATATCAGTCTACGTTCATCGTCACGTTTTCCGGTAAGAAATATAAATCTGCCCTACCCTTTTCACCTGAAAAATACCCCTACACCAGTACAGACTGGGAGTGCCTAACGGTCGGAACCGTATACTTTGGGTCGTATCGATCTGAAGATGATGGACATCGAACCTTAGCAGCTCCCATTCAGAACAGCTGGAATGAGCTTTCATCTGAAATCATTTTCCTCCACTGTGCTGGTGTCCAGTGTGCATATTTCTTTGCATAAGCAAGATGGTCTTTCTTCATGCAGGTGGTGTGTAGTGGCTTCGTAGCAGCAGTATGACACGGCAAATCCAAGTCTTTCTGTAAACGGTGCTGGATCGTGTGAACAGTAACGTTTTCCAGCAGACTCGGGTGCATTTCTTTAAGTTCTGATGCTGTCAGTTGAGGGTTTTTCTATATTTCTCTCATTAGGAGAGCGTCTGTAGATTTGGTTGTTTTTCTTTGCCTCCCACCACCGAATTTGTGCTTTGGAATGACAGTCGGAGGCAGTCCTCCGGCAGCTGCCAGTACTTTCCTTATCGTTTATTTTGCACGACCTGTTTGTGTACATATTGTCTTTATCGGGACATTTTCACTTTGCCATGCAATAAGGCTGGCCTTTTCCACACTACTACAGTACTTTCCTGGCATATCTCAAATACACCTGTACAGTGGCCAAATATCCAACACTAATACAGTAGGAAAATATCCAACACAAAGTGCACCACACGAAAACACAGCAATTTATCACACACACTACAGCAGAAAGTCACTCTTCCTGTGTCAACTAACGATACGAAATGAAATGAACTCGCTTATCAGGAGTAATACACTGTTGCCAGATATGTTCATGCAGAAACAATTCTGTGTTCGAAACAAAACAACACTAGATACAAGGCTACAAAGTGATGGACTGCTTACTATGCCAGATTTCACATGAGGTCCGAAGTCATTTTGTGGTGCCTGTAGTTAGTCTTTAAGTAATCCTCAGGACCATAATTGCAATGAGCATTATTGTAAAAAAAAAGTATAAACCCAATACATAACCAACTAACTCTCTAGCCTTCTTAAACCCAAAGGTTCATAGCTGCAGCAACGCAGATCTTCCATCTGCCCCTATCCTGAGCAAGATCCATATACTCTTTTCCATCCCTACCGATTTCCTTTAGGTCCATCTCAACGTTGTCCCTCCATGTTCGTCTTGGCCTTCCTACATGTCTCTTACCATCAGGTTTCCCAACAAGTATCCTGTAAACTCCTCTTTCCTCTTTCATTCGTGCCACATGGCCTGCCCACTTAAGTCTTCTTGATTTAATTATTCTAATACATGAATACAAATTATGTAGTTCTAAATTATGTAACCTTCTCCACTCACCTGTCTCCTCATCCCTTTTAGGTCCAAATATTTTCCTAAGGATCATATTTTCAAATACTCTCAATTTATGTTTCTCTTTCAATGTAAGGGACCAAGTTTCACACCCATATAATACTACAGCCAAAACTACTGTTTTGTATATTTCAACTTTTAGTTTCTTAGATATTAAAGGAGAAGATTAAAGTTTATGAAGAGAAAAGTAACATGCATTTCCTGAGTTAAGCCTGCTTTTTATTTCTTCTTTAATATCATTTTCATTTATTATTTTTACTCCTAAGTACTTGAATTTGGAAACTGTTTCAAACGAGTTGTTATCAATAATTAGATTTTGATTATTACCTAACACTTGGTTTCTGCCTGTGAGCATATATTTAGTTTTCTCTTTGCTAACTTCCAAACCTATCTCTTTTGCTGCTTTGAAAAATATTTTAGCATTATTTTTAATTGTATTTATATCATCTCCTAATAAGTCTACATCATCTGCATATGCTAACTACTGAGTCATACCATTTAATTTGAGTCCTTCGTTAGTTTCTTTTACCTCCCTAACAGCATATTCTAAGGCAAAATTAAAGGGCAATGGACATAATGCATCTCCTTGTTTTAACCCATCATGAATTGTAAATTTATCAGACACATTAACACCCACATGAATTTTACTTTCTGTTTTACTGGTGCATACTTTTATCATATTAACAGGCTTCTTAGGTATTCCAAACTCTACTAATATATTATATAATTTATCTTTTTTGATCGAATCATATGCTTTTTTGAAATCAATGAATAGCTGATGGACATTTTGAATATATTCCCACTTTTCCTGAAGTGTCTGTCTGATGTGAAAAATTTGATCTGTAGTTGATCTGTTATGTTTAAATCCACATTGATAATCACCTATAATTTCATTAGCATATGGGGTTACTCTTGTTAAAAGAAGTTAGATAATAGTTTATATGTTGTTGAGAGTAGAGAAATTCCACGGTAATTATTGCAGTTCATTTTATCACCTTTTTTAAACACAGGAACAATTATGGATTCGTTCCACTGTTGAGGGATTTCTTCTTTATTCCATATTAAACAAATTAATTTATGAATTTGACATATTAACGAATTTCCACCAAATTTAATTAACTCAGCTGGTATTAAATCAATGCAAGGTGCTTTGTTATTCTTTAGCCTTTTAATAGCATCTTTAACTTCAGTGAAGTTAGGTTCTGGAACTAAAGGTTCTGCTGTGTGTACTTCATTTACTTCTGATTTATCTCCTACATGAACATTTAAAAGGTCATTAAAGTAGTTCTTCCATATATTTAGAATATCGTTTGGGTAAGCCAAAATATCACGATTTTTATCGTTTATCAAGTTTACTTTAGGTTGCCACCTCTTTCTAAATTAATTTACACCTTTATATAAATCTCTGATATTTTTGTTTTTGCTGTTTGTTTCAATTTCGTTAATTTTGCTTTTTAAGTAATCTCTTTTTTTAAAAACACTAAGTTGCTGACCAAGGCAGTTTATTAAGATAAAAAACACTTAATGGGTAACGTTTCAACCCTGTATCAGGGTCTTCCTCAGAGGAAGAACTAATCTAAAATGAAGAAATATACTACACACAGAAAGATTACATACACATAGCAGGGTCACTAGCCACACAACAACAAATCAAGTTGACAGTCCTTATCTAGGAAGATTTCTGCAAAGGAATTATACATATCACCTCCTGACAGTTGTTGACTAATGGGTCTACTACACTGACAGGTGATTGACAGGTCAAGATTAGCAAGAGTCTAGAACCACCTGTCTACCACTCACCCACCCCTCCTGCCTTTTTGGATATGGATGAATACCTCCTCCTCTGGTCTTCTTTCTTCCTTGTTCATACTTCTTTTTCCTTCATTCCTTTTCTTCATCCTTTCAACTTTCTCTAACACACTCTTCCATTCCTTGTTTATCTTGAGTCCTCCATTCCAATTCATGATGTCTTCTCCTTTCTTTTCTATTTCTTTGGCCTCCTTCCATTTTCTCACTAGTTCTCTCTTCTCTTTTCCTATTTGCCTAGCCGAATCCCATTCAACTTCATGTCCTGTTTCTCTAGTGTGTTTGAATATGGCATTCCTGTCTCTCTTCAATCTCGCATCATCCATGTGTTGCTTTAACCTGTCTTTAAGTCTCCCCTATATATACACTTTCATATCCTCTGCACTTCACCTCGTAGATAACCCCCTTCCTCTTCTTCCTCTCTCTTTTCTTCCTTCTTCTTGCTGGCTATACTTAAAATAGTGCATCCTCCCTTCCTGTAAGTTCTTATACCATCTTTCCTCATCACTTTGCATATCTTTTCTGTGGCATCGCCCATACTTCTTATACCAAACCATCTCTCTCTTTCTTTTTTCTTCCTTTTCTTCCTGTCCTCTCTCTTTTATCTCTTTCCTTCTTCTGTTGATGTTGTGTCTGTCTTTCTTTTCATAGCCATTCTCTTCTAGTTGTTACCACAGGCTATTAATCTTGGTTTCTTCTTCCCCTTTGTCTGTGCATATCTTCTTTATTCGGTCTTCCATGTTCCTTATAAAATTACGTTTAGTTCCATCACCCACATCACTTCTTTTGTGGCAGAACACTCCTGCCGAACACTTCTTTTGATACCACGTAGCCACAATCCACATTCCTCTTTTCTTTTTCATATCAATATCCAAGAAATTTAATGTTCCTTCCTGTTCCATTTCGAGCTCATCCATATCCAAAAAGGCAGGAGGGTGGGTGAGTTGTAGACAGGTGGTTCTAGACTCTTACTAATCTTGACCTGTCAATCACCTGTCAGTGTAGTAGACCCATTAGTCAACAACTGTCAGGAGGTGATATGTTTAATTCCTCTGGAGAAATCTTCCTAGATAAGAACTGTCAACTTGATTTGTTGTTGTGTGGCTAGTGACCCTGCTATGTGTATGTAATCTTTCTGTGTGTAGTATATTTCTTCATTTTAGATTAGTTCTTCCTCTGAGGAAGACCCTGATACAGGGTTGAAACGTTACCCGTTAAGTGTTTTTTATCTTAATAAACTGCCTTGGTCAGCAACTTAGTGTTTTTAATATGGAAGCAAGGCTTAATTATATTACTCTTTTTTTTACTTTTAAACATGCGGTAAACTTTTTGCTTTATTCTATTATAATTGCTTAGATTTGTATCATCAGAGTTATTTAACCACCTAAGTCTAGCCTGATTTCATATTTCTATTAGATTATGACATTCATTATCAAACCATGGCTTACTTTTTCTTGGTTTGTGGTATCCTATACTTTCTTTAGCTGCTGATTCTATTGCATTACGTATGTGCTCCCAATTCTTATTTACGTCTGTTTCATTTATATTTTCATCATCATTTAAATCCTGCAAAACATCAAATCTATTTGACAGTTTAATTTGGTAATCTTTCTTAATTCTTTCATCAGTAAATTTTCCTGTATTAAATTTTAGAACTTTTAGATTTTGTTGCTTATGATTTATCACTGCGAGTCTTTCTCTTAATTTAGCAATTACTAAATAATGGTCACTGGCACAGTCAGCACCTCTATGTGTATGAACGTCAATTATACTAGTGTGCCTTCTCTTATCAATGAGAATATGATCCATCTGATTATGAGTTTTACCATCTGGAGAAGACCAGGTATATTTATGAATATCTTTATGTTTAAAAGTGGTACTTTTCACAATTAAATTCTTCGAGATTGCAAAAGTAATCAATCTGATACCATTGTCATTACTTAATTCATGAAGACTTTCTTTACCAATCGTAGGTTTAAATGTCTCTTCTTTGCCAATCTGTGCATTACAGTCACCTAACAGAATTTTCATATCATACTGAGAAAATTTATCAAGGACCTGTTCTAACTCTGCATAAAAATCATCTTTAGTATTATCATCTTTATCTTCCGTTGGTGCATGTATGTTTATTAAAATACAAGGGTTGGATAAAAAGTAATGGCAACACTGCTGTCCCGTGAAAGGGGCGAGTCACATCGCCACAACCGTTTCGTGGTTGATAAAGGAATTTCAGACGAGGAAGTATAGTGAGTGGGAGCGATTGTATGTTTTTCAGTCAAAAACAGCAGTGCTCTGAAGCAGAGGACGAGAGTGCAAGCGCCCTAACAATATGTTTAGGCAAGAAGAACAACGTCTCTTAGGCAGACGGTCAACGCAGCCTACTACTGCACCTTCTTGCAACACCACCTTCGTCTCGCATTAAGAAGGAAGCGACGGCACGTTCTGGTACGGTGTCAAATCATCCTGCTTGACAATGCAAAGTGTCACACTGCGTACACTGTGACGGCGCTCCTGCATAACTGGTAGTGGGAGGTACTGGAACATCCGCCGTATTCACCGGTATGAGACCTTTTTGCCAAAATGAAGGAACCACTGGGCGGGAAGCACTACGACACGCGCGAAGCCATCATAACGTGCTATAGGGCGGTCACTGCGGGACATCGACAGAGATGGACGTGCTGACGGTGTACGATGCCTTCCATACGTGTGGCAGAAGGTCATAGAGATGGGGGGGGGGGCGATTACATTGAAGGAATGTAACACGTGCTCCTCTGCCAATACAGTCAAGTAGCAATTATACCAGTGTTGCCATTACTTTTTATCCAACCCTTGTAATTTTACACCACCTACCCTGTAAAACTGCATATGATATCCTATCATTAATAAATTCTACTGTTTTAAGAGCTGAGATAATTCTATTATTTATGAAGAAGCCTGTTCCAAAATTATGATTTTCAGTGCCACCATAGAAAAAAGTATAATATTCACTTTTACAATTCCCTTCTCCTGGCCGCCTAACTTCCTGACAGCTACTACATCTAATTTATACTTAACTATCTCATTAACTGTACACTGAAATGCCCCAGGCCGGTAAAGGCTCAGAACATTCCAGGTGCCTAATTTAATATCCTTATTCCTAATGTAGATCTTATCCTTGCTCCTGGGACCTCCCAAAGTAGTCCCCACCTGGAGATCCAAATGGGAGACTATTTTACCTTGGGAACATCCATGGCCTCATGTTGCCAATTCTTGACATGTCTTTTTTACAGTGCAGAGTTGTCAGCTCTACGCCTAACCCCCAATATCAATGGAGGACCGCACCTGTCGTTGGTCAGCGGATCCCTCGGATCTAGCTGAGAGGATAACATAAACCCAATACATAAGCATATTTTTTTCTTTTTCTGTTGTAACTTCTATCTGATTATGACTTTCTATTCACACAGATTTGGGTTCCATTGGCCTCCATTCAATTCAGTTTCACATCTTCATCTTCATGCGATATCGCCAACTTCAGAAATAGGATTTATTGGAAGACTCATCTTCAGACCTGATTCAATGTGGTTTGTTAGTGTAAGTATCTGTTTGAAGCTCAAAAGAAGCAATGTTATTATACAGGGTGTACATAATGGAATGTAACAGTTTCAGCATTTTTTTATTACTCTTAGTGGGGAATGAGAACAAATGTTACATTGGATGAAGGAAGAACTGCCCAAGTTTGTGCAACTTAGATTACAAGTGTTCAATGTGTGATCCCTTGGTGACACACCATACATCCAGTCGGAAGTCCATTTCGTGTTTCTCAATTGAGGCCGATTGGTCGGTGGTGGCACGTAAACATGGTCTTGCACAAATCCCCAAAGGAAGAAATCACGTAGGGACTGTGCTGATAACATGTTCTAGTATTTCCACCTTTTCCTCAGCCTCACGTGGACATCGTGAACTTTTGCTTTTACAGATGCACCCCGTCGTCTGGAACTGCTTATTCCATCGCCGGATGTTGTTGCTATATGGGGGGTCTGTTCTGAATTGTAATTGCACAGTAACCACCTAATCACACTTTGCAAACTCAAGTATACAGAATGCTTTCTGCTGGGGAGTCACCACTTCTCGACGGTAATGTAGTGAGGGAAAGTACAAGTTTGCATGTATGTTTTAAAAGAACCTTTCACAGTTCTTCTTTCATCCAATGTCATTGGTTCTCATACCCAATCACTTTGAGAAATAGAAAATTGTTGAAATTGCTATATTCTTATATGTACACCCTGTATATGAACCAATATCAATTTACATTTCCATATCAGACAATATTAAATATTGAAACATTAAGTTCTGGTTTGGTTTATAGGCCTCCCCGATCGTGCAGTGGTAGCATCATCGCCTTGTAATCAAGGGGTCCCGGGTTTGATACCCAGTGGAGGCACATAGTGGTTTGGATCCCACTAAACTGTAGGTCCAGTCCCGATTAGCCTATCTGTGCATAAAGTGAACTGAAAACAACAACTCACTCACTCACTGATTTGGTTTATATGTTTTACACTCATTTCTTGGAGTTAACTCATTAATTGTAATATACCTTTTGGCTACCATTGCAAACATAAATATTTTGCTTCCCCCCATCAAATGAATGATGTTGAGGAGGAGGTGGACTGAACTACCCCTCCCTGCATTATTCACTATATGTCCATGGCTTTGTTCTTCAAAGCTGAACATACTTTTCAAAATGTCACTCAGAATAGTTTAATCTAATGAATATTCATTTTTAGTGCAAAGGGCACAATCCACTTCTGGATTCAGTTCTTGTGATTCCACTCCCAAAAAAGATTCAGTTTAGAAACTTGTTTTTTTCATTCCTATGATTCTCAGTCTTGTGAAAAATTATGGTTCCTTCGAATTTCTAATAAATTTTCACTTTTATAATACTAGATATTAGAAAGAATATCAAAGTAAAATTTGCAGGTCAGATATCTGATTGATAACTAAAGTATATACATACATTGACAATATGATCATAATTATCGGAAAGGTTGGTGAAGATGAGGTTATCGTCTATTATTTTATAGATCTTAGTCTTAGCATTTTGTGTAGAATTCCTATAAGCAACAAAAAAGCTGCATTTTCTATGATACTATAATTCTGCCAGAAAATAAAAAAAATGTGTATGGTTTATGAACTTTTTCTGTTGTTTTTATATTGTGGAGATCTGTTATGGTGAAATAATGTACCTGTGTTACCTTAGGCTGAAGGCTAGATGCACGTGATTGTAGCACACAATATATTTGATGCCAATTGTAATTTTACATTTTAATCTTTGAATTTTTGCGTGTTCTTGTGTGTGTGCGTAGAATGAAATTTGCTAAAAAAAAAGTTGTGAAAGTGAATATTCATAATAATCAACGGATTATATATTTAATTGAAAAACACAAGGTTCAAAAGCAAAAATCATGAAAACATGTCTGGAAAATTTAATTTTTGGACTGGAAAACTTGGAAATGTCAGGGAATTTCATAATCAAAAAATTGTAGCAACCCTGGTATTGAATTTCAGTCAGCACAATGTTTTTTTTTTGTTTTTTTTTTTGTTTTTGAAAGAGATTGGGTACATGGATTATTTTCTTGTGATGACGTAACAACAGTGGAAGGTGAATTTATCCATGGAATCATGGTTCAAAATGGACCGGAGCAGACCGAATTCAGATTATAAATAAAAATATATACAACACTATGCTAATGAAAGTAAAGCATTCCGTTTCGTGAAAATTTCCATTTCGAGCCTTGCATGGAACCAGTGTAAAATCTCTGTGCTGGTGTTGCATGTAGCATAACTGAATACACGAATGTGCATTTCCTGATGTTACTTGCTTTCTCAAGTAAACCTATTTACAGTTCTGGCTTTAAATTGATAGTAAGTCACTTTATTTCATGTTCGCTGCAGACAATTCACAAAGCCATGTTCATGGTTTTGTAACTTAAATTTGCTAAATACGGAGAAACTAGTACTCACTTTATCCGTGAAACTGTTTTTTTCCTTTGTTCTATTACTTTCAGTGCCCACTGCCACCAACCTCGTTAGTACTTGTACTTTTGCTTGGTGTGCTTCTATTGATCGTAGTTCTCCAGCTACCACTAGGTGCGCTGCTGTTAACTGTACATCTGCATCCGTGTCGTCTGCTATTTCCCGGCGCTAACTGTTGTAGTAGGGGAATCCAAGTGTGGTGTGCCTGTCTGCTATCGATGTTTTGCTCATGTAGGACTACAACAGTTAGCACCAGGAAATAGCAGACGTACAATTAACAGCAGCGCACCTAGTGGCAGCCAGAGAACTACGATCAATAGAAGCACGCCAAGCAACAGTACAACAAGTTCCAATGAGGATGGTGGCAGTGGCCACTGAAATTAATGAACAAAGGGGGAGAAAAACAGTTTCACAGATAAGTGAGTACTAGTTTATCCGTATTTATCTACTACGTCTTCTCTCTTCTCCCAGTTATGAATTAAAATTGCTGTCCAGCCATTTGATGGATCCACTAACTGCTACATTCCACTTTACCTGGAGATTGTTCACGTCCAGGGGATTAATTAATTAATTGTGGCACTGTAGTTTCACCATTTCACATTCAAGTGATACATTAGCTTTGCTGCCAGTATGTCATTGTGCAGACCAGGATTGAATCGACAACCTTCTGTGAATGATAAATAATAATAATAATAAATTTTCTTTATTCAGCGGGCGAGGTTCAGCCAAGGGCTGCTCTGCCACCTAACCCTTGTCAATATGATAAGATATGAGATGATATAAACTGCATATGGAGCAGTAAGCTAAACACATACAAAAAAATGAAGAAAGAAAAGAATACATAGGAATTACTTGCATACAAAAAAAAGTGTAACTAGAAATACAAAAGACAATAGTAATAATAATACAATTCCATATAGTGAGTGACTTGATACCTTCAGTATGTGCCCCGACTCTGCCATTGTTCCATTAGCAGCAGATCTTTTACTTTACCTTTGAAATTTAATTGGTTGCGATATTTGCAGGCAATGCATTCCATGCTTTGGAAGCTGAAAAGGAGAAAGATGATTTGTAGGCTTTGGTAGAGTGATGGGGTAAATTGAAGTTGTTCCGCTTACGGGTAACATACTGATGGATTTCCCTACGGGAATGCATCTTCTCAAACAGGTACTGCGGTTTACCTTCTGTCAGTATGCGGCATATGAAACAGAGATAGTGCAACTTCCTTCTGTTTGCCATGGTAAGAACCTGGTTATTATTTAAGAATGGAAGAATATGATCGGATATTTTGGCTTGAAAAATGTATCGGAAGCACGCATTTTGCACCATTTGTATTCTTTTACCGAGTTTTTGCGAGAGTTGAGGGCCGTAAACATTATCACAATAGTCGAACAATGGGTAGATTAATGCTTGGATGTGTCTTAGCTTGCATTCCGCAGGGAGGAAGTCACCAGAATCGAAAAATTGAATGAAACAGAATTTAATTGTGTTTGTGCTATGAAATTAAGTAGAGGTATCTATTTCTTTTTTTTTTTTCAAGAAAAAAATATTGATTGATTGATTTGATTTATTTTACTTCACCTTTTGTGCCACTTTTGACTAATTTGCAAAGATGGGGATGAGTGATGATATGATGAAAATGACGAATGGACACTCAGAAACATCCATCCCCAGGCCAGGATTCGAACTGAGGAAGAGAAAAATGAGCCCAAAAGAGAGCAGTGACTACCCATTACCCTTTAATCACTGTGCCTATGAGCATAGACCAGAGATGATCTTGAGGAAATGAGGAAATTCATTATTTGAAAATCATCAGCTTTAAGCAATATGATGTTATCAATTAATAACTAAAAAAAAATTACATGCATACAGGTGCAAGTAGTAACAACATCTTGCATAATAAAGTGGCATTGTAAAGTTGTTGCATCCTGAGGTAACTTTAAGGGATAAAACTTTTTTTTTCTTTTACAGGCACAATCTGTGTTGGAATATGTGGAAAGCTTACCATGAAGTAAATATTTCCGGTTTCAAATTCAAATAAATGGTTCTAAGTATATGGGTAAGGGTTACATATTGGCGCTACCATATTATGTTGTCAGTCTTCAGGATAATAGGGTTGGGAAACCACTGTGCTAGATAATAGGGGTGGGAAACCTCCAGAATGCACTCGTGTTTTTACCAACTTGAGAAAGGAATGCACACGTTTCTTTTCTCCAGAGAAGAAATGGGTTGAAACCAGCAATAAGATAGTCATATTCAAGTAGAACATAAATAATTATGAAATGGTGGTAGCCATACAATATCATGGTGGAAGAAATTGTTCATACTGGGTTTTTAAAAACACCATCTTCACTATTATTGGAGCAGTGTGTGTGAGGACCTTAAAAACCGAGAGTTTCAAATTCAACTGGTAGTTGATCAGTATTTTGTCATTAAACCTTTTTTTTTTTTTTTTTTTTTTTTTTTTTTTTTTTTTTTTGTTAAATTCCATCTAATTTAACCCACCTGATTTTGAGCACACAGTTTTGTGTCAATTTGTTATACAGTAAAACCTCATTAATCCGGACCCCCTGATAAACCGGACTATGTTTAATTCAGACAGGCAAAAGGCAAAGAAATAAAGAATAAAAGCAGAATGCAAGGTTTTAAATGTGGCTAGAAGTCAACAAGAGAACTTCTCAAAGAAAATGCAGTCAACCTCTGATGAAATTCTGTTTCCTGCAGACTTTGTACTGTATAGTGTATTTAGGCCTATGCCCTTTAAATACACCATAATAAATGTGTTTTGTTGCTATAAACAGAGTTTTAATGCACTTTCTACTGTTATTTTAGGTTATTTCAGTTATTCCGGACTTTCGTTTAACCGGTCAACTTACCCCCCCCCCCATTAGTCCAGATTAACGAGGTTTTACTGTAGTTCTTTTTGATTTATAGTTATACTTTGTGTATATTGTGGTTTTGTAAAATAAATGTTTTAATGTACAATTTTGTTTCCCAAGGGAAAAGTGATACTTTCCCATGATACATTCATTAAGTAGATTTTTCATGAAATATTGGCCATATTTTTTTATTTTATGTTTCATTTCTACCACTTCTGAACTGATGAAGCAACACTCAGAAAGAACACTCATGGCCATTCCAGGACTCGAACCCAGGAAATTTCTAGGATGAGATCGAAAGTCAACCACTTTGCACTCTCCGACACCTTAGTCCGAACTGTAAACTAATGGCTTTCAGTATTGGTAAATTTTATACTGATGTCGGCAAAACGTTTATGTGTATACATGTGCATCACAATCTTACACAAAAATCTATCCATTGGCTTGAGTTTTCTTGCATTGAGTCATTGTTCTTTACATGAATTCTATGCCAGTATTCACAGAAGAACTTCAAATGATGCCTAAAGCTTTCAAATGTCTGTGGTACCTTTCGTCAATGTGTTTGTCCCATTGCTTTTCACTTTTAAACTGCGAGATGCAATGTGCTTTGAGATAAAAACAGTTTGTTATGCACTAATAAATATATTTGTTAAATGTTTGATTGTTTTTTTTGTTGCATCAGTTATCAATATATGCTAAAAATATATTTTTTAAATATTTATGTATGTCTCTAACATTGAGGGAGTAATTTTATGTGAGAACCAGAAGAACATAACTCCAAAAATGCATTTTCCGTTTTGTATTTGGAGTCAGATATGACACATATGTAGTAAGGTGGAGTCATTCATCTCCAGTTCACTAGCTCTTTTTAATACATTATTACCTCTCTCCTGTAAATTATTATAAATTGGAGTTACATTGCCTAGTTCTTTGTTAAGGTAAGTGGGGTGATTGTTCGTAAATGTTTCATACAATTATAAACCACCTTTCGTCCAACCAGTGACCTTTCCCGTTCTGGTGATGACTCAGCAGTTTCTGTGAGTAAATTGCCAGCAATGGGTGCATCGAAACCAAGAAAGCATTACTTATGCACATGCTGTTGCCACTTTTTATGTTAATTCTCACTTTTTAATGTTTTATCGAAGAAGCAAGCTTGTTTTATAGTGTGCTGTGCATACATTTCTGCATTTCCATGTAGCTTATCTGTGATGTGGCATGCCACCACACAGCAGATACAGTTGAGACTGCTTTATACGTAACTCGGTTCTGCCTAATTCTGTTTTATATGTAAATTAATGTAGGTCCCGGCAAAATATAATTTAAAAATGTGTTAATTAAACCTTATTTGTACGTAGTGCATCTATTTGTAATTTGGTTTTTATACGTACTAATGTTCATAAAGTACAGTTGATTCGTAAGTAACCAAGATACAACAATGTCACAGAAGTTATGGTTTTCAGTTGCTACTGTTCGGCCATGGAAAACAGAAAGAGGAAAAGTTACATGCTTGACCAGAAAGTAAAATTTATACGGTTAGTGGACGCTATTCCACAAAATACTAAAACTGAAATAGCTGCAGATTTAGGCATCGCTTATTTCACTCTATGCACAGTTATTAGTAAAAGAAATGCTTTTTTAAATGAGTTTTTAAAAAGTAGGTAGGAAAATTATAGTGTCTACTATAAGTATTTCAGTAATGAATTGACAAAGGTGGTGTATTTAAGAATCAAACTTTCAGATTTGTTAATTTACAACTTTATGACAGAATTAACCTGTTCCTCAAAATAGATACAGTTACTGTATTGTAATAATGATATGACATGGTATCTAAATCTGATTTGTGAGTAATTCTCAGTTATATATATTATTTGGTCTTCACCTTGGCATACGTATAACTCAGGTTCAACTGTATTGACAACACTGAGATGCTTCTGATAAAAAGGTCAATGTTCAACAAGCACGGGCCAAACATAAGTTTTAAATTGCTTTTCCTCTTGATTACTTTTCTAGCGTGTGATAATAACAATGGATGATGATTAGTTTAAATGAGCAATGAATACATTGGAATACCTGTGCTCTGCTAGAGATTCAAACATAGAACCTTCAGAGGTAAGGTAATGAGTCAAGCACTCAAAGTCAACAATTGTATACCGACTGGATCAACTAATAGTGTAACTCATTTATGTTTGGGAAATAAAGGCACAGTAGTGCATTTTCTGGTACAGAACTTTCTTCCACATTGAGCAAGTAAACAAATTATGGCAATAAGATCACATTACTCTCTGTTCTTTAACCCTGAGGGGTGTAAGGGGTGACCTTCCACGTAGTACACCAAATTGTCAACCTTACTTCCACATAGTACATCCTGGACTGCATTTTGCAGACGTCTGGCATCTGGACCTATGGCCAGTATAGCCTCCCTGATGGCATGGTGGTAGCGTCGCCGCCTTGTAATCAAGGGGTCCTGGGTTTGATACCTGGTGGAGGTACATAGTGGTTCGGATCCCCCTTTAAACTGTAGGTCCAGTCCCGATTAGCCTTACTGTGCATAAAGTGGACTTAAAATACAAAATCAACCAACTATGACCAGTATAATCCTTGTCCTTGTTTGTGCTGAGTGCCCCTTTATAGCCTCAGTTTTTAATTGAAGTCAGAATATTTTAGTCTCCGACATTACAGTTGTGTTATTAGTATAGCCCGGAAGTTTGGCAAAATGCCTCTTTTTATCTACTGCATATATTGATAAAATTTTTCCGGATATACATTTCTTATGTTGTTTCGAATGTTTTGGAAGCCTTTTTATTTTGCCTATTTTGCCTATTTGGGACCCCACTGCCAATTTTTAATTATAATGCCTTTTTAGCCTTTTTCAATGAAATTTGACAATTTTTTTAAAAAAAATGTGTATATAAATTATTTTTCTTCCAAAAAACGTTGTTGGCATTTATTTTTCTTCCGTTTATTATGTGAATAATTTTTACCTTATTTAAGTAATATTGAACTCACGCATGTTTCAACATTGCTGAAGGAGAAAAGTGTGAGAAAAAAGTATTTCATGCTGAGTTAGGATATTGCCTTTCGGTTAACATTTCTTGTACATGATTGACTGCTGAAGTGGACAGGTTGATTTCGAACACAAAGAAGATATTTCTGAAATCTTCCTCTCGAACCCGAAGATTTCAGGAAGTTGCGATTGAGCTTAGTTTACCTCAGCAACCAGTCTTGACGAGATGGGGAACCTGGATATCAGCAGCTATATATTATGCTAACAACCTTGAAAAAATCAGTGAGGTGATCGATGCTCTTCCAGAAAATGAAGCGGCTTCAATTCGTGAAGTGAAAGAACTCCTGTGCTATTCAAGTTTATTTTTGCACATTATGGTGCATTGCCAGAGACAATTACAATTATAGCATCCATGAAAATCTTCGAGGAATCTGTGCAGCAGATGATGGTAGTGCCAGGAGAAAAGGGGTCAGCTGTTGCGGAAAAGTGCAAATGGGTAGTGAGTGCAAATGAGGACTTGAAACAATTGAAAACAATTTGTGATATTCTAAAAGGTGAAAATGCTGTTACCGAAATGAGTCCAGCTACATTAGCTTGTTTTATGTATGCTCCAATAACTTCTGTCGAAGTAGAAAGATCATTTTCTATTATGAAGAACATTCTCTCTGACAGACAACTATCAATGAATGTTGAGAATTTAAAAAGCACCTTGTAGTTATGTGCAATCAAGACGGAGAAAATTGAAATGCTCTTCCCAATTTAGTTTTTAACATTTTGCAAGAAATTATAGATAAAAGTAAGCGACTTCTAAATGTGCCTTTTTTTGGTTTATTTTGCCTTTTTTTCATTTTTAGTGCCTATTTTCCACATTATAAATGCCTTTTTGCCTGCCTATTTTAATGAAAATAAATGCCTGAACTTCCGGGCTCTAGTTATTAGTTATATTTTAGATATCATGTGATTGGTGCAAACAGCCTAAGTGCTGACGTACCCAACATTTTGAATTCAATTCACTTGCATATGCATGGCCTATGTTAGGACTTGTGCGGGGTAATTTTTTTAGCCCTAAATTATTTTCATTTTAATACACACACTGTCATTATGAAAAAGTTTTATTGAAAAAATGTGCACTAAGCACTTGTTAACACTATTTGGAACATTTTTCCCCACGAGAAACCACCTGGACAATATTCCATTACACAACCCTATGCTCCTCTGAAAAACAGTCTGAACACTTGCACCTACACATGGGCGTAACTTGGGAGGCAGAATCAAACTGGGCCTAATTTTGAGGGGCAGAATTAAACTTAGGCCTAATTTTGAAGGGGCAGAATTAACTGGGGTATAATTTTGAGGGAGAAGAATCAAACCGGGCCTAATTTTGAGGGGGTAAAATCAAAACTGTGCCTTAAGTTTGTGGAAAGAGACTTGAACGAAAAGTTTTCCATCCAATTAAAACAGCATTCAGGATTATTGGCTAAATAACTGTGATGCTCGCGAAATCACAAATATTACTTTTTCTTACTTTGCTCCTCAGGTCCCCTAACTTGTAAATTTTAATAAACAAACCTGAAAATGGGGGGAGTGCCCCCTTGCCCCCACCAAGTTATGCCTATGCATGACCTACGACATGACTCGCATGGGGTAATTTTTTACCATTAAATTATTTTGATTGTAGGATACACTATTTGTCAATATGCTTTAACTAATTATTTACATGCATTCATTTTCTGAAATAATATCACTCTGATCCCTTTCTGCACTATGTATTGAGTTAGAGTCATGATAAGACATCTTCAATTTCTTGATCTATCAATCTTCTTCCTATGTTCATTTCAACATTTGACAATTCGAGAATAAACGGAAACTACAGTTACTGGTAGTAGACAGGTGCACACAAGCTAAAAACTTCCCACATATAGAACAATGCCACCAAACATCTGTTACTGCTGAACCAATTGTTGGAGGAAGATGAATCACACAAGACAAATGCAAGATGAGCCCATTTGATAATAGGTGAGTTCCCAAGCTGGTAAGAAATTTACACGCTGTGCAGAATCAGAGTCGTTTTTCTTGATAAGAATTTACCCGATATGTGTGTCTATAAGAGTTAAGCATTTGTACATAGTTCTCTGAAGGTTCTGGGTTCAAGTCCCAGCCTTGGCATGATTATTCTTTGTGATTTTTCCTTCATCAATTTCATTTAATCATCACTTACCTCATTATTGCGATTTGTCAAAAGTGATAGAAAAGCAGTGTTAAATAAAGAAATAAAGTGCTTTTCACCAGGATTGTCAAAGGTCCAAGAATTTTAAATAAATTCAGTTCCTTTCCAGGAGAGAAAATCAGGAAGCGTAAATGGGTTCTGGACCATAAAGAATCTTTTTATCTGCAGAGTATTTCAATTCTGTCCAGGAACCTTTTTTCCGGATGAATTTAAATACATTGAATTCAATTTAACGTCACACTTTTATGCGTTATGTAACACTTTGACAAGGGAGATTTTTGAACGTGGCCCACAAGAGAACAACAGCGTCATGATTTATTTCCTGCACTACGGTTTCTACAACCACAGTGTAAAACGTACTCGCGGACATTTTTAGAAGGCAACTTCTAATTGGTCAACCCTGGTCCAGAAATTGTAAATAAATCCAACTTTGTACTAGGGAGAAAATCAGCAAACATAAACAAGTTCTAGACAGTGTAGAACCTTCTTCATATTTAAAGGATCAATTTTAATTCAGTCCAGGAACCTTTTTTCCGGAAGAATTAAATTTGGTCCGGGAACCTTTATTCCCTCGTTAATTGAAATACGGGCCAGGAGCCTTTTTTCAGGATCAGTTAAAATATCATCCAGGAATCTTTTTTCAATGAAACAATACGCAACTTGGACCGAATTTAAATTATGCAAGAAAAAAGGTTCCGGTCCTGCAGCGGAACCCATTAGAATTTATCGGTTCCTGGTCCTTTAACAACCCTGCCTTTCACTGTCGAGTTGTCCTTGAAGCAGCGGCTAGTGCACAGAACAGTGAAAGCGCATCTGCCGACATTTTGACCCACAGCTGTACGCTGACCTTGGCACTGGACGAGTCAGTGATTCAGTATCCAGATAGCTGGTGCTTAGTTTCCACGTGTTTGTGAAGTGTTAAGGTGTTAACAAGTGTTTTAGGTTGTTTTGTTTTAGTTTACGTATTACTCTTGCTGTTCTGCAGTCTAATAATGCCACGCTCTATGTACAATTTAAAACAATGAAATGTTATGTACAACTCTTACGTCATTATGAATTCTTGTAGGGAAGTTAGAAGGTGTTTTGCAGGAGAATTCCCAGATGTTCCTCTTCCACACAGACATTGTTCAGAAACTTGTGAACAAATTTATGGAAACGGGGTGTTCTTTCAGAAGCGATGGGTGAAACGGCATGTGCTTGCTGAGGAGAAAGTAGATAACGTTGGAGCACGATTGGAATATATTCGTCAAAAATCCCTCCAGCACCTTGCCCAAGAAAGAGATATTTCCATGACGTTTACGTTGCGAGCTACCAAGCTCTTAAACCTGAAGCCATACATTAGAAGAGTTGAAAAAAAAACATGAGAAGAAATGATGCCATACATTTTGTGGCGGGAGGACAATATTTCCAATGCCTCTTGTAACAAGGTAGTGCTCATTTTAATTGTAATTGTAATTGTACAGTAGGATGCATAAGTATTACTAAACAAATCACCACAAAAGCTGCTGACAGCTTTTGCACCAACTACGTAAAAATGTATTCCTCAAAAATACGTAAGATGCAAGAAAAATATTATTGAAAATAGTCATGGGCAATTTACCAAGTAATACTTCTGCATTCCACGGTACAAGTTTAGTTCATTACTTAGCCAGCGGTTTCAGTTACAAGGATGTTGCATCCAGTTTGCTTGCACACACACACTCACTGCCTGGCATGCTAGCCACCGGTCCACTGATAACTCAACTATGAAAAGCACAGAAATGCACACAAATTCAGAAATGAAAAGTGTCCTAAGTATCTTTGCAGCTTTTAGGGAATTTACCAAAGACCACCAGAGGTGAATTCATTAGTAATTATATCTAATGTTTGTAGTAATTACAGACTTAAAAAATAGTTCAGGCGAAAGTAAAAACTAATCACAAGGTCTGATCTGATACCGATGCTGATGTATCGGTAACATACTGGTAAGGTGCGGATTACTCACAATTAAATATAAACTTTAAGCTAAAAGATTAAAAAATCGGCAACTTACGTGTGTGAGTATGAGATATTTTTCGTACTACGTTTCGGAGGTTACACTACCTCCTTCTTCAGGTTGAAACGTTGTTATTCAGACACCTGACATGGTGCCTCGTCGTGAAAGTGAAGGTTAAGGATTTAGGTTAAAAAGTTGCTTGAAGGACACTTTCTAAAAAAGAGTATAAATTACACATCTAAAACCGCGCAATACTATAAAAACAAAGGAACATCCGAGGCTAAAGTCCGCGAACTGCCGACCAATGCACAGGGTAGGCGAATGCACAGTGTCAGCCCGTACCTGGGGAAAAGGAACTTCCCCTCCTCAAACCTTCCAAACTGGGGCTCGGGAGTCACCAATCCAAGGAGAAGTCGACCTCCACCTCGGCGGCTTTCCTAACCTCAGGAGTAACATGGAAGCCCATTTCGTCCCTAAACACTGCGGCTTTATCCCATTTTTTAAAGAAATTAACCCAGCCGTCTTCTAAATTCCCATCGTCCCTATTAAGCTTATTCCAATTTTCCGCGCATATATAAGCAGCTTCATATACGTTCCTGTCCAATTTATTGTTAACCTCCCTAATAATTTCCCTTTTAGCAATCTTATGTCGGTTAACCAATATATGTTCAGACAATCCGGTTTTGGGTATGCCTTCCTTTACGTCCTTATCATGCTCTCCCCACCTGACTTGCATACTTCTCCCCGTTTGTCCCACATATTCCTTTCCGCATTCACACACTATCCTGTACACCCCTTTCCGCTCCTCAGGGTTATTGCGTCTATCCCCCCTCCCTTTCTTATATGATGTAAAGTGCTTTTCAATACTCCGGGGCGCTCTTACCCCACATTTTATTCCGTAACTCCTCACGGACTTTTCAATTTTCTCTGAGACCCCCTTAAAATACGGGATCCCCACGAAACATGTGCCTTTTTCACCGTTTTCTATCCCAGTTTTTTTACCCTCTATGTCATATTGCGATGTTTCTTGCCTAACAATCCTTTTGGCTCTCCTAGCTACTTTTTCCAGGTCGCGGATAGTGTACCCATTCTTTACCCCCACTCTCCTTCACGACGAGGCACCATGTCAGGTGTCTGAATAACAACGTTTCAACCTGAAGAAGGAGGTAGTGTAACCTCCGAAACGTAGTACGAAAAATATCTCATACTCACACACGTAAGTTGCCGATTTTTTAATCTTTTAGCTTAAAGTTTATATGATGTATCGGTATCAGCCAATACCGTGGTATCAGTTGGAATGTATTTCCTGACACCTACCGATACTCTACCAGCATTTTCGTTTTCCACAGGGTCAGCAAAAAGTTTTCAATCATTTTGCACCAGCATTGTACAATAAGTGTTTATATACCGGTCATTTAAATATTGTGGTTTAATTCTTGAATATGTTAAAGAAAATTGATTGATATGTTGTTTTAAGTCCACTTTATGCACATAAAGGCTAATTGGGACTGGACCTACAGTTTAAAGTGGGATCCGAACCACTATTGCCTTCACCGTGTATCAAACCCAAGACCCCTTGATTACCACTTCAATCTGGGAGGTTTTTAAAGCAAATGGATGTATATAATTGGAGTGGAATACTTATAGAATAATATATAATAATAATAATAATCAATATTTTGAACAACTTTTAATTTTATCATTTTCAAGGATCATCATTAGTATCAGTGGGATTTGGTAAGAGTATCACCATCAGTATAGGTATCACCTCAGCCCTACTAATAACAATAGTTATATTATTATTCCTTTAGATATATTGGTTTATTGATTAAAATGTGGGAGGAGGATTACTTCAATCTTACAAGCATGGCTGTATTTATACGAAAATAATGGAAAGGGTTCAGCTTTGAGTAGTCCGAGGATAGTAAAGTTAAATACCTGTATTACAACTAATAACTTTTGATCATGTATGTTATTCACTAATGGTAAACTGGTTATTGTAATTACACTATTATTGAATTTCAGTTTTCAATGAATGTTTCTAAACCTCTCACTGTACACTGTGCACTAATTATATTAACAATTACAATATTTTTTTCTTATTTGCAAAATTATCAAAATATCTATGTGCATTTTGAATAGTTTTTCGAAAATTTTGCTATTTTACAGTTTATTTTGAACGTAATGAATACTGTTAAAAGTTATTCTGAAGATATGAATAAAATAAAATTATTGTACACCATTCATTACAAGTTATATTTTCAGATGTTACAATGATTTGATCAACTGTTGATGCGATTATTTGATTAATGCAAAATGTTTATTAAGGCAATGTGAGGGGTTTGGACCCGTTAAACCCTCCCTTCATATACGGCCATGTCATAAGCTCTTTCATCATCCTCCTGTACATAAACTTTTACAAAATTATCTTGCATATGGAACTCGGACTGTAAGTTGTTATTATACAGCAATTACATACAAACTATGATGATTCTTTACTAATTTAGAGTAAGTTTCGAATGCAGGATAAAATTTTATCGTATATTGCTTTTTTCAATCTTTTCCAAAGTGTAGTTCTTACACTATGAATTCACTATGCACTTGTTATCCACAGGAAGAAAATAATTATAATAATAATATAAAAAAATAGTAATATAATTAAGCCTTTTTTCCATATTAAAAACACTAAGTTGCTGACCAAGGCAGATTTATTAAGAAATATAAACACTTAACAAGTAACATTTCAACCCTGTATCAGGGTCTTCCTCAGACGAAGAATTAGACTAAAATGACGAAATACAGATACAGAAAGATTACATACACATAGCAGGGTGACTAATCAAGATTAATAGCCTGTGGGAACAACTGGAAGAGAATGGTTATGAAAAGAAAGACAGAGACAACATCAACAGAAGAAGGAAAGAAATAAAAGAGAGAGGACCGGAAGGAAAAGAAAAAGAGAGATGGTTTGGTATAAGAAGTATGGGAGAGGCCACAGAGAAGATATGCAAAGTGCTGAGGAAAGTGGGTATAAGAACTTGCAGGAAGGGAGGATGCACTGTTTTAAGTATAGCCAGCAAGAAAAAGGAAGAAAAGAGAGAGGAAGGAGTTATCTACGAGGTGAAGTGCAGAGGATGCGAAAGTGTATATATAGGGGAAACGAAGAAGAGGCTGAAAGACAGGTTAAAGCAACATGTGGATGATGTGTGATGGAAGAGAGATGACAGGAATGCCATATTCAAACACACTAGAGAAACTGGACATGAAGTAGAATCGTATTCGGCTAGGCGAATAGGAAAAGAGAAGAGAGAACTAGTGAGAAAATGGAAGGAGGCCAAAGAAATAGAGAAGAAAGGAGAAGACATGAATTGGAATGGAGGACTCAAGATAAACAAGGAATGGAAGAATGTGTTAGAGAAAGTTGAAAGGATGAGAAGAAGGAAGGAAGGAAAAGGTAGAAGAAGGAACAAGGAAGAAAGAGAAGAGAAGAAGTCCAGGGGAGGAGGTATTCAACCATATCCAAAAAGGCAGGAGGGGTGGGGGAATGATAAACAGGTAGTTCCAGACTCTGGCTAATCTTGACCTGTCAATCACCTGTCAGTGTGGTAGGCCCATTAGTCAACTGTCAAGAGGTAATGTGTATTTATTTCCTTTGGAGAAATCATCCAAGATAAGGACCTTCAAGATGATTTGTTTTTGTGTGGTTAGTCACCCTGCTATGTGTATGTAATCTTTCTGTATCTGTATTTTGTCATTTTAGTTTAGTTCTTCCTCTGAGGAAGACCCTGATACAGGGTTGAAACGTTACTTGTTAATTGTTTATATTTCTTAATAAATCTGCCTTGGTCAGCATCTTAGTGTTTATAAAAAAATACTGTCCACTAAATCGTTAAGTTACATTTCTGACCAGTAGCCTACGCAGGATTTTATCAAAGGGGGGAAGGGGCATTATTTCTAAAACTTTATCCAAATTCACATTACCATTGTTTTATTATACTTTAATTAAATAATAATACTCATAATTAATTAATAATACTTATAATTAATTAATTAGCTGAATTACTACTAATAATACTACTAATACCACAACTACTATTAAGTAGTTGAGATCTACATAAATATAGTATTTACGAAAGCAATAGAACAATATCAATTTCTGCTCGTTCGATTTTTATCAAATTCTGGGAGCATTTTTTTGTTTCTTTGTTATGAAATAATTGTCTCTTCAACGAGAAAATATTTGGTCTAGGAATTAATTTGTGTGCCTGGACAAGAGATGGCGTAACGAGCGTATTGTCCCACAGTTCCATGTAGCCACACATGCGTTGAAAACTCCTGTCAGCGCGCATCGTTCGTAGTATAGGGCAGTTGATTGACTCGTCAACAACAGCATTTTGTAGTCAACTGAACATGGCACAGTTCGTGCCAGATAAAGTGTTTTTGCGGGGTGTTCTGCTTCATTACTTTAACATGCAGAAAAGTGCTACCAAAAGTCATCGTATTTTGGTGGAAGTGTATGGTGACCATGCGCTAGCTGAGCGAACGTGTCAGAAGTGGTTTGCACGGTTTAGAAGTGGTGATTTTGGCCTGGAAGACCAAGAGCGACCTGGACAGCCAAAAAAAATTGAAGACGAAGAATTGAGAGCATTGCTCGATCAGGATTCATGTCAAACGCAGGAAGAACTTGCAGAAGCATTAGGCGTTGATCAAACAACAGTTTCCAAACGCCTCAAATCCATGGGAATTATTCAAAAGATGTCACATTGGGTTCCACATGAATTGAAAGACAGAGACGTTGAAAGACGAAAAACCATTTGCGAATTGCTGCTTCAAAGACAGAAAAGAAAGGGGTTTTTGCATCGCATTGTTACTGGCGATGAGAAGTGGATCCATTACGAGAACCCGAAACGAGAAAAGGCCTGGGTGAAGCCAGGTGAACCAGGTCCATCACAACCGAAACAAGATATTCATTGTGCAAAGGTTATGCTGTGCATATGGTGGGATATGAAAGGTGTGGTGTACTATGAGCTGCTGCAACCGGGTGAAACTATTAATGGCGAACGTTATCGACGACAATTAATGCGTTTGAAGCAAGCTCTGGCCAGGAAACGACCAGAATGGGAGAACAGACATGATAAACTTATATTTCAACATGATAACGCTCGCCCACATGTCGCAAAACCGGTCAAAACCTATTTAGAAAATGTTGGATGGGAAGTTTTACCCCACCTGCCGTATTCACCAGACGTTGCTCCTTCGAACTACTACTTGTTCGATTGCATGAATAACGATTTGATTGGACAGCGGTTCACTTCTTCAGAAGATATCGAAAAATGGGTCTCTGAGCTTCAAAGGATGAGGACTTCTTTCGCCATGGAATCCGTAACTTGCCTGACAGATGGGCGAAAGTGGTGGCTCGTGATGGACAATATTTTTCTTAAGGTATTTATGTATTTTGTGTTTGAACTACAGCTTCAATGTGTGCATAACAACCGCACAAATTAATTCCTAGACCAAATATATTAAAATAAATTGAAATAATCAAAGTATGGAACTCAAGGAGCTGCGGTAGAGCGTCTGAACCACACGGGATATCAGGATTCGATTCCCGAAATTGGTTGGAATTTTTCCGGCTTCTTCCCCGCATAGATGTCCCCGATAATTCACATCTGGATTGTCTCCCTGTTCTTACCAACAAAACATTTTACAATAGTTAAGCTTATTGTCGTTTGAATAATTGTCTAGTCAACAGGGTGAGACATTTTAAACAGAGACATTCAAACATGCTGGGGTAAACAATGGGAAGGCAGACTGGTGACTGTATTCTTGTCTGCCTAGCCTTTGTCTATACATTAGCCACTTACAACGAACCAAGAACTTTCTTTAGTTAATTCTCATTGTTAACAAAAAAAAAAAATACATGTTCATTGAACACTGGCGTACGTAGAGGGATGGCTGATGGGTTTATAGCCACTACCGAAATTTTGAGAAAATCAGAATTTTTGTATAAAAATCCGTTATGAACTTTAAGAAATCAAAATGTGTAAATAGCGAAACCTAATTTAAAGCGAGTCCCGATTACTATTTTTGTCTTTGAATACAATTTTAATAGACTGAAAAGCTCCAAAAATACGAAATATTTTATTATGCATCCTGCCCTCCGAAACGAAACCATGTGCTATCCACATTTACTATTCCAGCCCATCCCGAAGAAAAAAAATCCTGCGTATGCCAGTATATTGAACATTGTTACAACTGAGATACAATCATAGTTGCCCTCATATTTTATTTTCAAGTATACGTGTTACTTTTCAAGGCATTCACTCTGAAAGACGTGTGCTGTGCTTTTCTCCATGCTGCATGGAAACAATAATTCAAATTATTATTTTTATTATAATAATAATTATTATTATTAGTAGTAGTAGTAGTAGTAATAGTATTGTCCCAGATCTTTGACTGTGATAAATTGGCCATTTAATTTTTTTTCCACAGCATTTTTCATATTATTTCACAAGCTCAAGGGGGGGTTTAAACCCCGTAACCCCCCCCCCTTGCATACGCCACTGTTTCTGATGTATCCGTAAAGGAGTGAAGTAATGGGAAGAGTGGGATCCATGAGAAGGGTAGTAATTAGGGATACAGGAAACAGAATGCCATGGCAGCGCAAACCATTATACAGTTTTTCTTTGTAGCTAATCAGTGGTGATTTATTCATTCTAGTTTTTTGGTCTTTTAACCACTGTTATTTTTTAAAAGAGATTTACCTACGTTTCGGAGGCTGAATCTGCCTCCATCTTCAGGGTAGCGTGTAGTCGTTAGGTCACATAAATGGTTGCCTAGGAGGATTATGCTTGGTGGCCTAGGCTCCACCGCGTCTGTCGGTCACAAAGACCTCTATAACCTCTATGACCTCCGAAACGTAGGTAAATCTCTTTTAAAAAATAACAGTGGTTAAAAGTAAAAAAAACTGAATGAATTATAGTTTGTCTTGTTCTCTACCAAATTCTGGACATAGTAAAAATAGATGTGTGGCATCTTGGTTTATTTCCCCACATGTGCATGCTTGTTTAAATGTTACGTGTAAACGTGCTAAGTGCGGACATGACCTGTTCATAGATGTATAATAAATTCTTGGTAAATTATATGAATAGAACCAAGGTTTAATTTGTGAATGGTATGCAAGCCATTTATATGTATTACCCGTAGATTGAAATTGTACTATGCACCGCTGTTTCCATTTATATTTAAGTTGTTTTTTTAACTCTTGGGAGTAGGTCCACATATGGAAGCCTCATAAGTGAGATAGTTTCGGATGAATGGGCAACTTTGGCATATATGCACTCATTCCTTAGCATCATATTCATTTATTGCAATTAACAGCTTTACATTTGACTGTTTTTGCCCAACATACAAACAATTCTTCTTCTTTTTAACTGTCCCTGTCAGCATTATCTTGTCGACTTTGAACATCGTTATTGTTTTGTATTGTTTTAATGTTTTATTCTAAGATCGATAGTTAGTCTCTCAAATTAATCAGAATCACAAACATAAAATGATTATTATGAATAATTCACTTTTTTTTGTCCTTTTGCTGTTTCTTATTTTTTTAAATATACGAGGCGCATCCAGAAAGTAAGTTTCCCTAATTTAAAAAAAACAACACAGTTTCAGGAAACCATTTATTGGCAACAGGTACAGCAAAGGTTCAGCTATTTTTCAACATAGCAACCACCAGAATTGAGACACTTGTCGTATCGTGGTATCAACTTTTGGATCCCACTGTCATAGAACTCTGCCGCCTTTGAATGGAACCAGCGTGTGACAGACGTCTTCAGCTCTTCGTCGTTGCCAAAATGCTCACCGGAGGACAGGAATTTCTTGAGGTGCAAGAAAACGTGAAAATCGCTGGGAGCCAGATCAGGACTGTAAGGTGGATGATCAAACAACTCCCAGCCAAATTCCGTCAAAACAGCTGCTGTGCGCCGAGCCGTATGTGGACGAGCATTGTCATGGAGGAGCACAACACCTGCAGTAAGCATGCCACACCTCTTGTTTTGAATGGCACATCGCAATTTCCTTAGTGTTTCACAGTAATGTTCAGCGTTCACCGTTTCACCTCTGGGGAGGAAGTCAATGAGCAAAATGCCCTTCCTGTCCCAAAACAGTGCACATCAGTTTCTGTACCGACAGCGTCTATTTGAATTTCTTGTTGACCGGAGATCCACTATGCCGCCAATGCATTGACTGCTGCTTGGTTTCCGGGGTGAAGTGCGAAATCCACATCTCATCGCCCGTGACGATCCTGTCGAGGAAATCATCGCCGTCATCATGGTACCGTTGCAGGAATGTCAGTGCTGCTCCTGAACGTTTCATTTTGTGTTCGGGTGTCAGGTTTTTCGGCACCCACCTGGCACACAATTTTATGAACAGCAGGTGCTGCGTGACAATCTCATGCAACACGGATCGCGATATCTGCGGAAAAAGGCTACTCAACTCCGTAATCGTGAAGCGACGGTTCTCTACGATGCGCTGCCGCACCAGCTCAACCAGATCATCGGTGATGAGGGACGGACGCCCACTGCGCTCTTCATCATGGACACTTTGACGACCTTCCGAAAACTGCTGACACCAGCGACGCACCATCTGCTTACTCATAATGTTCGGCCCAAAGACCTCACAGAGCTGACGATGAATGTCAATTGGTGCAATGCTTTGTGCATTCAGGAACTTTATCACCGACCGAACCTCGCATGCGGCGGGAGAAGGAATACGAGCTTCCATTTCAGACCACTGCTGCCTCGCTACTGGCATGCGGCGGGAGAAGGAATACGAGCTTCCACTTCGGACCACTGCTGCCTCGCTACTGGTGCCGGGCGGGATCTGTCCGCCTGGCATATGATTGATACGTCTTAGCTCTGCTGCGCATGCACAATTTACACGGCTCATTATGTTTACTTTCACGGGGAAAAAATAGGGAAACTTACTTTCTGGATGCGCCTCGTATATATATATATATATATATAAAAATCACTTTATATTTCGAGTCTACATTTCCGAGAATATGCATACAGCATCCATATTAATGAAGGGGATAAATCTGTTAGAATGGATGAGAGTGATATTGGAAATGGAATTTTTAAACGTTGTAAACCTGTGTAGTGTGTGATTCGTTGATCTGAAAAAATTGGACATTCTAGAAATAAATGTTGAGCATCAGGATTATTATTGCCACATTTACAATTTTCTTGAGTTTTAATATTTATTTTTGCTAAATGTGCTGGAGTACGTACATGTCCTGTTCTTAATCTATTAATAAAAACTATGACTTGCCGTGGGAGTGTGTATGGATTGAACAAAGGGACCTTGGATTTAAATTCTGCAATCCATCTATACGTATATATTGCCCACATACTTAAATTGATCCTTGCACCATTCGTTCCTTTGTTCCATAATTTTGATTTTCACTCGTGGTAATAAATCCGTGTACATTAATCTATTGAAACTCTGGCCTGTTTAGCATATAAGTCCACTCGATCATTTCCTACGTTAATATTATGTGCTTTAACATAACTGAATTGTATGTCAATGTTCCTTTTGCAAGCAAATTGAACTTGTTTAATAATTAAAATAATAAGATATGATTGATGACATAATTTGGGATAAGATGTAGATAATGCTTGAAGAACACTCGGAGAATCTGTAAGGATAAGATTTTTTTTTAAATCTTCGGCTATTCCACATTGTAAGGCTTTGTATAGAGCGTAACTTTCCGCAGTAAAAATAGATGAATGTATATGTAATCTAAATTGTTGATAAATGTTTTTCTCTGGGATGTAATAGACACATCCTACACCTTTATTATTCTTTGAACCATCGGTGTAAATCATTACATCATGCATTGGCCATTTTTCTCTGTACAATGCATGTAAACCTAGATCTCTGAAGTGAATTGAACATTGAGTATATAATGGAATATCCAATTGATAAATCAAATTTATCTGTTTTATCAATCATATATCAATCAATAATTTTATAAATCAAACTGTTTTCAAAACAGAACACTTCCAAGAGGTGGCGTTGGAATCAAACAGAATGGATAAAAAGAGCAAACCTCGGAACGTGCAAGGAGTAAAGCACTCGGTGTTTACAAAATGAAATCCGTGACGGCTTCTAACCACACATTCACACACATTATTAGCATTTTACCAACTAGGATGGCGTTTACAAACAATGAAGTCAGTGGGGGCTTGTAACCAAACATTTGCAATTATCTTGAAAATGGCTCGTTTGCGAACCCATGTTTACTGAGACTTGTTTGCTTCTATTATCCTGTACTTTCAACTGTGTCAGTTTGCGCTATTACTTATGATACACCCTGTATATATGTATGTATATATAGAAAGTCAATTTTATTTCTTTTTTTCCTGCCAGCCCCAGTGGTGGAGTGGGTAGCACATCATGCTACAACACCAGGGGTCCCGGGTTCAAATCCCGGGGTGGGCATGGGTGTTTGTAAGTGTTCATTCATCAATTTCATCATATTATCCATCACTCATCCCCATCGTCACAATTAGCCAAAAGTGGCACAAAAGTGATGTAAAATAAACTAAATCACTAAATTTTTTTAAAAATTTGGAAAGAGGGTATAGGTATAGGTTGCTTTTCTGTAAACCATAGCCCACCCTGGCCCCACTTGAGCAGCATGACTGTTTGTTCAACATTTTGTGTAGGAAACATTTGGGCAGTCAATGGCCTAAATCAGCTATGTCCGATCTCATCTCAACTATCCATTTAACTATCAAACTTTAACATTTAACTATAATTCTAAGAATCACAACTTCAACACCAATGTAATTGTTATTATTATTATTGATGGTACTAATTACGGTGAGTATCACATCAACCACATTTTTTAAATGACAGTATTTTTGCTATATTAAACATTGATTTGACTTCTGTATAATTTGCAATAGCAAACAATGTTATGCAACTGCAGGGATAGTAGAGTAATTTATGTATGCTCATAATGTGGAGGTATTATTATAGTTATAAAGTTGAGTAAATAGATGGTAATCTTGTAATGTAAATAAGAGTTTTGACTTGTATGAATAAGAAACATCCATGCAGTGTTGCAGATTTAAACCTTTCCTATGTGGGTTTAGAAGAGTATTGCAATCAATGCTTATAAAGGCTGCATGCAAGTTTGAATTACATTGTTTAAAATATGTTCCATACAGTGAATAGACTTCAAATGTGATGCACGTAGAACATTAAAGGAAATTTCCATTTTTGTTGAAGTTCAGTTGGTTAAAATAGTGATTGGTGTTTACATCTGTGCAAATAGTTCATGTACTGACATTCATCATGTATTTAATATTAATAAGAAATTTTATTTATTTAATTGTCGAAATACTTAAATATGCTTGATGTTTCGACATAATGCACATACACCTCTTTCAAGAGCCAGTAATAAAATAAAATTTTAAAAAGTTACAAAATATAAATCTAACAATATTACAACAATTAAAGTAAAATAGTGTGTTTTTGAAGCAGCGAGTAATATGTAATATCAAAGTAAAAAAAAATAACCAAAAAAAGGATTTTTATGATACTCTTATAATACAGGTAAATGAACAACAAACACAAAAAAATGTTTACATGCTTATTTGAAAACACATTACTGGTTCCCTATATATTTTGTTACGCTACTTTTCCCTTTATTTGGATTTTGAAAATTATGTATGTGCATTATATGTATGGCCACGGTGGCTCAGTCGGTAACGCGTCTGACTACTATGCTAAACGTCCTGGGTTCGATCACCGGCCGGTTCAAATCCGAGAACTTTTCTAACGTTGGAAGCGGCCCCGGCGCCCACCCAGTGTCGAATGACATGGGTACCTGGGGGAAACCCTGGGAGGTAAAGGCAGTCAGGAGCATGATGCTGATCACATCACCTCCACTCACGACCGGATCAAGAAAGTGTGGGGCGTTACCCCCACACCCCCTATATGCCTTCATGGCGTGGTGCTAAGCACAGGGGAGCACTTTACCTTTTTTATGTATGTGCATTATGTCAAAACATTGATCATATTAAAATAATTTCAGCCATTAAACAAGCAAGAGTTATTAAGATTATTTTTTTAAGTGATTGGTGTGTTACAAAGTTTGAAACCAGCTACTGACCATGCCACTAGTAAGAAGTAATTGTATTTCTGTTTACTTCTTATTGAGAGAGATGGAAAACGTATTATATCAGTGTTAAACATTAAGTTTTCAGGGATATTTGTGTCATCCAAGCAGATTTATCCTGTCCTTAATATATTTTATCTCTGAACATCCAGGTCATTTTGGCACCCAGGGGTATATATGTCCCTCTTGCCCCTCCATAGCTGTAGTATTTATGTATTAGTTTACTTTTGATTATCTCTTGAGAGTACCCAATTAAAAAATGATACTTCCGATGTTTAAGTTTCGAGTTGATATTTTTTCTTTTAAGTCCATAGCAAGGCTAATCAGGACTCGGCCTACAGTTTAAAGTGGGATCCGAACCACTTGTGCCTCCACTGGATATCGGGCTTGGGACCCCTTGATTACAAGGTGACAATATTACCACAACTCCATTGGGGCGGGGGGGGGGCAGAACTTTAGTTTGAAAACAATAGCTTGAATCCCGGTCCTCCCAGGTGGCACAGTGTTAGCATTGTCGCCTTGTAATCAAGGGTTTCCTGGTTTGATAACCGGTAGAGGCACAGAGTGGTTCGGATCCCACTTTAAACTGTAGGCCCAGTCCCGATTAGCCTTACTGTGCATAAAGTGGACTTAAAGCACCAAATCAAACAAACAAACAAATAGCTTGAATCCATGTCAAAGTGACAATGGAAATTTTTATACACATCACTGATGGAAGATAACCTGTGTATAGTCCACCTTACACTGTATCTAGATAAGAACACACCTACTCTTAGAACCATTGAAGTAGATAAGTTTACAAGCCCTTATATTTAGACCAATAAAGTGGTGTTTAATATTGGACAGTCATTGTGTGCTTTATGTTTCCATTGTGTAACGCTCTAGATAAAAATTATGCAAGAGATAACTCCTATTTTCAAAGTGCATGTTTAAAAAGATAATGTAAGTGTCATATCAGTAACCTTTGAACCCAAGAAGATAGCTGCCGAGTCAAACCCAGTCTTGACAAGTTACTTTGTGTAGTGCACTTGACTGCAAAATGGAGGTGTAAGTATTATGTGATCAATTATTATGCAACAAGATCATTATATCGGGCTTACAAACATGCATGCTAATTACATTATTATTGATAATAATAATAATTTTGATTCGTTAATTATCTTATTTCAATTTAGGTTCAAGTATTACGTCAAATGAAATGATTGTGAGTTACTTCCCATTTTTCTGTTGCATATTTAATTAGAATAATTATGCAATGATTTTTCTGTGATATTTATTTACTAACACATGGAAATGCATTGCCAATGTTGAGGAGTTTCATGAAGATAGTCAGTCATGCCCAGGGTTCTGATTTTTATGTGATTAAAATTTAAAAATGACAAATATTGGTAAGTTGCAATGTTAGGAAAGATATACATAAATTTAGTGTAATGTACTTTTACATATTTTCCATTTAGAGTACATAGTTGCACATAAAATGTGGCATTTGTTTCATTTCTCTAGTTTTCATTTAGAAACACAGGTGTATATTTTTCGGCCAAACATTCAAAATTTGATTTCTCCAAAAGTTTGGTAATGTATTTATTTATTATTTATTAATGCCTTGTTTTAAATGGCCGAGTTAAGGCCGTACAAAGCCTTTTCTTCCACTCAACCATACATTTAAAATTATACATTATTATATTATACACATAGGTCCACACACACACATTATACTCATACACACAAGTCTTAAACCCCTGAATATAACACACAAAATACAAAATATATAATACACAAAAAACTAAATATGGAATGAAAGAATGCAAAATTTAAAATTGTATTTAAGTAAGTGCAAGGTATTTTAAGAATTCGTTCACTTGCACATGCTTTTTAGTCTGCTTGACAGGGGAAGATCTACCGACTATTCTGAAGAGAGTGGCGAACACGTCTGCTAAAGGAACCGACGGAGCTTACTGCTCTAGTGCTTTCTGGTAACTGATTCCATAGTCTTACAGCCGATACAGAGAAAGAGTTGGAGAAGAAGTTTGATCTGTGGGCGGGGATAGAGAGAACTGAGGAGCTGCGTGATCTGGTGTCGCGATCGTGAAATTCGTGAAGAAATTGGAAGTGAGAGAGGAGATAGGAAGGTGACTTGAGGTTGAGAACTTTGTAAAGTAAAATCAGAGTGTGCAGCGTTCGTCTTTCTTGCATACGTAGCCACCCCAATTTGAGAAAATAAGGTGATAGGTGGTCCCAATATTTTAAATTAAAAATGTATAGTATCGTATCGTACGCAGGCATTTTGAACACTCTGCATACGTTTAGCTGACTCACCTGTTAAGCCGGAATACGCTACGTCACAATAATCTAAATGGCATAAAACTAGAGACTGACATAGTTTGGCCTTGATAGAGGTGGGGAGGAACTTGCCCATCCGTCTTATAGAATACAGAGATGCGAAAGCTTTTCTACACGCCGAACTTGTGTGATGTGACCATGATAAATTTCCGTCTAATACAATTCCCAGATCTTTAACAGTTTGGTTAAATGGAATGTGAGTAGAATCTACAAGAATGGAAGGCAGAATGTTAAGATCTACGTAACGTTTCAGTTTATCGGAAGCAATCAAAATTGCTTGTGTTTTATTAGGGTTAATATACATGCCATTGTCTAGCGACCAGTTAACAATCCTCTCTATATCTTCATTAACCTTGGAAATGCCATCGCTTAACATTACTGGGGGTGCAGAATAGTACAACTGGAGGTCATCGGCATACAGGTGATAACGGCAGTGTTTCAAGATATTTGGCAGGTCATTAATGTATAAAGAAAATAATAAAGGGCCGAGTACGCTTCCTTGCGGAACGCCACAAGTGATCTCAGATAGCGCCGAGCACTTGCCATCATAAACCACCCTTTGTTTACGTCCAGTTAAGTAGGATTTGACCCAGTCGGTTGCGGAGGTGGTGAAATTAAAAAATGATTTTAGCTTGGAAATGAGAATATCATGGTCGAGTGACTGGAAAGCTTTCGTGTAGTCCAATAAAACTAAAACTGTCGCCTGTCTGCAGTCCATAGCTTGTCTGACGTCATCGGTTATGTGAGTCATGGCGGTGCTAGTGCCGTGATTAGGTCTAAATCCCGACTGAAACGGAGCCAGAACTTCATTTGTATGTCGGCTGATTTGGTCATGAGCAATGTATTCTAATGCTTTCGATAGCGCAGGAAGAATACTGATAGGTCGGAAATTGTCAATGGAAATATCGGGGTCAGTCTTGGCAAGATGAAGAACGTGTGCAATTTTCCACTTATCTGGAAAAATACCAGAGCGCAGAGAAAGATTAAAAATGTCAGTGATGTATGGCAATACATGAGGTAAAATCAGCTTTATTAGTCGCAATGGGAGGTTGTCGGCTCCTTCAGAACCAGATTTGATCCGACCGATTGCAGTTGTAACTTGGAACTCATAGACTGGGTTAAAACTAAACTCTATCATTTCTGTTTTGTGGTTTGCTATAGCTCTAATAGTAACATTTTTAGCATCGTTATTCATTGAATTAGAGAGAGAGAAATGCGTATTTAATTCATCAAGGGACGAAACACGAGTAGGATCTACGTTACGTTTCTCTCCTAGCCCTAGATTTCTTAAGTTATTCCATAACATTCGGGGGTTGCCTTGCATATTTAATAATTCGTAAGAAAGCCTCCTCTTTGCATTGCGCACGGCCTGATTACATTGATTTCTCAACACACGGTAGTTATTAAAACTATTTAAAGTATTTGGAGATTTGAGGCGCTTGTCAGATTTAAACCTGCGGTGAGCCGAATCGCGCTCCGCCATAAGTGTGAGAATGCTGTCGGTCATCCAGGGGGAAGCAGGCCGCGTGACACGTTTTTTCTTTAGTGGAGCATGTTTGTCGAAAAGGTGTAAGATTAGACTATTTAATTCATTAAGCTTATCGTTAATATTAGTGAAGCTGTTTATTGAATTCCATGGGGTTCTTGTAGCATCTTCGTTTAGTGAAGCGGGGTTAATTTTCTTTAAATCGCGGTATTCAATTATGTTTGGCTTGGATTTCGGAACATTGAGCGAGTAAGCAACGTAAATAAGGTCGTGGAACGAGAGACCGCAGGCGCTCGTTTGTCCATGTTTGATGATTCGAGAGCAGTGTCCTGTTAAGATTACGTCTAGCCAAGAATGCGAGTTGGCCATGTGGAAGGTAGGATCGAGCTTCAAAATATTTAGATTGTAAGAAGAGATAGCAGCGCGGAATTTATTTACTTCAGGTTTGTCAGTTTCTAAATGAAAGTTCAGATCGCCCAGTAATAATACATGCGAGTACATGGGAATGAGTTTAGCCAGTTCCTCTTCACAATTTACAAAGCATGTTCCAGGTGGACGGTATGCAACAGCGAGCAGTAGCTTCTGTTTGTTGATGGTAAGTTCCAGGAAAAGATATTCTGTCATTCGTGCGTAGTTACCGTCAGATTTAGCCACAACCACCGCAGTAATATCTTCCCTTATCAGTGCCATCACCCCGCCACCTCGTTTCCCCAACCTGTCGTTTCGGAAGACGTTGTAGCCTCGCAAGGAGACCATGCTGGAGGGTGTGAGGGGATTAAGCCATGTCTCCGATACAAGAATGCAGTGGAGATTCAGGGGGGAGAAAATAGCTTTGAAGCTATCGAGGTGTGCTTCGATGCTCTGTGCATTCATGTGTGACACCAACAGTGAGTTCGGACAAGTCTTCAGCTCATTTCCGAGAATTTCGGCTGTGCTGACCGCGGGGGGCGGAGTGCCAGGGCAATTAGCAGAGCGACGACCCTCTTCAGAATTTCGTCCACTGTCACCGAGATGCGTTGTTGCCAGATTAGCCATTTTTAGAATTGAGGTTTAACGAACAGAAACAAGATGGGAGAAGAAACATTAGCATACCAAAATTAAATTTAGAATTATTACTTACCCTGTCAAGCAGAATAGCATGGAGGAAAGCATCAGGGAATGACACACACGCACTCACATTAAAAACCGATAACATAAACAAGAACCCGGACAAAAAACTCACACTAAACAAACATGATTTCAACACATCACACACACAATTATTCATACACAGCGTATCATAACGACAAAAGTCACATATGCTCTTCATTACACTTCATACTCAGTTCGCGTTGCACCCCATCTCAAGGGAGAACGTCAAGATCCTCGGGGGAAGATATAAGGTAGCGACGACCTCCGTGAGATACGAAAATACGCCCGTCTTGGCTCCAGGCATTGCGTGTCCCTACGCGATCCTTTGCCATCCACAAAACCCTCTGTCTGTAGGGAGTTAGCGACTCTGTAATTAATAGGGACGAGTTCTTTAGCATCTTCTTTGACTTCCACACCTCGTTCCTGGAGCGGTAGCTTACAAATTTCACTATGATGGGGCGTTTTCCCGATCTCAATACTTCCGCAGACGATCTTTTCGGAGGGCCAAGCCTGTGGCACCGGTCAACGTGCTCGAGCTTGATGTGCTGCAACTGAAGCTTATTTTGTAAAGTCTGGAGCACGATGCTGTCCACGTCTTCGTTGGTGGTTTCGGGGACCCCATGCAGCAAAATGCAGTTCCTCCTAGAGTACTGCGCTAGGTCATCTATTTCAATGGTGTTCGTGCATATCTGCTTGTTCATGCTCTCTAGGTCTCGCCGCAGCTCTGTCATGGAGTCGCTCGTCGATCTCTTAAATTGCACAAACTCCTCTCTGAGGTTCAGGAGTGACTTACGGAGGTCAGCATCTTCTTGCACCAATCCATGGTTGTCTAGCAACTCATAAAGCCGTTGCTGGAATGCTTCCATAGTTTTTCCTATTTCTTCCACTTTGGTTGAATCAACTGATAGCGTAGGCTTGGACATGATAACAAACCCGAAGATCATCACGGTGAAGCTATTGACCTGGCGGAAGATGTGGCAACATACAGCGGTGGAGAATAGAATGCCAGGCTAGCTGAGGGGTGAAAGCGCGGAGCTCTATTCAAGCACGTCCATCCACTACAACTCACAACTGTTACTAGAACTAATTGAGATCATACTTATATATTGTCAAAATTTAAATGCATCTCTCAGGAGATCACACCTGGCTACTGGTCTGTACTCAAAGCAGTTGTCATTTTCACATTAGCAATTCATCATGATCATGGATATTTCAATGCTATTTAGCACATTACAATTTCAGTACCTCAGAGTATTTAGAAATGAATTTAGTATTGGGTCATTCCTCGTGAAATCAACAAGGTCCTCAACCTTATATTGTTTTATTCATTTCAAATTTGGAATTCTCAAAGAGCCACCTGAGGTAGGGACCTATACAAAGTTGTAGATCGATATCTTGTATTTCCAAAATTACACAGGGTACAAAATGTGCAACCTCAACCAATCCCTCCCAGCTTGTTAATTTTAAATTGCAATATTTCAGCAATCAGGGCACTTGTAGAAGTAATTCAGTAGCTATTGGAAAGGTCTTCAAGGTGTTTCACACAAGATATCATATGCATAAATCAAAGTGGGGAGGGGGGGGAGGATTTGTGAAGGTGGTGTAATCAAAATTTGGGTAACCTGTTTCTCAAGAAACTAGTCTTATTATTTTATTTTTTTAATTATACCATATGTGCACTACCACTCAATAGCTGCACAATATTTGAAAATTGGATCCAGAGTTATGTTAGATTTAGGTTAGATTATGCATGATAACATATTTTAATAGATAAATTCCTATAAATCAAAAGTAAAAGTCGAGCAGAAATGAAAATTAAATGTAGACACAATATTGTTGGAATTTACATATGTGAAGCTGATATTTACATTTCCTGTTCTTAGAAATATATTGCCATTGAACTGCAGGGTGATAATAATATATGTATGAATTGAAATATTTTTTGGATAAACGACTGTTTTAACTGACATACGCCCATGTGACACTTGCTCAAGAATATATGAATATGTCTGCTATCAATAAACTTTAATGTTAATGATATTTGACTACCAAACATACCTGAAGATGGTAACTGGAGCATATATAAACATACCGGTCATGTAATCATTACTTATCCTTGTCGTTGCAATTAGCCAAAAGTGGCAGAATAGCAACATAACAAAATATACAAAATCTTAAAAACATACATAGCTTATTTATGTATTTATATGTGAAGGTGATGTTTTCCATGCACATTGCACCATGCCATGAAGACACATAGTGGGGTATAGAGATATTACTCCACACATTCACTCTCCCCTCTATTTTTGGAGGTGGCGTGATCAGTACCATGCTTTGACCACCTGTACCACCCAGGGGGCCTCCAGATATCCAATTAATAGATGCTGGCTGTACTCCATGCAGAAACATTACAGGAAAAATTCCCTCCGTAAATAATCCACCATGGAAATCGAACTCTGGTCTGTCATATGGCAGTTAGATGCCTTACTGACCGGACGACAGCAGCCCTAACTATATAAAACACATAGCTGTGGTCGAGGGTATACGGTGATGTACACTGTATACAGTGGTGTTTCCAAGGGGGGGGGGGGGTTGGTGGGGGTTATAACCCCCCCTTAGCCCAGTATTCCTAAAAAAAAAAAAGAACGTCAAAGGTAGGAAAGGAAGGCAAAATCGGAGCTGACTACCAGAAAAAGTGTACGTAACTCCTCCCTTTCGAAAATCCTGGGCACGCCACTGACCGTATACTATCTGGTAAAAACCTTGCCAGTGTATTTCTTGTAATGCTGGAATCTTTATTTGCATCTTTTGTATTTCTTCAGCTATCATTTGCATCTTTCCTACTTGAAGCATTGTTTTAACATTCCATGAACCTATCTGTAACACATTCTCTCTTGTCCTTTTAGCATACCTTGTTCGTCGTAAAATAGCAGTCCGCACATTATTCCTTTGAGCTTTTTTAGCGGTTCTATTTTTTCCAGAGATAGGTTGCTGGCCTAGGTCAAACCCCCACTTCCTTGGAGGACCAGGTATTTTCTGATAGGGGTTTACTCCTCGTAGAAGGATTTGCTCCACTACGCCTAAAAAGTTCCTTGTACTCTTTGGTTTTCTGTTGGGGTAACCTTCCCCTAGACTTTGGGGATCCCTCCCCTCCCTGCAAGGCAGCAGGGGCAGTGCTTCTTTAATGGTGTTATTGGGCTTTTATGAACAAGGATCATCCTCCCCAGATCCTGATAGCACTACCGCCTCCGTCCGGGACTGCTTATTTGGCTTCGCCTCATTCACAGCTGACCACCATATCTGGTGGCCATTCGCTATCCGCCACCTGCGACCCGCCCACTAGCTGAGGCTCGCTCTGGGTTGTTAAATAAATATCTTACCGAAATAAAATACAGGGTATTCATAAACGAATGGCGGTATTTTTGAAGTGCATAAACAGCTGTTTACTCATTCATACAGGTGGACCTTACCAACTGCGCAGTGGTAGCGCGTCACCTTGTAATCAAGGTATCCCAAGATTCGATACCCGGTGGTGGCATATAGTGGTTCGGATCCCACTTTAAACTGTAGGTCCAGTCCCAATTAGCCTTACTGTGCATGAAGTGGACTAAAAACACCAACTCAATCATTTACACAGGTGTAACCTGTTTTGTTAGGAAGAACAGCAGTCCAAGTTTGAGATACCTTACTGTGAGTTTGTTTATGCTCACTGCAGGGTGGCTTACCAAAATGGTGACTCAGTAGAAAGTATTCTGTGCAAAGGGCTATTCACTTCCCTGTGGGACATCACATAGAAAATTTTACTTTTTGAAAGTCATGCTAATACTCTATATTTGAATGTGGCAACTCTTGTTTCCAAAATACAGACATTACGACTATTCACCATGCCATTGATACAGGGACGTAGCTAGGTTGATCAGTTTGGGAGGGCCCAAACGTAAGATATTTTCTATCAAACTGTTATAAATTAACAAACTATTTATACACCATGTAGGCCTACCTTACTGTGTATAAAGTGGACTTAAAACACCAACTCAATCAATCAATAAATTGGAAAGGAACATCATTTTCTTTCGTAGCCCCCAACAGTCTACGGAAATATAGACTCGCGAAATCCACAGCCATTATTTGGGAAACTAAATGCAGAATGGACTCATTAACTTAATGGCTGATACACCAAGAAAAATGTTATTTAGTCTAGATTTTTTAATTTGCTCGAAGAAAATTGAGAAGTAGATAAAACTCTTTTCCGTGGTTTTAGATATAAAGTGCTGGAACCAGGTTTACAAGTATTGCCAACAGTGCAAATATGAAATGTGTGTGTAATGAGTTCAAGCTAGGTATCTCATGTATACAGTTCATACCGGAATCGAATGAGCTATCTCTTAGTTCAAGGCGACCGCGTTAAGCACTATTCTATAGGGTGGGCCCGAGTCTTCTATGGCATCTGATTGTTCACTTGAAAAATGATGACGATAAGAAATTTTATGCACACGTCTAATTTCTTAAAATTAATGTTATTTGTGTGTGGAAAACTGAATATTTGATGGCACTGGATAAAACAAAGTTTCCACATGCTCAAATGATTACGTTCTCGTCTTTGGTTCGGCAGGTTCAACAATGGGTCCCAGGTTCGATTCCCGATGGAGGCATAGTGGTTTGGATCTCACTTTAAACTGTAGGTCCAGTCCCGATTAGCCTTACTGTGCATAAAGTGGACTTAAAACACCAGTTCAATTAATCAATCAATTGAAAGGTTCAAGGTTCGATCCCTGGTGGTCAGGCCAGTAGCCAGAATTTGATTTCGGAAGGGGCTTATCCTTTATCGGCAGCCACCATCTAAAGGCGAAAAGGTTGGAAGAGGGTAAATGCGCTGAAGATGAATTTCTTCTTGGTATATTGCAACTAACCATATACAAGATGTTTAATCCTATTAATGAAGTAAATTTAATTACTACTACACATTATTAAAATCAGACATTTGTAGGATTTCGGGAAAGGACTGCAGCCCCCGAACCCCTTCCCTGGGTATGTGCCTGCTTGTATTAGTTCCAAAATTTCTGTGCTGTTCCAACATCGTGAGGTAATTTGGGAAATACTTGAAAGCGATATGGAAGCAAATTCTGCTCTCGAAACTATGGAACTCGATGTGATGACCACGGGCAACCGAATGAAAGAACTCTTCGCAGGCCTTGTCCCTCAATATTAATTTTACTGACTAATTGTAAGTTTTTCTGGGCCTCCTCGATGACTCAGTGGTAGCATTGCTGCCTTGTAATCAAGGGGTCCCGGGTTCGATACCCGGTGGAGGCACATAGTGCTTCAGATTCCCGATTAGCCTTACTGTGCATAAAGTGGACTTAAAACACAAACTCGATAATTGGAAGGTTTTAGAAGAACTACACATGGCATTTTATGCATCGTACAATTTTGCTTCTTTTCACCCTACTTTTACAGTTTTTCTTCCTAAGAATTCCACTGAGTATAACACGCTACGAAATCAGAGGTCCAAGGTTCGGACCTTGGACAGGTATGGTTGTATCATGTCTGTCCCATCGCCATTCCTTTGGCTCATCATTCATCCTCATCGTCACATTTAACCCAAGAGGTAGAAAAATGGCATAATATAGAAATATATAAATGATTGATTTGGTTTATTTTACTTTGCTTTTCTGACACTTATTGGCTAATCGTGAAGATGAAGATGAAAATGAGTGATGTGAACCATCATAAAGATCACACACGCCCAGTCCAGGATTCAAACCCAGGACCCCTGGCATCGTAGTGCAAATTCTTAACCACAGCACAACAAATAGAAACAGAAAATGCTTGATAAATAATTTGCTTCTCCATAACTCATGATTATATTATATAACTATTATTCACTGTATGACTAGGGATTAATTATATTTGTATGTCTAGCCAACCTTGCCACCTAAGCAGCTGCAGCTTCCGCATTTGCAGGTGGAGGCTAAATGAAGAAAAATTACAGAAAGATATACAAATTTTGTAACATAATACTTATAGAACATGCAGACAGCTGTAAATAAAATTGCTACATACCTAGTTTTCTTAATTGAAATGTGGTTTATTCTTCATTATACATGAGATCAACCACCCTGAAAGTCGAACCCAGGATCTTGTGTGGTAGTCAGACTCTTATAGAACGTCAATATGTTGGACATTTGGTCGATCCTGATCCATTGTTTCCATAGGAAGACAATCTGGCAGCTTATCATTCGACATTTCACTTGCGATGTAGGAAAACGAGATCACAAACACTTCGTGATTCTATCTTCTCCCGTTTACAGAAGTTAAACACCGATCAGACCACGAACCCTACTTCAAACTATGACAGATATCAATTGTCCACCAAATCAACAGATGAACCGACCGTTTCGATGTTTCTCCGAATTTTCAGAAAGTGGCCTTTCCCCTCCTTTGCAGGGTAGGTCATTAGCAGGAGGGTTGAGTGCATGTGAGAAGAACCGCTATGTCATTCATTCCCGTGCTGAAAAGGGACAAGCAATAGAATTCTGTTCTTGGAATGTGAAACGCATGGGGATATCTTTTCTGGACCATAAAATAATAAACCCAGAAAGTTCTAGCCACTAAATCTTCCTGTTTGTGTCGTTCTTTCAGCACCCATGGTGCCAGTGCAGGGCCAGATGAAGAAAAAGTGTGGGTTTTGGATGGATCCTGGATCTGGTGTGCAGCAGGGAGGAAAAGTGCATTTTCAATAGGTGTCAGACTTCCCTGACCGGGGTGGACCACAAAACCATTGACTGCATCCTCTGCTATCTGCTAATACATCTGTTTGTGTTCAACAAGCAAGAAACAGGGAAAAAAGAAAGAAATGCCTTGCTTGGGTTCGTGCTACTGAAAATTGAAGAAGTGTTTCAAATTGAAAGCAAAATTTACTGAAGAATTATTTTGCAATATTTGTCATCAAAGTAAAATTTCCAGCAAATACAGAACAGTTTCCCGGGGCGACGTGGACTTTTGCCGGGGTGACGTGGACTTTTGCCGGGGCCAGTGCCCCCGCATGCCTCCCCCCCCTAACGACGTCCCTGCATTGATACAAAATGTTGCTATGGATCCATCTTCAACTTCATTTTCACACAAATATTATTTTTATGTGTTGTGTCTTTGAAACTGGGAATGAAACTCCCACTGCACTGTAACAACAGATTTGGACACCTAAAAATCGGAGCACATACAGTGTTTCCTCCTGCTTGGTTGCCAGTTAGAAAACTGGCCCTACAGTGGCCCTGCAGTGACCATAGACAAACTGTTGTCAACCCATCTCAAACTTGCCAGTTGGTCTTCTTAATGGATCAGTTTACACCCACATAAGGTAATAAACAGTTGTTTTAATCACTTATGAAATACCACCATATTTTTATGAATACACTGTACAAAATGTCAAAGTACTAAGAGTAATGTCAGTAGTGAACATGCCAGTATACAGTAAGATAACTACAAAATATGCTGTTGAATTCCATATCAGTTCTTTTCTAGTTTAACAGTACTGTTCATATTGTATCTAAAGATATCTGTTTGGCGGTTACGCGGAGATAGGTAATTAACTCTGATAAACTTATTTTTCATTTTTCCACGTAAATTTCTTACGCGATTGATTTTGCCACCCGTCTGGTGGCTTCGTCAGGCATGTACTGTCTTGCTGCGGGTGGCGTGGTTACTTCTTCTTCTGCTTGTGCTCATGGCGGCGCTAGTTGATGCAGTCCTTTCACTTTCTGCCATTCCCGTGCAGGTGTATTGCTTCCTTCTTTTATCACGCAATGAGGTTTTGGCACTGTAAGCGGCGGTTCCTGCTCTCGTCGTCTGCTTTCATGGAGCGGCGCTTGTTCGCAAGTGCAGGTGGATTTTTTTGCGAACGCTTGAGGTCCGTGGTTGGTTTCTTGTCATGGGGAAAGAGCAGGTTGGGTGGGTGCGCATATCCTGATAGCGGGAAGCCAGGTTTTATTGAGGGCCCCGGGGTTAGTGTTGAGGTCGGCGGGCGTGGTCACTATTGCATAAGTTTCCTTTGAAAACCTTTGAAATGTGGATTTTGCTTGCATGACTATTCTGGCTGAGTCTATGTTATGGTTTTCGTCTATGAGGTGGCAGAAAAGGCCTGTTCTTCTCCTCCCATGTTGGTGGTCAGCATCATGCTCCTTGAGCCTATCGTCGAGCTGGCGCTTTGTCATACCTACGTACTTGCCTCCACATATGCAGGTGATCATGTAGACGCCACTTCTTGCATTGGGGTCGGTGTAATCGTTTGACATGGGTTAGGTGGGAGGCTATGGAAGGAGGGGGTTGGTCTGCTATCTTGAAATTGTGCCTGGTTAGAACTTTTTGAATTTCCTTGGCTAGGCCAGGATGTCGAGGGAGGCTGATCCATTTTTCTTTTGTCTTTCCTTTCTGGGGATGTGGCTGGTTCATTTTTCCAGGAGGTGGAGGAGTCCTTGTCAGCTGTACCCATTGCTGATGCCAAGGGAGATGATGTACGGAAAAATGGAAAGTAAGTTTATCAGAGTTAAGTACTGTTCATTCTATTGTCCACTGCCATTTCAAGACTAATTCCCATTACTGCTTTCAGATCAGGAACAGGCAAAATCAGAAACCTCTATGCAAGGGATATCAGGTTTCCAACATCTTTGGGTTCCCATGGATCAGATGCTATGGTAAGTTTACATTCATGAGCAGTCACTTCATGATTTCATTGATTACTTAATTAACTTTGCCAAGTCAACTTTCATTTTATATATGCAGAATATGAAAGTATAGTTTCATATTCACACTTTTACATATCATGTTTGATCTCAACATCAATCTTTGGAAATAATAAGTTACTTTAACAGTTACTTTTTGAGCAACGGTAACTATAACTCGGTTATTTTTGCCAAGTAACAACAAACTAAATTAACACTTTATTTTACATTTACATTTTCACATGGAAGGAAATTTTATATTACTTTATCTTGCCTCTATTTTTTTTATATTTAAACAAGTTGGAGATGCAGTGGCATATTCTATGGTTTATTGGTTACTGATTTTTAATTAATTACAAGTGAGGATATTTTATCTCATAATTAATTAGCAGCTGAATCTGAATATATTTTGCAAAAAAAATTAACTTTGTAACATTTACAGTTTCCTAAGTAGCAAAACAATGTTTTATTAATGTTTTATTAACATTGTGCATGTGTAATTCAGGGTGGCTACTCACCTTGAATTCCTTGAATTCCGGAAGTTTTGCATGAATTATTTGCTCCAGGAAGTATGCGTGAATTCTACATGAAATTTTCTCCATAGACGTGAAAAATTGCAACTTTTATTAATCCAAATGAATTCATACATTTACAGTTAAGCTTTTATTTTTATCAAGGAAGGAAAAGAAAGATGCGTGGAAAATAAAACAGAATTATCTCAATCCGTTTACTTTGTAGTGTCCTTTGTAGAACAATCTATCTGACAGGCAGTAGATTATTGCAAGATAAGATACCTTGAAGTTGATTAGGTAAATTTCAGTTTGAAATTCTTATACAATTAACACTTTTTTGTAGATTAGTGAATCCCTTAACATTTGATACTTGTGTTTGTAGATGTACTTTGAATCTGAGTATGTGAAATGGCAAATGTAAATTCCGCACCTTAAATTCAATCAATATTTTAAATAGTATTTATACCTACAAGCACCCGATTGTTTCAGATTAAGGGATCGTAGATAGGCTATGTGAAGCCTGATATTCAAAGTTAATTGGCTGCGAGAGGTGTGTCATAAGAGGGGGTATAGTTCTGAAGAGCTACGTCTACACTTAACCAAGCAAGGGGCTAGCCCCATGAAATAAGAACTACACTCATGATTAACTTTAAACACTACAATTGACTGGTCTAGCAGGGGTGTGAGAGAATGATAGACAAGGATTTTAGGAAAGTTCGTTACCTGTAGATCTCGAAGTGACGATCGACTCGCTGGTTCGTTGATGAAACTCTGATGAACTCTCCTGAAATAAAGCTCCTTTCTGATAGCGTACTACTCCTCACTGTAACTCCTTTTGTAACATTTGGTGTTCGGTGAACAATGTATATAATTAGTGTTTTTATCTTGTTTTCCATTTTTGTATATAATGTGTATGTGTGAGTTATTCATGTGTGAAGTGTGTGGGAGTAAGAAACTGCGGAACCTCCCGCATACTTTATTATGGGAACTTACACCCACAAGTAAATTCGGGAACGTCCCGAGAGTTGAGCCAGGCGCTTAGCTTGGGCGTTGCCACGAGAAAATGACAGTCGTCATCAGAGAGTCGTCGTGAAAGGAACCGTGTCACACGTGCGCGATTACAATTGCGCTGTAGAGACATTCTACAGCCGAATAGACAGTCCTTCGTGTATATTGTTTAGTTATTGTATAGTCCTTCGTATATGTGTATTATAGACATTAAATGTATGTATATATCGTCTTTGTGCGTCTGTTACTTAACCAGACACCGTGCGGGAACCGACGCATTTAGGATAATTCGGGCCAGGGTGGAGTTCAGCCAGTTAGCCAATGTAGTGCGGTGCTTTCTGGAAACTGACACTCAACAAACGGTCCTCAGGGCTGGATGCTTTGCAATTGTAGTTTTCGTGCCGTATTCTGGTAGTTCGTCGTCGGGAAATAAACGAGCCAGAAGAAGAGTCAACGTGCCACACCCTCGGTCCGCTATATGCGTTTAGCGTCTCTTGTACGACGAGTCAACTTGGAGCAGTTACAGGCATCAAAGACAGTCCTCAAGCGGGAACTTACTCGGATTGAAAACAAGTCAGCTTCACCAACGCTGGAAAGTGTAACACTTCAAGTCTACATAGACAAGGTCCTTCAACTAAGTGCAGACTGTAGTGCATTACTTGTGAATCTCGCTAAACAGTGCAAAGAAACATTGTTCTCCGAGTACTACGATGATTTGAGTGCGGTGCAAGACCGATTAGAGTTCTTGTTGGGCTCCCTGTACCAAAAACAGAAGGAAGCCGTTTCTCCCATTGTCGCGGTCACGGTGAACAGTGATGTGAAAAGTGACGTTCGTTTACCAAAACACATTACCAGAATTCAGTGGTGACATACATCAATGGTTGTCATTTCGGGACTTATTCGTGGCATCGGTTCATGACAACAAACACCTCAGTGGCGCTCAGAAGCTGCAATACTTGAATTCGGCATTAAAGGGTGAACCGTCATTATTAATCCAGTCCATCGCAATAACTGATGCAAACTACGAGGAGGCGTGGAATCTACTAGTTTCGCGATACCAAACAAGAGAGAGATTGTGAACAGCACGATTAAACGCATGGTGAATCAACCTTGTGTGCCATCAAGCTCAGCCACAGGATTACGCAAGCTCATTGATGTCACTTCTGAGTGTGTGCGTGTGCTGAAGGTTTTGGACATTCCCGTAGAGGCTTGGGATGCAATATTAGTCTTTCACACCACCGACAAGTTGGATGCACAATCTAGGCAACAGTGGGAACTTTCACTGAAGAATGCAGAAGTGCCCAAGTTCGAGGACCTGACTACATTCCTGGATGTGCGTGCCAGAGCTCTTGCAGCGTCTACGGTGACCTCTAGCCTCCCAATGTCCAGCAAACCCCCTCCCAGGGCCACTGATCGTCAAGTAAAGAAGAATGTAAATTCGTATCACACAGGTGCTGAAACTGTGTGTCTTAAATGCCACGGACACCACAGGTTGCATACTTGTCAGAAGTATCAACAAATGTCTGTGAAAGATCGGTACTATTTCGTGAAAACCAGTAATCTGTGCTACAACTGTTTGAAATTGAATTGTAACGTCGGAAAGTGTACTTCGCGCACGTGTATGGTGTGCTTTAGAAAGCACAACACATCCCTTCACTTCTCTCCGAGTGAAAATCCTTCGGCTGTTGAGAGACCACGTCTCTCAATAACGGTGCTTTGAGCGTAAATCTGTGTTTGCAGTATCTTTCCTGCGATTCCGGAAGAATTCGTTTCAGCGGATTTTTACATCCGCTGAAGATCGCAGGTGGCATTTGCTTGAAAAAGCTCTTTCCAGCTTCTTTCATACTCGGGCCCTTTTTATGAAATAATTAGACTATCGGACATGCCTTCGGCATGATACAATACCATTTAATTGAATTGAATTTGAATCTACTTGTACCCTTGATTTTTTGGAAATTCGCCTTGAAACCCGGGAATTATACATGCATTTTATCATGGTCCTAGAGTGGCCACGCTGATAATTTTATTGGTTAGAGATAGATTCCTATAATGCCAATGGTTTTTCAATTTTTACTTCCTATTTGTTAGATAAATATTTATGTACATTTTTGTTCCTTTATTTATTTCAGCACACTGATCCTAATTATTCATGTGCATATGTTGTTGTATACACAGAGAAAGACATTGAAGGTCATGGTTTAGCTTTTACGCTTGGACGTGGCACTGAAATAGGTAATATTTATTTTTAGATTACATACATGAAGTTTGGAATACTAGTAATACAAGATAGAATGTGAATAACATATTGCTTTGTGTATGTGTGTATATTATTTGCAGAGTCCAGAAAAATGCTACTTTTATGGAGTCTTAAAGTCCTGGAAATTATACAAAATGCACAATTTTTCATTTTTTAAGGAGAAGCATTGCAGGGAGAAATTCATATTGTGATTAAACAATTACACTGGTCGACATTTTGAGAAAAAAGTTTGGATGTTGTCAAATTAATGGGTGTTTCTGGAAGTGTTTTGAATGCTGATCACATAAAACAGATCCGTTTGTTCCCATCACATCAGAATTTTTCTCCATTTTACGATCAAAATTCTCATATAAGCCATTACATTGCTGCGTAAAGGAGTCAGTTTTCGCTTCTCAAATATTTACAGCAGAATTAATCAGTTGTCTATGAATTACGTAACTCAGAATTATTCAGACTTCTGAAAGTGTCATGTTAGAATGCAAATTCTAAATTTTGTGTTTGAGTTTATTTCACATTTTACAGTTTATTTCGTGGCGAAACATGCAAGGTAAATGCACCTCACTTTTTTATGAAAGCATGCAAAATTAACATTACAGTGTGTTATTTAAAATGAAATATGCATGCCTCTAATGATCGAAAAATATATTTTCCAAATATCTCTTCTACAAATACCAATTTTTTTTTTGTACTCAAATTCTAGTCAGTAATATTATTCTGAATCTGAATCCTGTTATTTTTTCCTTGACAAATTTGGAAAGGGCAAGTATAGACGTGATTTCTCTTTGAGAGAAATACCAACGATCATAGCATGCATGCTATGAAGCCAGAAGTCGTAGATTCGAATCCTGAGTTATGCATATATACGAGGGGAAAGTGAAAAGTTTTGAACCTCACATGGAAGGAGTGATACTAGGTAGTTAAAATTTTGGAGGATGTAAGGTTTGATTTTTAGGAGACACTGTGCGAACTTTTATGAAATTCACATATTTTCTTCTTTGTTTTTGTCAGGTTGAAAATGAATGAAGTGTCAGAGAAGAGAGTGGCCGACAGGGCCGTGATTCAGTACCTGTGTCGGAAAGACCTCGCTGCACAGGCTGCTTTGGTCGAGTGTGGCTTCACCACACTTCCCCATCCACCTTATTCCCCCGACCTGCACATCAGATTTTCATCTTTTCCCTGCTATGAAGAATTCAATTCGAGGACGTCACTTCCGTGGTCATTCTGTGGTGTGAGACTCAGGCCAAATCATTCTACCAGATGACTGAAAACAAATTGCAATACAGAATGCATAAGTGCATTGATCTGTGAGAGGGGGGGGTTGTTTATAGATATTATATGATTATGTAGAGAAATCATAATGAGAGACTGTAGCTCAAACACCCCTTCCCTGTGAGGCTCAAAACTTTTCACTCTCCCCTCGCACATATGTGTCATTATGTTTATATCTTCATCTATTTCTACCTTATTGTCATAATGACTAAGTTATAGGGCTGAGCCAATACCAGTTTCAACTGATACCGATTCCCACCTATACCGATGCTTCGACATTTTAATAATTAAACATTGCTCAAAATATTGATTACTATTAGTGTTTATGTATTCCACTCTATTATATGCATCAATTTATCAAAATGTTTGTTTTAAAATATTCAAGAATAACATCAGAATATTAAATTACATGTTATGTAATCACAAAAATAAGTTTTTCACATAAAACTGGTGCAATATAAAAATAAATTTTGAATTTTGAATACTTTCCAGGATAATTAGACTCCGCAAAAGTGTCGCTCGTGAAAAACCAACATGCTGGAAAAGTTTTGGCTCGTATCTGTAAATAATTTTCAACCGATACTTTCAGATACCAATACATCGGCATCGGTATCAGCTCAGCCCTACTAAATTGCAAATAAAAAATAGACTCCAAGGTGCAACAACCCTACAAGGGCCAACGACTGCCAAATGACACTTAATTGGTTGATCCGTGGTCAGGGCATAGAGTATCATCACTTGTTCATCATCTTTTTAAGTAACTCTCCTAGAACCCTCATAATACTGGATCAATACCAAAATTTTGGAGATTCCAACATGGATAAATCCAGAACCAATCACACTGAATCTGAATGGCCATTTGGCTACTCTGATATCCTGCCATGCCCTTTCTGTGCTGGCGTGCAGTTCTGTTATCACATTTTACTGAATCTCCTCTAGAGTTTGGAAACGACATTCTTTCAAGTTTAGGAAACAGGAAAAGGTCTGCTGGGGCTAAGTCTAGAGAATAGGCTGCATGAAGTACAACAGATGTCTGATGTTTGGCCACATAACTGTGAATGTGTTGCAATGCATTGTCATATTGCAACATCCAATGGATAATATTCAATTTGATGTCATCATGCAGTGCACTTTGGGAAGAAACAGCATAAAATCAGGCAGAGATTTGCACATGTTAAGGGGGTAGAGGGACAATTTCCCCTGGGTCCTTCTCTCTCAGCCTGCTGGGAAGCACTGTTGCCAACTTAGCTCTTTTGGAGCCAGATCTGGCTCTTTCTTGTACTTGTTTGGCTGTGAACTGTGGCACCCGCCCACTGCCATCACTAGCCCTGGCCCACATAGGCCAACTTTTGCCATGTGTATACATTTTGCACGTGATGCGATATTGTTATATTGGCTGCGTCAACCCACCCCCTCTTACCTCCCCAGCTACTTTTATATAGCACCGTGGCTGAGGTGAAGATAACAATCCGTTAATCCCTTATTTTTCGATTTCATACGATCATTGGTAGATTATTGAGATGGGTGATGCCATCAGATCTACACAGCATCCCCCAACCCCTTGACAACTAAAATTACCATGGGAGGCACTTTATCCAGCCTTCCTAAATCTAGCTCCTTGAAAGTCAACTTGAGCTGAATTTAAGGTGAAATTTAGCTCTTTTATGCATATCAGGTTTGGCAACACTGCCAGAATGGCCATAGGAGGCAAGGAGAAATGCATTACGCTTATGGGAGAATTATTTTATTCATTTTCTTCGGAATGTCAAACTTTCAATGGTGGAAAAAAACATGATTGGTTAGAGGATCCATTGAAGATGATATTTTTGCTAGAAGGAGTCAAAACTCCCATTTGTTTAGCCGGAACTTGAATTTGAGGTTCTTTCTCCATAAGGATTTCGTGGGGTTCTGTAAATGCTTATTAGTCATATTTTTCAAACACGGTATCTAGCTTAATTATCAACTTTAAAAACGGCTTCCACTTGCAACATGGGGGTGGGGGTGTGTGAATTCATACTCTCGAATGATATGTGGATTTTCTTTAGTATCAGTGCCCATTCCGACGATATTGAAATAAATGCATGCCTGGCACGTAATTGTCCCACCTCACCTTAAGGAAAGCATCTAAGATGCTTTCTTACAGAGAGAAATTTGTTGTATTTTATAAGTACACGTTCCTCATATGATCATTGTAATCATACATTGAATCACTTTGGCAATGACCATAAGCAATGATTACCCGGCATGTTTTGTTACGTACCCAATGAGTCTGATGCTCGTGAATGATTACAAATGTTAAACAGAGATGGCAGCACAAGGTGTGCAAGACAGAATATTGATGTAATATACATGAATGATAGTGTAAATGAGCACCAAAGTAAATTAGGAAGATGAACAATAATAGAATACAGTATAAGATAATAAAGAAAAGATATAAAGTTAATAAAGTAATAAAAATACTTGAGAAATGAAAGATGTACTCATATGTAAATAGATACCAAATTTAAAGAAGTGAAAGTACCAAGTAAATGTTTGTGTCCTAACAGAGCTCTGATCTGTTGGTTTACTACGATCCCCTTTGTGGAATTTTTGATTACATCAATGGCGGCACGTTCCAGTCGTGACCCACAACACTTTTTGGCAGCGCGTCACAATCGCTGCACCGACTTGGGACCACTTTGTCAATCCCAGCACCAGGTTTACACTTGTGGTCAGAATAGTAGGTGGTGTGTTTCAGCCGACGCCCCAAGGGACTTATTGGGACTTAGCTGGTGAAAATTAGGTGGATGCAGAAGTAACGTCACTAGTATTTAGACTTGATTGTAATGTATAATAAGAGCTAAGTGAAACATATACGGAGGACTTTGAATAAGTAATTCAAAGGATCCACGTGCAGTCCAGATCCAATATCCAGAAGGTAGTCTAGATCCAGATCCAGAGGAGGTCTAAGCCCAGAAGGAAGTCCAGTTCCATATCCAGAAGGAAGTCCAGATCCATAAGGAAGCCCCCACCCATGTACAAAGGGAGACAAATCGACTCATTGTGAATGTGGAAGTGACAAAGAATAAGAACTTGAATTAAGAATAAAGCAAATATAAAAACATTCAAATTTATGCAAAAGTATGATTACCTATATACCTACTCCCTGAAGATAATAGCTGAGGTTGCAGTTTTCAATGCAGGATCTGATTTGTTTGCCAAAATATGGTGGTGGAGCCTGATTTTGCACAATGAACTGTGAGGGAAGTTGTTCGCTGAATATCATCCATTCTGGTTATCCCACGATTCAGGCCTCTGTCTGACCACTGTTTGTTTACCATTTGATCATGATACAATTCATGATGGACAATGCATTTCCAATTTAAAAGACACAACCAAAATATCCTTGATCTGTGACCAACTCATCCATTCTTGATTTGATTGAGGAGACCCTTTCCCCAGCAACTGCGACAATTGCATCTTGGTTGCAACATCATAGCCATAGAACCACGTCTCATCTCCTGTTGTGATGTTTTTAAGAGCTCTGGCAAGCAGTTCCTGTCTGACTGATTTCAACATGGATCTCTTTCTATCAGTCAACATCTACAAACACGCCACCAAGATCTTATGCTGATGCCCACTTTGTTAACAATTTCTCAGACACTTAAAGGATGATGTCTGTAAATCACAGCGCAAACTCACTCAACATTGCCGTTGTCTGTTGATGTTGAAGGTCTTTTAGACCTTTGATTCTTCCCGACCTATATTCTGCCCTCTTTAAAATGCTTAAACCATTCATAGCACTGCATTTTGCTCAGACAACCTTCCCCATATGCTTGGTTGCAGGACTTCCTGTATGCTTCGTTAAGCAACTGAAATGTCTATATGAAATTTTTACCAAGTTCGTAGCAAAATTGTACACACACACACACACACACACACACATTGTTCTTCAAGTTCTTTTCTTGTCACTGCGACTAATTGGACAAACTGCTTTTGCATGTCCTCAGTTTCACAGATGTAGTAAAGTTAAATTGAATATTAAAAATATTTCTCTCTCTCTCTCTCTCTCACTCACTCACTCACTCACTCACTCACTCACTCACACTCACTCACTCACTCACTCACTCACTCACTCACTCACTCACATATATACACACACACACACACACACACACACACACCGCGTGAGGCACCTAAAAGTACCACCTGAAATAGCGAAGAAACCAGAAACAGTAGCGATGTGAGGTTTGCGGGAAACAATAATATCAAATGGGGCTCGTAAATCGGAGGTATGGGGTGGGTCAAAAAATATCGACAAATGGGGCATCTGGAGCAAAGTCATATTTTTTTTAATGGAACGATATACAATAACATGCATAATATAAAAGAGCACGCACAGAGAAACACAACGCCGTTGGTCTCATGCATCTACTGCACATAGGAACGAAGATATGGCCATGTGAAAATATGTAAACAAACTAACAAGTGGCCCAGTTGACCGTCAGTACCGCGGCATGTAAGACTCCTCAGGTGCCTGACAGAACTGCCTTTACGCAGAGCAAGTTTTGATAGCAGGTCCACGAGATCGTGTTAGTTCATAGCAAGCAGTCGTAGTGGTAAGAGCGAAGATTATGGTGTTCACAAACATAGAAAAAGCGGACATGATCCTGATTTATGGGGAATGCCGAAAGAATGCCTCAGAAGCCTACCGTGTGTACGCAGAGAGATATCCGAACAGACGACAGCCATCTCGACGTCTGTTTGGTAAGTTATTTATTAAATTAAGAGACACCGGAATTGTAACACCACGAGCACGTGTGCGGAACAAGCCAACTACAGGTGAGGCAGGTGCAACAAATGTTCTCGCCGCTGTTGCTGTGAATCCGCACGTTAGCTCCCGTGAAATTGCCAGGGATGCTGGGATGAGTCAGCGAAGTGTATTGCGCATTCTGCACACACACAAGTTTCACCCATATCATATCTCCCTCCATCAGGAACTTCACGGGAATGATTTTGTGGACCGTGTTCGGTTTTGCACATGGATGTTACGACACGACACACCCGATTTGTCACGTATCCTCTTCACTGACGAGGCAACTTTTACCAATCATGGAAATGTCAACCTAAGGAACATGCACTATTGGTCGGTGACAAATCCACATTGGCTTCGCCAAGTGGAACGCCAGCGCCCATGGAGTGTGAACGTGTGGTGTGGTATAGTGGGTGAACATCTCATTGGCCCTTTTTTTATACAAGGGACACTGAATGCTGACCGATACATACAGTTTTTACAACATGAAGTGCCTGTACTATTGGAGGACATACCACTTCAGACAAGGAGGGAAATGTGGTACCAACATGACGGGTGCCCAGCTCACAGTGCAAGACGCGCTACAGCATGTGTGGAAAATACATTTCCAAATCGTTGGATTGGACGTGGAGGGTCTGTCAAATGGCTGGCTCGTTCCCCAGATTTGACACCGTTAGACTTTTTCCTGTGGGGAAAGCTGAAGGACATTGTCTACCGGGATATGCCAACAACTCCAGAGGATATGCAACACCGCATTACTGCGGCCTGTAGGGACATTCCCTACGAGATGCTACATTCTGTGCAACGATCTTTGCGTGGGCGCCTCGTTGCCTGTATCGCAGCTGACGGCCACCACTTTGAACACACACTTTGACAGGTTTTCGCTTCTTACGCAGTGGTTCTTCGACATACTGTCATGGTCATTTTCATTATGCTGTAACACTGTCAAATACATGGTGCTGACGATGTCGACTGTATTTTTTCTTCCTTTAACACTTTCTGTCTTCATCTTGTCCAATGGCTTCCGACATCTCATACTTGTACATGCCGTGGTACTGACGGTCAAGTGGGCCACTTGTTAGTTTGTTTACATATTTTCACATGGCCATATCTTCGTTCCTATGTGCAGTAGATGCATGAGACCAACGGCATTGTGTTTCTCTGTGTGTGCTCTTTTATATTATGCATGTTATTGTATATCGTTCCATTTAAAAAAATATGACTTTGCTCCAGATGCCCCATTTGTCGATATTTTACGACCCACCCCATACCTCCGATTTACGAGCCCCATTTGATATTATTGTTTCCCGCAAACCTCACATCGCTACTGTTTCTGGTTTCTTCGCTATTTCAGGTGGTACTTTTAGGTGCCTCACGTGGTATATATATATATATATACCGTGCGTCCATTTCGATCTGCAGCCGAGAGATCGGGAGAAACGTGGCGGGCGGCGCTGACGGAGGTGCCGACATTTGCGGCCTGTAATGCCCCCATATTTTTATGGACATATGCAGACATTTATATAAATATTGCAAAACTAACACTAACCTGTGTTATAAGAGTTGTTCAAAGTGATGTCCACCTACATTTACACATTCCTGGCATCGTTTGTGAAACACGGCGTAGAGGTTTGTTTGGAGAACGTTCTAACGCTGCACCAATTTCATCGAGTTTTGCTTCGGTTAGAATCCGTCATTTTTGCTTAGGTGTTTTAAAATTTAACGATCCAGTTTCTCGTAATTTAAGGACAAGCTGTCTAACCGTATCTCTATGTGGAGGTGAAACGCCTGGGAATTTCTGTACAAATTGCCTACACACGTCTCGACACGAGTCTGTTTTCACGTAAGTGTCATACATAAAAATTCTTTGTTCTAACGTGAACCTTGCGGCTGGCATTCCAATCGTCTGACTGACACAACACACATACACACTGCAATAACACAAACAAGTAACGGCAAGTAACCAAGAATAACACTCTTACGCACAGTACGAAATTAACACGCTCTTGGTTTACATCTGCCTGCCACTATATTCACAGCTCTGTAGTCACGAAGGAACAAAAAACTTCAGCTAGGAGATTTCGGATTGCAAGGAAGCTCACGAACACCATTAGCTTTTAACGGTTCGTCTGCAGCGTAATCTTGATACAGTGTTGCACATTCGAAACCTCCAAACGATCCCCATCGACACAAAACTCTTTCAAGGATATAAACTTAAGCAGGACGTTACTGGTCAAAACTATGATTAAAATGTTTTACAGAGTATTATCTGTGGCTCTTAATATAATTTCTAAAGCGTATTTATTTGTGTATATAAGGGTGGAACTTGGAAGAATTACAGAAGAACTTTTGCGTGTTATAACACAGGTTAGTGCTCGTTTTGCAAGATGTCCACAAAAATAAGCGGGCATTACAGGCCTCAAATGTCGGCATCTCCGTCAGCAGATCGAAATGGACGCACGGTATATTGCAAGTAAGAGTTTTAGATAAAGTGTCTCCCCATCAACTAGCATGATGGAACCAAATACAGTTTTATGTTTTTTGGAGGCCTAACGTGAAAGAAGCTTAAAATATTAAAATGCAGGATCAGGGTCCCACTGCAGTCACAAATGTTTACGCATCCAAAAACCTTTTAAATTCTAATTTTAGATGTTAAGCACATGTAGAAACAGAAATAGCCACTTTAGAGACTAAAATATGTGTTTCTGATATTTAGTCGTGCAGGCTGTCAAATCCTTAGCACCTCTTGTTATCGGAGTGGATGCTGCCTCAATATTTAAGGATTTTGCAGGATTTTGGCGAAAATTGACAAGTGAATCACAGCTAAGATGGGTAAGTGTTTTCTTTCCCCTGATGCTCTTTGTTTTTGTTCTTTGTTTGTGTTAATACATATAATTATTATTGAAAATGCATACTAGTACTCGGTGCACAATTCAAACTTAAACCAAGAATAGTAGGCACAGATTTGCAATTTCAAGGAATTAGCTCAAGAGTAGTTTTAGTAAATTTGTGAATCTATTAATACATACCATGACAAGTAGAGTGCTGCATCGAGGCTTTTTTACTCGATCGTCTAATAGTTTGCACGGATGACGCTAGATGGCTTACAGAATCGACAGTTACTTCGCTCGAGTGAATAACGCTTGAACAGGAAACGATCGGTATATGCTCGAAGCCCAGTAGTTCACGTACAACAGTAATTTGTCTGTGGTAGTGGACCTTCAAATATGCTTCGTGAAGTGAAAGATGCAGGGAAATTGAAACTAAAGTGAACATAGTCATCATCTTCATGTTAAAATGTAAGGTAACATGTTAAGTTACCGCAATAAGGCCCACCTAAAATTTTTTGCCTTTGAAACTGTCAATTTAGAAGAATCGACAATTATTGTTAGAGGACATGAAACTTTATTATGTTGGTTGCATACTATCAATATATAGCAGTCATATAATTACTCTAAATACAAAATAAAATGTGATGAAAAAATATTTGCAATGGGCCTTATTTTGTACCCTTATTCACAATAAGGCCCACGTAGCAACACTCAAAGTTCGATGATAAATTGTTACAAAACTATGCTTCAAAGCACAAAAACTAAGTAAGATCAGATTCGTCAGATTATTAACCACTTACGAAATAAAAGTCTAAGCTTACAATTCAGTTTCAGTCCATCTAGCAGCAAGGGCAAATGAAAATGTCCTCGTCCTGAAGTAGTATCCCAGCAAACTCCTCATGACACCATGTCCCGCATACCACACAAGCTCTTGGGCCTTGTTGTGTAACATGGCACGACATGCCGTTTCATAATATTACAGCTCAGCACAATAAAAGTACAACGGAAAACATGGTTAATGTTAGATGCAGACCAAGTATTATCCTACTGTCTTCACTACATGAACATATATAATACGAAATATGTGATTTGAAAGTTATATCTCACCTTTTTGCAACAGCAACAAAACTTCAGACTGCTCCAGTTCCGCGACAACTCATACTGCACGGGAATTATGGGTAATGTTCTTCCTTGAGTACTTTCAGCTTTCGTACAATGTTTCCATCTGGTAGTCGCTCTTCATAGTTTCAGAGAAACAGTCAGTGGGCTTTATTGTGATCCGGGCCTTATTGCGGTAACTTACCTTACTTAAGTCTCTCTCTTACCAATATGTGAAAATGAATAGAGGTTTATGGGCTGAAACTACCAGCACGAATTTTATATATATATTTGTATGATTATTGTCACATTGAAATGATATTTGATATTCTATATCTCGAGCGTGGGAGATTCGACCGAGTTTGAACGAGCGAAAGTGGTCCAATGCAGTACTCTAATGAAAAGACACATAAACAATTACTCAAAAATGCCATTGCTTAAATTACGCTATCACAATTCAAGTTGTGGCATAGTGGTAATGTTGTTGCTTTGTAATCAAAGACTCCTGGGTTTGATACCTAGTGGAGGTGTGTGCCCACTTTGAACTGTAGGTGTAGTCCAAATTAGCCTATCTGTGCATAAAAGTTGACTTAAAGCAAAACACAAACAATTTAAGTTATGTTTTCAATACATTATTATATCCACTATTCTATACTATACAGAAAAAAAAGTATTTTTTTTCTATTCCTTTCCCAGTGTATGCCTCACACTGGCTAACAGGCAATGTACATACATTGTAAACATAAATAAATACAATCAATGAGATATGTTATCTCCCGTTATGTGTTATCTTTAGGATAAACAAGCAGCAGAATTTTGGAATTTCCTCTGACTTGTCATGTTGACAGCACGTGTGTGAGATAACATGCCTATTTACAATTATTTTTTATGTATAGATTATCCATAAAATTTTGTACCAATTTTGAAAATAATCATCGGGAGTACAATGTGTGTGATAAATTGGTTTTGTTTGTTACAGAATAGTATGTGAGTGTGTGCTCACACATTTAAGAAATCTTTTACATCTAGCTGGATGTAGTAATTTGTAGTTATAAAATCAATTTTGTGACTTCTGCAGGGTTGAAATGTGATAGCTAGAGGCACATATTTTTGGTAAATAAAAAAAGCAACATTTTGGTACAAAAACAGTCAATTTCTGCTTCAAAAGCAGTAAATAAAATAAAATGTCACTGTTATAGCGGTGAAAAAGCAGTGTATATAAATTACATTTTGGTTTTTAAAATGTGAATGTAATCACAAATTTGATTTAAAACCTGCACTTACTACACAAAATAAATGTATCCCTTCTAATAGCACATTTAAGTCGTTACCAAAATATTATGTTTATTCCTATATAAAGGGGTCCATTTTTGCTTCTCAAATATTTACAGCAGAATTAACAAATTTTCCGTGAATTGCATAACTCTCAGGATAATTCTGACTTCAGAAAGTGTTGCGTCGGTAAATAAACTCTCAATTTCATGTTTAAGAGTTTATTTCGCATTTTGCAGCTCATTTTGCATTATTTCGTGACAAAGCAGGGTGGGATAATACACCTCACACCTTTCAGAAACAAGAAAATTTAACATTACAATGTGTTATTTCACATTTCGTGTTTTCGTCCAAAACGAAATATGCATGCCTCTAGTGATAGCTACATTCAGACTTATAACTACTTGAGGAATTTTAATTGTACAAATATTGAATGAAAACACCTTATTTTGTACATAATATAATTGCAGGTAGGTCCTGAGAAAGGAGTTCTTCACTTGGCTACAGCAGCTATAATAAATGCTCTCTGGGATTTGTGGGCAAAAATCGAACGAAAACCTTTATGGAAACTCCTGACTGATCTCGAACCAGAAAGGCTGGTGTCAACAATTGACTTCCGTTACATGTGAGTGCGTGGTATTCATATGTTGTAACATGTTCAGAATAACTTTCCCTCCCACCCAACAACATTTATTAATTAAAATTATGTAGATTTTTCAAGAATTAGAATTTTGATTGTTTTACTCTTATAATTATTTGCTTAAACCTAAGGAACAGAACTTATTTTTTCACTGAATATCTCTAATTTATATTTCATCTTGTGAGTGTACAATAAAACATTTTCTTCCCTTGCCAGCTGCAGAACTAATGTTCAGTTCATCAAATGCATTGTAAGAGTGCAGAATCGTCAGTGTTGCTGACAAGTGCACAAAGTTATTGACTTATCCAGCTTGTAAAAGTATCCCTTTGCATACCTACAATGCTGAGCTCATGTTAACAATATTCTTATTCTTTGTTTGATCTGACTGATAAATTTATAACATTATGTTAGCTGGGGAGATGTTTGATGGAGCCTTGGAGATACCTGGGGAGGACGTTCCTATGGTTTAACATGGTGACAATGAGACAGCCTGGAGGATGCTAAGCAAAAATTTTACTAGCTAGGGGATATCACCCCCCACCCCTCACTTTGAACACTGACAATCTGAGAATTGCTGTCTGGATTAAAAATTTTAAAAGAATGGTAAATGGAAATTTCGTCCCAAAAATGCAGTTTGAATGTTGGAGGCAAATACAGCTTTGCTTCTAACATCCAACTTAATAATGATTAAAGAGTTTTGAAATTAACATAATTAATAAATGTGAACAACCTAAATGGTAGATAATTATTATTAATTTCAAATCCACGTACACATTTTAGTAATAACTCATAAACAGAATAAAAATGTAGAAAAAAAATGGTACAGTAAAACCTCGTTAATCCGAAGTAATGGGGGGATAAGTTGACTTGTTTAACGAAAGTCCGGATTAACTAAAAGAACAGTAGAAAGTGCATTAAAACTCCGTTTATAGCAACAAAACACGTTTATTATGGTGTATTTAAAGAGCATAGGCCTAAATACACTATACAGTACAGTACAAAGTCTGCGGGAAACAGAATTTCATCAGTGGTTGACTGCCTTTTCTTTGCATTCTGCTTTTTTTTATTTTGTGCCTTTTGCCTGTCCAGATTAATCAAAGTCTGGTTTATCGGGTCCGGGATTAATGAGGTTTTACTGTACTTTGAAACTTCTACGATTCTTAAAATACTGCATTTGTTTAACCACTATCCTATCATATTTTTATGCAGTCTGCAACATATATTCTTCTTTTTACAATCAAGACTGTAAATATTAGTGCATACAGCATATGTTCAGAATAGAAAACTAGTTTTCACTGCTTATAATATGAATAATTATGTCAGTGAAATATAACAATTTCCTCCCCATAAATCTGAAATAAGACTGAATCATTGTTCCAAATTTTGGGTACAAAAACAAAATTTGAGTTTGTAGATTATGGATAAAAATCTGTAATAATCCAGTTCAAATCATGGGCTAGGTGATCTCAGGTGGAATGGAATTTTTCTGTCATTGTTCCTGCATATGTGGAACCCTGGATTTGGGGATGTGATTCATGCAGCTGGAGCATAGTGCTGATTGCATCACTTTCACTATGACCAAGGTCGAGACAAGTGTGAGGGCCCCGCATCCACACCCCGTGTTGTTCATGGTAATTCATCAGTTAGAACTTTACCTTTAGATTATGAATATCAGGTGTTTATTAAATTATGAAGTTGTGCTTTTTATATTTTAATTTTGTTTTGTCAAACTTACAGCTTGTTATTTTTCAGTTCTGATGTAATCACTCCACAAGAAGCCATTGAGATGTTGAAGGATATGCAACAAGGAAAAGAAGAAAGAGAAGAACAGATGAAGACTACTGGGTACCCAGCTTACACAACACAAGTTGGTATGTAAACTGCTTCATTACTTGATTCGAATTTGTAAAAGTTTATGTGCATTTTTTATATGTACCTAGGTATAGACTGGCTCAACCTTAAAAGTCAGTATGGAAGTAAATGGAGTACAGCCCACCACTCAGGAGACGATCCCTGATATAAGTCTAGTAACGTAGCGGCAGGTGTCTCCACTATTAGGGTTAGGGGAGTGCACCCTGAGTCAGAAACAAGCGCTGTGGTCTCGCTGTAAGCTTTAAGGCTTGATTCACATCTACGCTCAAATCACTGTCTGCGCATGTATAAACATTAGTGGTAAAGGTATGGTCATAGTCAATCTGGTGTTGATTTCTTGACAGAGCACACCGATTTTTCTATTATTTAAATAAAGAGCCTGCAGATTGTACTAACTACAATCTTTAAGATATTTCTTCTGGCGTTCAAAACAAATGGCAAAGAGAAAAAGATAAAAAGAGTTGTGAAAGCGGAGAACGTTTATTTGCACTTACAATGTGCAAAGCTACAAATGTCAACAATGGTAAACATTACTTTGTCGGTCTAGATTTGGCATGAAAATTCTCGGGATGATTGTTTCATATCGACACTGTTGGTCATTTCTTTTATTCGAATGTTTCCGACACAACATGGATAAATAATGTACAACTATCATAACTCTTACAACACCACAAAAAATCCCAAAGAAATCACAATTAAACACCCGCGCAGAAGCACAACGACAATGACCACAACTGAAGACTTCCTTCTACCCCTAAAATCTGCAAATAGACCGGTCTTCCCTTGTCCCTGTGCACGCCCTCTCCCCTCATTTGGAGATCTTCTCGTGAGCGGTGAGCTGTACTTCCCTCTCTCTCTAATAAATACGTTTTCCCAATAGCTCTGTCCTTCTCTACTACCGCTGCGTTGCCAGATGTTACAATATTTACAAAATGTAAAACTCATAAATTTGAAACGGCGAAATCATTATCCTGTAGAGTTTTTATACTCTATTTACTGACAGTATTATATAACCTGTCATAAATTCATATGATCTGAAATTTCCATAATTATGCAATTTTGCAAAACGCTTAATTTTTTCTAGTAAATACTTCAAACGCCATAAATATCAAACCGCTTGAACAACTTCGCCAGTTTTTTTTTGTATGGGATCTGCGGTGTTTGTAGGTATGATATTCTTCGCCTGAGTTAATTAATTTGCTTACGAAGAGATTTATATATATATATATATATATATATATATTTGATATTTTGTATAAATCATCAGACCGTAACACAAAAAACTTGGTTAGCGAGAAACTTTTCGGTTTGTCATGATACATGTGCAGACCAAGCAAGAAAAGTGTTGACCATTGTTTGAAGTTATTTTTAGAATGCATTGTTACTCCACAGCACAGTTATTTATTGTGCAATCGTAGTTTGTTTACGCGGGCTGTCTCACGTATCAAATACATCGCACGCCACCGAGGTTACAATTTATGTGCCCCAGTTCATAGGAAGTGCATGTGCTGTGTGATAATTGTGGATTGCATGTAAGTTCGTTTAATGATAGAGAAGCTGGAAAAAGACTCAGTATTGGTAAACTTTGAGGTAAAGAATGCATAATAGTTACACATATAATGCAAATGTAAAATAGTAAGTAGTGTCGAAATATACATTTTTACATGCAAATCTTCAGGTAACTATCGTTTTCCCCAAAATGCATCAAATACATAGGCTTTGAAGATTTCCTATACAATATTAAGGAAGTAAATTTGTCGCATTCATTAGCAATTAACAACGACTCGATGCGCCTCTGTTTGTTGATCTGGCAACACCGCGCTCCATTTAACCCATACTGACTTTTTAAGGTTGAGACGCACTATAGATAGGGAACTGCCAAGATGGTTTTTAGTTAACACATTCGGGTCTGGCCTCATAAAACAGCATTTTTACCTCTGGTCTGCGGTTTTTGGTTGTTTTTCAAAAAATCATAGAAAAAATATTTTTAATTTGTTTTTATTTGCCACATATTTCTTAAATCTACAAAACTTCCTCTTTTCAATTAACAAAAATTTGTTAAATTTTCTTTTCATTTTCAGACATTTTTTAATATTTTTTCAGCAATGTTTTGTGAAGAAAAAAAAAAGTTCAACATTGTAACAAATGTTAATATAGAGATATTTTAAGTTCGTAATCTGGAAATTTCAATAATTAACTACATAAACTATCAATACATCTTTTGAATCTTGCATAAGAATACTTCTTATGTACACATAACAAAAAAAAATACAAATTACAAGTAATTATCTTTTGTATGAAAAAGTGGCTGCAGGACAGGGCCAGACGATGTATCAGTTGGTTCTGCGTCATCTGTAAAAATTAAATAAATAAAATAAATTTTCATTTGACATACACTATACAAAATAATAAATGGAAAAACTAAAAATACATCAGTGCATGTAGTAGAATCAAGGAAGAGGCAAGATGAATAGACCCAAAAAATTACCTCTTCTCACTTCATTCATAAAATACTAGAGTTTGCAACACTGTTTATATTGTCAACAATTATTTATTACGAATATAACCTACCTTCCAAATCTTCAAATTCATCTGCATCATCAAAATCGTCGCTAACTTCAAACTCTGAGGCGGAATCCTCTTGCAGAATTTCCGCTATGCAGTCTGGATCTAACGATGCCATTCTAAACAATGCACAGTACATCAACCTGACAACAAACAGTCGTAGGTGCGAGATAAAAATAGCACATGAGTCACCTAGCGGTCGGAATTTCAACAGAGGGGCTTGAATGAACATACACATGAGACGAAGTACGAATATAGCCCGTAGTTCAATCGGCAAAGCGATTGCATGCCCGTCGTTCGTCCACATTGACTTTAAGTGCACTGCAGGCTACGCCTGTTGTGAGACCCCAATGTGTTAATGCTGCTGGCAGGCTAAACAATTTTTTGGAAGGGAGAACGGTATCAGAGAGGCTCCCTTGTTTGTAGGAAACCGTGACTTCAAATTATTGGAACAGTCTATCAATTGCCTTGTTCTAAAGAGGACCAATTGTATAGCAAAGCGGACATGGGAACTTCTCCACTTGATAAAATCCATGATGGAGTGTTTTGCACAGTGCACAATGAAGCCAGGGTCGAAACTTTCATTCCTGAGTAAGAGATGGACTGTTTCATTATGTTTGTACTGTCATGTATTTCATCGGTTCACTCATCCTCATTGTTGAGATCAGCCTAAAAAGCAAATGATGCAAAATACAAACAAACGAACATGCATTTGTTTTTAATTTTAAGATATTGACTAACAAAAAAACTTTAGATATGAATTCACAATTTTTAAGGGCTGTGAATAATTTTAATTTTCTCTCTATTATTGCAGGTTGGCTGGGCTACTCTTCTGACACAGTAAAGGAACTGTGCAAGAAGTATTTGACAGCAGGTTACACTAGTTTTAAAATAAAAGTAGGACAGAACTTAGAAGATGACAAAAGAAGATGTAAATTAGTCCGTGAAGTTATTGGATGGGATAAAAATCTGGTAAGAACATTTTTAATTTTTTTAATTTTTTTTTTTGGAAAAATACAATGGGCCCATAGCATATTTTGATGTGCGTATTACTAACAGCTAATTAAGAGAAACATTAAAAAGATCAAAGATCAATTACTTACATGTGTGAGTACGAAATGTCGATCAAAACAACGTTCATGACTGCCTCCTTCTTCAGGTTAATACGTATTCCTGGACACCTGACATGGTGTCACGTTAAAAAAGTGTTAGTTGAGGATACAGGTAAAAGGTTTTGGTAAAAAACACTTATGGAAAAAAAAACATAGTAGCTGTAATCTTCAGGGCCTCCCCATGGCGCAGTGGTAGCGTCATTGCCTTGTAATCAAGGGGTCCCGGGTTCGATACCCGGTGGAGTCACAAGTGGTTCGGATCCCACTTTAAACTGTAGGTCCAGTCCCGATTAGCCTTACTGTGCATAAAGTGGACTTAAAACACCAACTCAAACCAAGCTGTAATCTTCACAGTAATAAAACTCAAATCTAAAACCGTGCGTTTCCTATTCTAAAAACACTTAAAAGAAATGTCCTAAGCGGCTGTTAGAATACACCTGGCCGGTGCTTGGGAGAAGCGATTGTGCAGCGTAAGCTCAACACGGAGTAGTTTTCCCCTCTTGAAACTGGTGCGTCACCAGTTCAAGATGAACTCAATTTCCACCTCGGTGGCCTTCTTAATGTGACACCATGTTTGGTGCCTAAGAATACGCATTAACCTGAAGAAGGAGGCAGTCTTGACCTCTGAAATGTTGTTTTGATTGACATTTAGTACTCACACACGTAAGTAATTGATCTTTGATCTTTTCAACGTTTCTCTTACAATGGGCCCACAATCCCCATTTTTATATTGCCGCATTTCACATGTTCCTTTTAATATTCTCATTTCCAGTTCAGAAGATAGTTACAATTATTTTCCAGAGTTTGCTCATTAGAAAATTTAGCTTCAGGCCTCTGAAAAATGTATAATGGAGGATGTACTGTACATGTATTTCAAAACTATAATATTGGATGATAATTTTAAGAGATATGTTAGTATGTTAATAATTTAAGATAATCAGTTTTATAATATGAAATGAAATAATAACATGTAGACACTTTGTTATGAATAGAATGTCAAGTAACAGTTATATGTCTTAAAATCTGTGCACAATAAAATTATTCATTAATAATAATAATAATAGCCCGTGGCTCTACAGCCCATAAGGGCCTTGGCCTATCTCCCGACTGGCAGTCTCCCTCCCACAATTCTACCTAGAGGTGTGGAGATCTTCAACCGGTAATGGGGTGGTGTGGGGTCAGCACATCGAACCCCCAGCCATTATAGGAGATATCCGTGACCGGGTTATGCTACTCACTTGTAGCTCCCCAATTTCCTCACAATGGTGGGTTGCCACTGGTCCTATACGCAGGCCACAAACCCAGAGACTGAACCCAGGTGTACTCAAACCCACGCCATCCCACAGTCAAAGCACAGGACCTTAGACTGCACGGCCATATTCATTAAAAGAGAAAATCTTGTTAACCAGTAAGAAATAGATCTCACCCTTATAATTGATGATTCAACGTGTGATATATTATTATAACTGCAGTAATCAGCAAATGTGTTCACCCTTAATATATTATTATTAGAAAAAAATAAACAGTGATAGGGTGTAAGTAAGATAAAATATTCATGTTTATTCTAATCCAACTTCGAGTCTGTTGCTTTCCATCAGAAATATTAATGTTCATTTCATGTAACTAATTGAGATAATTTGACCTGTTTATTATATATCCAATACAAGGAAAACCATATTACTTTTGTGGCTTTTGCAGGACATGTACTATGTAGAAATTAAGTGGAAAATGCCAGCCAGCTTGACCTGTGTGACTCCTGTGTGTGCCACAGGACAATTAACATCATCTGCATTTCAAAGGCAACAGATCCCGTTGAATTGTCACTAACTGAGTCAATTCCATGCACACGTGTGCCCAGGATTTTTGAAAGGGAGGGGTTATGGATTTTTTTTTAAGTAGTTAGCCCTCATTTTGCCATCGTTTCCCGTCTTCAATGTTCTTTTCTTAGGAATACTGGACCAAAGGGGAGGATATGACCCTCACAAACCCTCATCCCTTTGGAATGCCATTGTCCATGCAGGTATAACAATGGAAGCAAAAAATCAGACAAGGTGAGCATTGGCTAGGTAGCTCAGTTCATATAACATTGGCACGGTATGCTAGAAACCCAGGTTCGAGTCCTAGTCAAGCCTGCATTTTTGTTTCATTTTATACAGGAAAACCATATGTTTGATGAATGATGTATTTATTGGCAGATGGTAGATGCAAATCAAATATGGGATGTCCAACAAGCGATTGCCTGGATGAAGGAATTGGCTGAATTTAAAGTTCTATGGATAGAGGAACCAACATCGCCTGATGATATTCTTGGGCATGCTGCTATTTCAAAGGTAATGAGGATAATGTACATAAGAAAATTTAATTATTTTTTTATGAAATTACTGTCATTTTCTCCTCTTTTAGTACAGTAGTACTTTAGTTGAATCAACCAGGTAGCAAATTCATGTTTATTCATGAAATATGTTATTTATTTAGAAAATTTGGTGCTACATTGATGGCTGAGGTATTTGGCTGATTGACTCTCAATCTCACCACCAAAAATTTCAAAATCAGCCTCTGGCCTGGAAATGGGTGTTTCTTTGTGAGTATCCCTGGATAAATGTAATCTAATCATCATCCTTCCTCATCTTCATACTAAACCGAAAGATGCTGAACAGTGATGAAAAATGAGCTAAATTAAAAAAATGTAATGGATGATTCACTATTTAATTTTTTTAGAATGGATTTTTGGTCTTCAGTTGTGTATGTCTTAAAGCAAGAAAACTTCGAATTTTAACTCTTCACTTCCAAATTTTCTCTTCATTTTCATTTCTTCAGTAATTAATTAAAAATTGCCAAGTGAAACTGGAAAAAAGAGAGTTAAAGGGACTATTTTGAACTTTAAAAATATTTTGTGATTTGGTGCTACATAATTATTCTATATTTAATTCCAATGTATGTTTGGAGAGAAAATTAGGTTTGACTTCTGAGATCTATCGTGCAATAAAGGAGTCACTTTTGTAATATAATGTAGGGAAGACCATTTAGCAACATAATTAGATATTGTTTCCTGGCACATGATATTTTGAAACAGTGAAAAGAAAAATAAATACCATACAGTGTGTTCAGTTTGGTTTGGGCCCAAGATAACACATGACTGCAGATGTAACACATGACTGCAGATGGCGAGGCAAGGCCATAACATCCCACTTATTTTTACGCACATATCTTCAGCATGCAGACAATTATATTTATATTGCATAATGAGTACTATCCTGTGTTATAAGAGTTGTTCAAAGTGGTCGCCAACTGCATTCACACATTCCCGGCATCTTTTCACGAAATGTTTGATTGATACGCAAAAATTTCTCTTCCGTAATTCTTGTAAGTTCTGTTCTTATAGTTTATCTATAGTGTGGGGATTGTTTCTGTAGACTATTTTTAGGGTTCCCCACAAATAAGTTGTCGCATGGCTGTAATTCTTGCACTATAGTAACTTTGTAAGGTTTCAGTTTCAACACTTTAGTAGCGGTATGGGCTGATATTTTTGAAACGCCTACTTCTTGTGAAACATGATGTAGGGATTTATTTGGAGAATGTTCTAATGATGCTCCAACTTCATCGAGGCTTTCTTCCATTAGAATTCTTTTTCGGTCAGCAATTCTAGCGTTCAATGATCCAGTTTCTCTTAAAAGTTGCCTAACTGTTCTGTTTCTCTACCTGGAGCTCCAACGCAAGGGAATTATAAATATAAATATAATGTCTGCATTCTGAAGATATGTGCGTAAAAATTAACAAGATGTTATGGATCGAATATGCTGGAATCTGGGCCATGCCTTGCTGTCTGCAGTTATGTGCTATCTCAGCCCCGAGCCAAATTGAACGCACTGTACTTTGGCTAGAATTTTAACCTGGGACAATTGAATTCTGTTCTCAAACAACTGAGTTTCTAAGACAACCTTTGTCTTCGTACAATTTTCAATTATACAGGTAACCAACCAGGTGACTGCATGTGTTTTCCTTTTTAAATAGTAATTTCATATTCATAAATTAACTTTATAAAACAAGGTTTATGAATTTTGCCTTTATATTTATATAAACAGTAAGAAACTGGCCGAATTGCACATCAAATTCAGGTAATTTATAGAAATACGGGATCAGTAATGTTATTGGCAACTTTAGCAATATACAAAAATACCAGTCTGCCTGTGTTGGCTGATATCAATAAAGAACAGGTTAATATGCTACACTTCTACTTGATTCCAATCTTATAGAACTGAACACTTACCAGATGTCAGTCTAGTGTCCAGGAGGACTCCTACAATGTGGGTGATATCTTGTTGCTTCCACCTTGGTGGCTAAGTACATCAATTTGTGGACTTATGATCTTACCACCAGAGATTCCAGGTTCCAGTACTGGCATGGGCAGGATTGTTTCTTTGTATCCTTAAGTTAATCATCATTCATCTTCATTGTCATAATTAGCGAAATAGAAAAGTTGCTTAAAATGTAAGATATTGAAGTTCTTAATGTCTGAAACCACGAAAAGTACATAAAATATTCATTTTATGTAAAATTTTGTTAAGCTTCAAATTGAGACATATTATTTTGTCTCTTTGGTGATTACGATCTGTGCAGAGACTATCCCGAATCTCGGCTACAAACAGTGTTCGCAAATAATTACAGTGGAACCTTGATGTTACGTTCCCGGATTTCACATTTTCCCGCATTTTAAGTTTTTTCTGCTTGGTTCCCGGAAAAACATAAAATCGAAGTTCCACTGTATGTCCTTTTTATTTGTTGTTAAAATGAAATAATGATTCATTTCTATAACAGGCATTGAAACCATATGGCATTGGAGTGGCAACTGGAGAAATGTGTAGCAACCGAGTAATGTTCAAGCAATTTCTGCAAGCAGGAGCCATCCAGTTTTGCCAAATTGACTCTTGCAGATTAGGAGGTGTCAATGAAATATTGTCAGTTTATTTCATGGCTAAAAAACTAGGCGGTTAGTATGTATTGAAATTTAAATATTGTAATGGCATTTATTCCTTCTACTAGAAGACACTTGTACATATATTTTAGTCAGTGTGGTTCAAACTTGATACATTTTGTAGGGGTGGCATAACTGTTTACAATCTTTTGTTCAAAGTTTTTGTTAGCTTTTGTCCATCTCGAGAATAGCATTGGTTCATTATAATTATGAAAGCAATCAACACAGACAAAATATGCTTAAATAACGAATATCAGTGTATTTACGTGTTTAAGTTACAACTTGGGAAAGTGTAGAGTAGTGGTTCTCAATCTTTGTGAGACAGCGGCCTGGTAAATCATTTTTTTTAAAACTCGATGCCCCAATCTCAACAGCTATTTTTTAAACTATATATATTAATTAATAGGTACCCTTGAAATTAAATATTAATAAATATATGATGACATAGAAATAGATAGCTATATTAATATTTAGGTCGTTCAAAAATGATTGACACTACCCTCATAACTTCAGAAATGTAGCAGTTTGAAATGCTTGGCTGGTGTGTGTCTGAAGGCAGGCAGGCTATAGTGTCACTTATTGTCACCAGTTGATGTTGCTACATCGTACAGGAAGAACAGTGCTGTATTATTTGTGCAGGCATGCAGGTGCATTTGTGGACAGACTGAGAAAATATGGAAGCAGGACAATGGACAGCGTGGTTCCTTTGGAGGAAAGAAGTGGCTGGTTAGGACATCCACATGAGGTTAGCAGCTATGTGTGGGAATGCAGAACTATGTTGGGCATGTGTGAGCATATGTTAGTCACCACACCATTGCTAACCTGGATGCGCTAGGATACATCTTGCACTTAGCTACTAAAATGCTTCCGCCCAAAGAATGGACTTGGAAATTCTATTTTTGTCTTTTCTGTCAAAAGTTAGGGAGGGTCACGTGAACCGCTGAACCATTCGGCTTTGACCAGTTGCCGTGGTGAGGGGGAATTCTCGTGGTATTCTGCGTTGCCAAGTGTATGCCTGACAGCAAAAGTTCGGCGTTATTGTGTGGTTTGTTTGTGTTTTTTTTTTCGTATCTGTGATTTTTATACTGAAAGATGATGAGCCTAACGTGAATACATCGGCGAAATCGGAAGAAAAAAAAAGTTGTCGGGCATGGTATTCCTCTGCGTGGCCAGACTCGTGAATTAGTAAGTGCAGTGCGAGATTATTTTGAAAATGAAAGAGATAATAATGGCCCTTTGATTCCGTTTAAAAAAAGTGATTGGGAGAACAGCAGCTGCTCTGGGCATTATCAGAACGTCCGTGCTGTCAGTCGGGAAGGAAAAGTCCCGCTTAATGGAGACAGACGCATCATAATATGCTATAGTACCACTGGAGTAAGCAGGATTTTATTTCGGAGGGTTGGAATTGTAAATGTGGATGTTACAAAGCTGCATTTTTTCCCGTGGGGTGGAATAAGTAATAAAACATTTCATAATTATTAGAGTTGAATGGATATCCACACCCATGCTGATTCTCTTACCTATCTCACCGATACCCTTGTTTGAAAATGACGCGTATTAATTAAAAGCTGTTCAAAATATTGACTAATATTAGTGTGTAAGTAAATACTTCCAATTGTGTGTATCAATTTATTAGGCTTGTGCTCTAAACGTAAGAATTACATCAAAATCTGAAAATACTATTACGTAATCACAAAATACACTTTTCCATACAACATTGGTTCAAAATAAAGGAAACTTGGAATTATGCATAAATTCAAGGACACCCTGAAAGTGCTTGCTGCATATTTGCAAGCCTCGCGAAAGATTAAAATGTTGGAAAAGTATCAGCCGGTGTCGATAAATATAATCCAACCGATATCTTCCGATACTGATACCACGGTTAAAAGTGGTTTAAAGACAAAAATGATATTTGGGAGGTTGATTTAAGACGTTCTTCAGTTACCAATTTGGTTTTCCTGATTTTTTTATACTTTTAGTTGAAACTTTTGAATTTCTCAAAATTTTGGGAGGGAACTGCAGCCCCATGAGTCCCCCCTCGACCCAACCACCCATTCTATATCACATAAATTCTGAATTCAACCTAAATATCAGGATCTTACTAAACATGCTGTAGATACTCTTGTGAGGATATCAGTAAAACACATAATGTTCGTTCACTTCCAATCAATTTACAATTCACTATTTGATATCGCTGTGTAGACAACAATGAAATTAATATAAACTATGGATAATATTGAGTAATCGGAACTCGACATGCAATTTTAACTGGCAAGCAAAACGAAATATGCCACGACAAGTAACTGGACCCTAAACCTTGATTGCAGTATGTTCATACGAACAGTCTCCACAATACCCTAGAAAGAATTCTAACCATTCGCAATAATTCCAAGTTTTCAGCTCATCTCCCCCCCCTCCCCCCTCGAGAGAATCCACCCCCAAAAAGGCCAAGCACGGCGAAGCCGGTTGCCTCGGTTTAGCAAGCGAATGCTTGGGTCTCTGCCTCCCTGCCTCTGCCTGAAATGCGAGCAAGCGAAGGGTGCATGTTGACAGGAAAAGATGTCCTGTACAACTGGAAAAAAAAAATCAGAATCTCAGACGTTTGGCAACATCGCTTTCCCCCCCTTTCACACTAGCACAAGTGGAGACGAAAAGTCTGGGGTTCCTCAAGTCCAAACTCTAACCGGAGCGACTTGATGCTCTGTTTGATGCAATGAAAGAGGCATGTACAGTGATGGGCTTCAGTTGGCTGTCCAAAATTGGAGCCGGGATAACCCCAAAGAATGGTTTGCTGCGGCAATACAAAAACAGCTGGAACGATGGTAAAGGTGCATAGACATTGGTGTGTATATAATGTGTACTCTCTCTTTGTTTAAAATAAATTTTTAGTGTGAAGAAAAAATACAGTATCAATCATTTTTGAATGGCCCAAGTAGTTCGCTTATAAAGGGTGTTTCATAAAGTGCGCAGTTTTTAAATTGCTTGTCATTTTTTTTTGAAGGTTGGCAACACTGTTCTTATCATTTTCGTAATATCTGATCACTCCGATTATTACTTGAGCAATTTGGCCGCGGTGGCTCAGTCGGTAACGCGTCTGACTACCATGCTAAAGGTCCCGGGTTCTATCCCCGGTCAGTTCAAATCCGGGAACTTTTCTAACGTTGGAAGCGGCCCCGGCGCCCACCCAGCGTCGAATAACATGGGTACCTGGGGGAAACCCTGGGGGGTAAAGGCGGTCAGGGGCGTGATGCTGATCACATCACCCCCACTCACGACCGGATCAAGAAAGTGTGGGGCGTTACCCCCACACCCCCTATACACCTTCATGGCATGGTGCTATGCACAGGGGAGCACTTTACCTTTTTTTTTTTTTTTACCTTATTTGTTGACATTTGTTCAGTTGAGTTACCATGGAGCCGTTCACTATCTAGCAACGCGTCGTTGTCTTGAAACACATTACAGTCTTGTGCACAGACAGTTCGTAATCTTCGCGCGATCTTCGGACGTAACAATGCCCCCACTGCAACAACAGTTAGGAGGTTGGTGAAGAAATTTGAGATATCCGGGTCAGTTGCAACCATAAATTCGCCTGAGCGAAAACGTAGTCGTCGCACAGATGAAAACATTGCAGTAGTACAAGACAGTGTGAATATTAGCCCTGCTAAGTCACTTCACCGTCGTTCACAGCAGTTGGGAATATCGGTATCCTCAGTGCAACGAATACTGAAAGAACACCTTCATATGCACCCTTACAAGGTTCAGTTGACGCAAGAGATCATGCGAAAAGAAGAAATTTTGCACAGTGGTTTGTGACAAAACAAGAAGAGAACGGGAATTTTGCAAGTAAAGTAATCAGTGACGAGGCACATTTCCACCTCTCAGGTTTTGTTAACAAACAGAATTGTCGCATTTGGGCTAAAGAAAACACCAGAGTGATCCAGGAAAAACAAATGCATTCGCTATGTGTCACAGTTTGGTGTGGATTTTGGTCAGGAGGTGTGATTGGCCCCTTCTTTTTTGAAGATGGGAATGAAAATGCAGTTTCAGTAAACGGTCCTCATTATCGGGACATGATCAGAAATTTCGTGTGGCCTGCTCTGGATGAACTGGATACCGTGAGTATGTGGTTTCAGCAGGATGGGGCTACCTGCCACACATCCAAAGAGACAATAACCTTACTGCAAGAAAAGTTTCCTGGCCACGTTATCTCACTTCATGGTGACAAGGAGTGGCCTCCGAGGTCGACCTCACCCCACATGATTTCTTTTTATAGAGTTATGTGAAGTCACAAGTGTACATGAACAAACCTCAAACAATCCCCGAATTGAAGAGGGGAAATCCAACGGGTAATTGGTTCAATCGACAGAGACGTCTGCACAAGAGTCATGGTGAACTTCACAGATCGTGTTACTGCCTGCTTACAAAATGGAGGTGGCATATGCCGGACACTTTTCACTTTTCAATTATTAAATCGTAGTGAATGTGTAAAATAATAAAAATAAAAATGTCAACTTTCGTGTAATTTTGACTGAGTTATTGCATTTTCAAAAACTGCGCACTTTATGAAACACCCTTTATATAGGCTTGTTTACAAATATAAATCACCATCATCCTTCGCCATTTTCTGACTCTGGCTGGGTCAACATAGAAGTCAAGCCTTTCCATTTTTCCCTGGTCTTCCACCACTCCTCTCTTCCCATGGTGTTCCAATCTTGTCCTCTTCTCCTAACACTCTCTGCTATCTGCTCTTTCCACCGACATCTTGGTCTCCCCCTTTGCCTTATTCCCACTCCTTTTGCATTGGAAGTATAAAATTAAGTTTAAATTAATTGTCAACTACTGGATCTTATTACAGCCTGATATAATATATGCCAGGCCCAGTACGTGGCCATGGCCTGGTGGTGGAGTGTAGCATGAGTAGTTTGTCCAGGATTTTTGTAAAAGGGATGTGTGATGTCTTCTTTCTTAGTAGCCAAGTGTGGCAATTGTATAACTTGCCACCTTTTTCTGCATTTGATGTTCATTTTTGTTAGGAATGCAAGGCCAATTGAGGAGGTGTTAAGACCCCCCCCCCCCCCCCTGTGTACATGCCATAATGCGTAAAACCCATTATGAATACTTAGTTGGTACAGGTCGGCATGGCTTGGCTTGGCACAGATTTGAAAATTTTTACTTTAAGGCAATCAAATGGTGAGTAAACCCATTATGAGCATCTAGTTCAGTTCGATACATGTTGGTTCAGATTGGCACTTGAGCAGAATGACCAGAATGCATCCTTGAGAATTAAAACTGGTTTTGGGCTTTTGTCCTTAACAGCCAGCTGTCCTTGAGCAGCCAGTACCAGCTAGACCTCAATGACCCTTGAGCAGCCAGTAGCAGCTAGACCTCAATGTTCCTTGAGCAGCCAGTACCAGCTAAACCTCAATGTTCCTTGAGCAGCCAGTAGCAGCTAGACCTCAATTATCCTTGAGCAGCCAATACCAGCTAGACCTCAATGACCCTTGAGCAGCCAGTAGCAGCAAGACATCAGTTATCCTTGAGCAGCCAATACCAGCTAAACCTCAATGTTCCTTGAGCAGCCAGTAGCAGCTAGACCTCAATTATCCTTGAGCAGCCAATACCAGCTAAACCTCAATGTTCCTTGAGCAGCCAGTACCAGCTAAACCTCAATGTTCCTTGAGCAGCCAGTAGCAGCTAGACCTCAATTATCCTTGAGCAGCCAATACCAGCTAGACCTCAATGACCTTGAGCAGCCAGTAGCAGCTAGACCTCAATTATCCTTGAGCAGCCAATACCAGCTAAACCTCAATGTTCCTTGAGCAGCCAGTAGCAGCTAGACCTCAATTATCCTTGAGCAGCCAATACCAGCTAGACCTCAATGACCCTTGAGCAGCCAGTAGCAGCTAGACCTCAATTATCCTTGAGCAGCCAATACCAGCTAAACCTCAATGTTCCTTGAGCAGCCAGTAGCAGCTAGACCTCAATGACCCTTGAGCAGCCAGTAGAAGCTAGACCTCAATGTTCCTTGAGCAGCCAGTACCAGCTAAACCTCAATGTTCCTTGAGCAGCCAGTAGCAGCTAGACCTCAATTATCCTTGAGCAGCCAATACCAGCTAGACCTCAATGACCCTTGAGCAGCCAGTAGCAGCTAGACCTCAATTATCCTTGAGCAGCCAATACCAGCTAAACCTCAATGTTCCTTGAGCAGCCAGTAGCAGCTAGACCTCAATTATCCTTGAGCAGCCAATACCAGCTAAACCTCAATGTTCCTTGAGCAGACAGTCCCAGCTAGACCTCAATGACCCTTGAGCAGCCAGTAGCAGCTAGACCTCAATTATCTTTGAGCAGCCAATACCAGTTAGACCTCAATGACCCTTGAGCAGCCAGTAGCAGCTAGACCTCAATTATCCTTGAGAAGCCAATACCAGCTAAACCTCAATGTTCCTTGAGCAGCCAGTACCAGCTAGACCTCAATTATCCTTGAGCAGCCAATACCAACTAAACCTCAATGTTCCTTGAGCAGCCAGTACCAGCTAGACCTCAATTATCCTTGAGCAGCCAATACCAGCTAAACCTCAATGTTCCTTGAGCAGCCAATACCACCTAGACCTCAATGATCCTTGAGCAGCCAATACCAGCTAAACCTCAATGTTCCTCGAGCAGCCAGTAGCAGCTAGACCTCAATGACCCTTGAGCAGCCAGTAGAAGCTAGACCTCAATGTTCCTTGAGCAGCCAGTACCAGCTAAACCTCAATGTTCCTTGAGCAGCCAGTAGCAGCTAGACCTCAATTATCCTTGAGCAGCCAATACCAGCTAGACCTCAATGACCCTTGAGCAGCCAGTAGCAGCTAGACCTCAATTATCCTTGAGCAGCCAATACCAGCTAAACCTCAATGTTCCTTGAGCAGCCAGTAGCAGCTAGACCTCAATTATCCTTGAGCAGCCAATACCAGCTAGACCTCAATTATCCTTGAGCAGCCAATACCAGCTAGACCTCAATGACCCTTGATCAGCCAGTAGCAGGTAGACCTCAATTATCCTTGAGCAGCCAATACCAGCTAGACCTCAATGTTCCTTGAGCAGCCAGTACCTGCTAGACCTCAATTATCCTTGAGCAGCCAATACCAGCTAGACCTCAATGACCCTTGAGCAGGCAGTACCAGCTAGACCTCAATTATCCTTGAGCAGCCAATACCAGCTAGACCTCAATTATCCTTGAGCAGCCAGTAGCAGCTAGACCTCAATTATCCTTGAGCAGGCAGTACCAGCTAGACCTCAATTATCCTTGAGCAACCAGTACCAGCTAGACCTCAATTATCCTTGAGCAGCCAATACCAGCTAGACCTCAATGACCCTTGAGCAGCCAGTAGCAGCTAGACCTCAATTATCCTTGAGCAGCCAATACCAGCTAAACCTCAATGTTCCTTGAGCAGCCAGTACCAGCTAGACCTCAATTATCCTTGAGCAGCCAATACCAGCTAAACCTCAATGTTCCTTGAGCTGCCAGTACCAGCTAGACCTCAATGACCCTTGAGCAGCCAGTAGCATCTAGACCTCAATTATCCTTGAGCAGCCAATACCAGCTAGACCTCAATGACCCTTGAGCAGCCAGTAGCAGCTAGACCTCAATTATCCTTGATCAGCCAATACCAGCTATACCTCAATGTTCCTTGATCAGCCAGTACCAGCTAGACCTCAATTATCCTTGAGCAGCCAGTACCAGCTAATCCTTAAATATCCTCAAGGAGCCAGTATCAGCTAAGCCATGCTCCAGAAACACCACCACAAACTGCTATTCTAATAAGCTCTCTCCATTAAAACCGTGGGCTGGTGTGATGCCATGCCAACTATTCAGAATTGTTTCCAGCTTAAATCTGTGAGCCATCTGCAAGGAATCACACTTAAGCTGAACCTATTGCATTACGCTGTCAGAACTCTACCTTAGGATGTGTAATTTCATATCAATGAAGTAAAATAAAACTCATCGCTATTTATTGATGTTCTTTTGTTTTGTCAGTTCCTGTTTGCCCTCATGCGGGAGGAGTTGGACTGTGTGAGATGGTGCAGCACCTGCAAATCTTTGATTACATCTGCTTAAGTGGAACAACGGAAAAGAGAATGGTGGAATATGTAGATCAACAGCATGAACATTTCGTTAACCCGACAGTCGTTAAACAAGCTCACTATATAGCCCCAACAGTAAGTACAATCACATATCAATGTCACAAACATGTAATTGTTTTTTAAACACAATATTTGTACTGCGTCAATGTAAAGTTATTAATAGTGCAAAGAAGATACATAGAACTTGATATTGGAAACTCGTTCAATATTTTGCTACATCCAGGGTAGCAAAGTTTATTAGATAACACAAACCTCAGAAAGTTAATAATACAGGATGATCTGTTTCAGATGTCAGAAAGTAAATTATTATGTACGTATCTCAGAGCAATTTGTTGTCATATAAGCAGAAAGGATGTAAGTTTCGACTGAGTGGAGGTTTACAGAAATCAGCCACAGGTCAAACACATGTGCTAGCGTGCATGTAACACATGAACATTTCGCATATCATACGACATACTGTACATGCTATGTCTACCATGTATGCTAGCACCACAACGCAGCTAAGTCTGTAAACCTCCACTCAGTCGAAACTTACATCCTTTCAGTGGTGGCTCGTAGATGCGTGCTACAGGTAGATGTTGTTTCTTGCATTTACAATTATACCCCCCCCCCCAAACACATACACATTTACACACTCTTGGAGCCGCTAGCGTACACAGGTTTTTTTTCCCGAGGTGTCTGGAATTGTAAAGGTCTTGTATCACATAGCTGCTTTCTACGTACGGCTGGAATAAACTATAAAATATTTTGCAATCACCGATTTAAACCTTCATTTCAAAAGCTATTCTAAGACAAAAATGGCAATCTGAGATCATTTTAAGGGGTGTTTGCATTTAACACTGTTTTTTTTTTTTTTTGTTTGTTTCCGAGCTCTGCTGCCTTCATCCGAAACTCAAAATTTGGAAATAGGATGTAGCCCCCATCAATTTCCTAGTCCCAAACTCTCGTACGCCACTGCTTGGAACAAGAGAGCACAACTGATTATTTACAATGACTGCTCCATACACGCATGACCATGAACCACACGAAAAAATTCATGTCTGCTGATTCTGTAAAGCTATCCGCAAACTTTCTTCTTATACTGAGATGACAACACTTACCATGCTGTGGATCTTTGTAGCATGCTAGCAGACAGATTTCCCGAGCTGATTGGCTCCGACCCTACCTCCCTCACAGAACCAAGGGTCATTCAGCCAGATTCGGCATGCCGTGAGGTTTCAAAAACATGCTATGAAGCCAATAGCACGGTATTCGTTGTAGCTTAACAGCATACGGAAAATACATAGCACACTGCAAATTTTTGAGCCTCTTAACATGAGAAGTTTCATTTCACAGGTTTTTTTTAAACTCCTTCAATCTATGAAATGTGTCCCTTTCTTTCTTTTCATTTTAGTAAATTGAGTAACATGCTATAGCACGGTAGCATGTATTACGCAGCCACCACTGCATCCTTTCTGCTTATATTACAACCAGTAGTGTGCAGTGACCATTTAATTAGCCGAAGCACTGAATATATAATTTTTAAATAAACAATAGCACATCAAGGGGCAGGCTTGCCTTGATAAAAACACCGCACTCCACTGCTTTGCGACATTTTAGTCTTTCACGGGCTCCGCAAAAATGCCTCTCGACACTTTCGGGGAGTCTAAGTATCCTGGGAATTGTGCAAAATTCGAATTGCATGCCAAAGCAGTGCTTCGGTAGCTTACCTTGTATGCACACCACTGAAATCTACTCAGAGATATGTGCATTAACCTCTTGTATGTAACGTTTTACTTTTCTGACATCTGAAACAGATCACCATGTACTCGGACCTCCTTGATGTTGTAGTTGCCTTGTAATAAAGGGGTCCCTGGTTCAATACCCAGTCAAGGCACATTGCACTGTGGTTTGGATCCCACTTTAAACTGTAGGTCCAGTTCCGATTAGCCTATCTGTTCGTAAATTAGACTTAAAACAACAATTCAATTCAATTTTATTCATAACATACTCAAAAACGTTTAATTTACAAGCTTCATTGATTGACAAGCAATTTGTAATATTACAAAATGCAGTACAGTAACACTGCATGTTACAAACCAAATAGAAAAAACAGGAAAAAGAAGAAAATAAAAAGATTCAAAACTAACCTGTGACCGTCCCTACATCAGATTTATCATCCTTGTCATCTCATGTAATGAAGACTGTTTGAAAGTATTGTGCTTAAAAAATAAGCAAGTGTCCAATAACTAATTAGAAAGTAAGCAGATACTAATCTCTAATATTGTTTATTATGGGTGATATAAGATCTAATTAATTTGACAACACTTGTAATAGTTTTCTATGTAATTTCTCCTTGGTTGTAAGAATATATTGAGGCTGGTGCTACTTCCAATCCCTAACCAAGGTTTTTTTTCCTCAGTCATACAAGACATAGGGAGCCTCTTCAATGGCGTAGTGGTAACATCGTCACCTTGTAATCAAGGGGTCCCAGGTTCTATGCCCGGTGGAGGTACATAGTGCTTCGGATCCCACTTTAAACTGTAGGTCCAGTCCCAATTAGCCTTTCTGTGCATAAAGAGGACTTAAGAACTCGAACTCAAATACAAGACAAAGGGTGGTACTTTTAATGATGGCCCCAGATGGTTCTTTCCACTTTCTTGTATCTTTTCTGCCATCCTCCTCCATCTCACAGGGCACACGTTCCATTCATACCACCATTACACATGGAATTGGCATAGCACTCACCAACACATGTTTGTGAATGTTTTATTAATTTTCAACTGCAATACTGTAATTGTGTAATGCAGTGGCAGATTAATGGCCTTCTCGTGTTGGGAATGGATGGTCTTTTTCTACCGCCACCCACACTAGGGTCATTGAGTGTTTGTCATTCAGTTTAGAAGTTTTCCGTAATTATGTTTGCTTAATTTTAGATGACAAGGGGTTACAGACCTGATATCATAGACCACAACCTACAAAAAGGTGAACGTGAATAGAAATGAAAATTAACCTTTTGTTGCGTCTAAAAATAAACAAGAGGTTTTCTGACAATACATGTCAAAGAAACACACAAAAAAACACAATGCATTCTAAAAAAATGCAAGTACAGTGTGCTTACAAACCTAGAAAGACTATAAGACAAAACTTATCAGGTTTTGAAACTTACTACAAAAATCTCTTGAACTCTGGTATCTGCAATATAAAATGCAAGTTCCAGAGAAAGTATAGAGGAAATGTAAAGACCCACCAAGGACAGATTTTCAGACCACTTGGCTTACATTTTCGAGGCAAAAAACTAGTTTCAAGTTTGCTAAATGTGTTATTAAAACCAGTCACCAATTGTAATCAGATTGTGTCCTTTTTACCACATGCCAAAGGTAAAACAGAGCAGGATGTTAAGGTAGGTGTGCACATAATTTTTAAACTAGGACTGAGCCGATACTGATGACGATGTATCGGTATCAGCCGATAACAGTACTATCGGTATCGGAAAGTATCGGTTGGAATTGATTTATAAACATAATGCGTCTAGAATGCATTTTGATTTAAATATATTCTGTAGATTTAAAAATATAGATGTGTTTGATATAACCAGAAAACACTAACTGCTGAGTGATTTAAGTCCTGGGCAGAAAGGGTTAATGTATATTTTGATCCTTCTTTCAGGCACCTGGCTACAGTACAGAAATGAAGTCTTCAGACCTGGTAGTGCACGAGTACCCGTATGGAGAGAAATGGAAAGAATTATTTGCTGCAGGTCTCTTTCAAGATCCCCGTAATTTGCCATGTGGAGGAACACCTCTTTAAAGGCCATTTTGAGAAATGGGGTGAGAGAAAAGGGAATTATTATGTAAGACATGCACAAAAATGACAATGTATTAATACATAAATAGATATTATACATAAAAAATAGATGAAGAGATGTATTTTTTCATCTAAGCAACCTATTACTTACTGGTTTGGTGGTCAAGCATGCTAAGAGGTCAACTTTCGATCTCTCTACCCAAGTTCAGGATTGGTCCGGGGACCTAGGCATGAGTGTTCTTTGTAAGTGTCCCTTCATCAATTTCATCATCACAGGCCCTTCCTGATGGTGTAATGGTAACGTCATCACCTTGTATTTAAGAAGTCCCTGGTTCGATACCTGATGGAGGCACATAGTAGTTCGGATCCCACTTTATACTGTAGGTCTAGTCCAGATCAGCTTTTCTGTGCATAAAGTGGACTTAAAACAAACTCAAAATCATCCTCATCATCACAATTAGCCAAAAACAGCAGAAAAACTATGCTAAATAACAAAAATACAAATTTATCATCTATTACAAGTGCTGCTACAATATGGTTTCAATAAGTTGTGGTATGTGCAGTACAGGGTTTCCCAGTATCCTTGGATGCCAATTGCCCCATTTGAAAATAACATTTTTCCTGGCTGTATCCATGTTTCTGAATGCCGCAACCTGCTCTGCACTCTTACTACTTTCTTCCCAGCAAATAGTGCGTGAGTGCTATTGTAAGTTCTGTTCAGTGTGTTTCAAGATGACTGCAAAACATAAATTAGAATGTTCTGATTCAAAGAAGACTGTCTATATATCACAAGTCACAATTGGCGGAAAAGGTTTCCACCTGTGTTTGAAGAATAGTGGCATTAAATATAAAACAAGTTGAAAATACTTCAACAAAGAATTTTGAATAACACATAGGAGTCGCTGAAATGTAACGCAGCAAGCTTGAGGAATAGACCACTAGAATAACTAACTATTGTCATTATCTGCAACATCTATTAGTTGTGAAGATGAAAGATGAGTAGGAATGTTTATTAAGGCTATATACAAGGGCTGATTTTTTAGTAGTGGCAACTATTTATTTTCTAGGCACTTGGTTTTAAGTTTTACAGACCTTCGATGTAGTCCCCAGCGTTGCATACAACATGTTGGCAGCAATGTGGAAGCCGTCAGATGCTGTTGGCATGGCCTAATCTGTTGATACTGTGAAGAGAGTGATCTACTGCCAGAAGAATGTTTTGAACTGTTCGGAAGCGAATCCCAAGAAGAGGTTCCTTCATCTTAGGGATAAACCTGTTGCAGTCCATGGTGGCACTGTCGTGCTGTTCGACCTCTACCACATTCAATTTATAACCAGCTCCGCTACTGCTTCGTAAACATCGCAACTGCACTCCGCGACCGCTCGCTCACAACTGCTTTGTTCTTGTTGTCACTGCGCACGGGCATGGAGTGGGAAGAGTGAGTTCATTTGCTCTGAGGGAGGGTACGCATGTAACTAACCTTTGGTATAAACAACTTTGCCTGGCTCCGTTGCATGGTCTCCAAACAGCATACTTGCCACTACTAAAAAATCAGCCTTTGTATTATGCTTTTGCAATTTTGTCCCGTATTTACAAATTGTTATTCCAATATTGTCCCTTATTTCTAACTTGTGATTGCAATGTTGTCCGTTATTTCCAACCTGTAATTGCAATGTTGTCCCTTATTTCCAACTTGTGGTTGCAATTTTGTCCTTTATTTCTAACTTGCAATTTTGTCCCTTATTTCCAACTTCTGATTGCAATATTGTCCATTATTTCCAACCTGTAATTTCAATGTTGTCCCTTATTTCCAACTTGTGATTGCAATTTTGCCCCTTATTTCCAACTTGTCATTGCAGTCTTGTCCCTTATTTCCAACTTGTGATTGTAATTTTGTCCCTTATTTCCAACTTGTGGTTGTAATTTTGTCCCTTATTTCCAAATTTTCATTGCAATTTTGTTCCTTATTTCCAACTTTTCATTGCAATTTCTTCCCTTATTTCGAACTTGTGATTGCAATTTAGTCCTGTTTTTCCATCTGACAACCTGGCAACCCTGGTGTAGTATGTAGTATGTATCTGAAGTGTATGTTCAAATGAGCAAAACTGAACAATGAATATGGTGGCATTCTTCCCTCATTCATTTGCTGTGAACATGCCTCAACATGTCATTCTAATGCAGTGTCAACTTGGAGGTCAAGCATTTTGAGTGATTGATGTATGGTCTGAGCACTAAAGGTTCTAGACATTTCTTTTTCATCATAGAAATTTGGCAAATCATCCAGCGTTCATTTTGTCACTACATTTCAGGGTCGTTTTGAATTCTGGTTGGTATTGCAGGATTCCCACTGACTCAAAAATCCTTAAAAAAAAGTCGGGGAAATCAAGTGAAGTGCAAAAGGTCGTGGTAAAGTGTAACGCACCCAAATCCAAGTTTACAGAAAGTCATGAACGTGCGGAAACTTGCACGTTACAAAAGTTAGGGAATTTTCTGGCCAGAATTAGTAGGAACTCTGATTAGTCACTATGTGTTATCTGGAAGGAACTCAACTACAAAGGTATTTTCAATATTACAGTTGTTGGACCTTTGGCCATAATATGTATTCATAAGTAAGTCTTCAAGCTTTCCTGGCAATGAATGATGAAAATATTCTCCCAGACTATCAACCAGGAGAGTTGGAAAGGAGAGAGTGACGTTAGTTCTCAAAAGCTTGGAATGCTTTCCACAACTTACCTGGTTGATAGCCCGAGAGAATCTTTTCATCAATATGTATTCATGTCAAGATATTACAGGGTGTCCCACTCGTAAGGGGCCCCAGAAAAAGTGTTATAAAAATCTTAATAAAAGAGGATATGAAACCAAATTTGTACATGACATACCTTTATGATTGAGAAATGAAGGTACATTACAAGAAGTGCTGGAACTGACACAGTTCAACACGGCGCTGCATGTTCATGAATGTTGCTGCCAGAGTATTTGGCGTGACTGCCTGGATTTCACGGCAGATGTTCTCACGTAACTCGTCGATGGTGCGTGGTTTGTTCTTGTACACACTACCTTTAAGGTGACCCCACAGAAAAAAGTCAGGGTGGGGGTCAAGTCCGGTGACCTTGGGGGCCATAATCCTTTCAAAATCACTCGGTCAAGGAAAAATGATTCCACCACAGCCATACTCGCATCAGACATGTGGCATGTTGCCCCATATTGGTACCAGCCAAGTGTAAGTTCCTCGTCATCCAACTGGTTCACAAATTCATGAAACAATACCTGGTACACATCACTGTTGACAGTAGTGTCAAAAAAAATTGGCCCGATGATGTGCCGCTGTGATAATGCACAGAACACACCCACCTTCTGTGAATGAAGGGGTTCCTCAACGATTGCATGCTGGTTGTCACTACTCCATAAACGTGTGTTTTGTGAGTTCACGTATCCTGACAAGTGGAACCACGCTTCATCACTGTACCACGTGTACGAGTTACGTGAGAACATTCACGAACATGCAGCGCCGTGTTGAACTGTGTATACAGGTGGGGGGAGGTCACTTCCAGCACTTCTTGTAATGTACCTTCATTTCTCAACCATAAAGGTATGTCATGTACAAATTTGGTTTCATATCCTCTTTTATTAAGATTTTTATAACACTTTTTTTGGGGCCCCTTGCGAGTGGGACACACTGTATTAGCATAATTAAATCAGAAGACTTAGGTGGGAAGGCCATGTGGCACAAACGGGAGAGGAAAGAGGAGTTAACAGGATTCTTGAAGGCCAAGACGAAGATGGAGGGAGGATAACATTGAGATGGACCTAAAGGAAATCAATAAGGATGGAAAAGATTGGATTGATCTTGCCCAGGATAGGGACAGGTGGAAGGCTTGTGTTGCACAGCCATAAACCTTCGGGTTTAAGAATGCTCGAGAGTAAGTTAGTAAGTGGACCTTTGGCCAATGCCAGGGAAGCCATTTTTGAAATTTTCTCTCATTTTGAAAAACCGCTATGATTTTCCAAATTCCGAAAAATTATATCTGCTTGGAATTGCTTTTAAAGCATTCACATGAATTTTTGTGATTAAATTTCTCTGTTTAGATATTCAAAATATTTTTTTTCCTACGTAAACCTATTGTACTATTGCAAATATCTAGGCAACAGTGATAGCAAACTACATGAGAATTCACATGAATGCTTTAGATGGAAATCTAAGCAGATATAATTTTTCAAAATTTGAAATATCATAACGGTTTTTCGAAATGAGAGGAAATTTTGAAAATGGCTTGCTGGCTTCGGCCAGAAGTTTAGCCAAGCCTTAATCCTTCTTTGCAGCATTTCTCCACTTGGGATTACAATCCATATCAAATTAAAAAGAGCTCACAAAATTAATTTCAATATGAGTTTATTGTCTTTTTTGTTGCAATTATAAAATAATGTGAACAATTCTACATTATTAATGAGAATATATTTATTTTTTACTGCACGTATGTACATTGCATTATACTTATATATACATATATGTTTCAACTGTGTATACCACCTTGATTACTACACTTATAAAAATTATATTGTCCTATTCATATTTACAAAAAGATTCTTAAGCATTGATTGGATGATTTTTGGTTACCAAAAGAACTATATAATTAAAAAATAAAATGTGGGAACTCATATAAAAAACTTTGCTGACTACAATGAGCAATATTTGGCAAGGATTATAGATAATGTGCATTATAGGCAATGATTGTGCATTCAAAATATTACATTATTATATAAATTACAACTAGCATATATATGAGCAACATTGACTAGATTCAATATTTGAATTAAAAATACTAAAATTTATCACACTTTTCATGTACGGTTTATATATTTTTCTTTATATTAGAAGATACCAAGTTCTTTCACATTTTACATATTATTTCTGTAAAACTACAGGATAGTAATCAGAAAAAATCTTTCCTGTAGTCACTTGTTACACCTCGTTCGATAGATCCTCAATGGTGCAAAAAAATTTCAGTTATTTTCTATTGAATCAATACAGTTAGGGGTGGTATACCAAGGCGAGGCCTTTCACCTTTGAAGCATTCGTCCATTTGTTGATCAACTGCTATAAAGTGTATTAGTGTGAGAACATACAGCGCAAATGATACACCTTGTGTTTACTCAACTTACATGTTGCAGAAAAATCATTACACTGAGAAAATTACAAAAAAAAAGGTATGACTGTTGGAGCGTCTTTTACACGCCTGTAGTAAACTTTATTTCCTAAATGCTGTTGAAGTGTATACAAATAATTCTCAACATTCCTGTGTGCTGCAATTAGTAATTTGGCCACTTTACAACTTCAGCCAAGTACAGGTATGTTTGCGTGTCATAGAAGTATTATATTTTAGATCAAAACCCTTTTTTATAATGACATGCTCAAGGGGCAGGGCTTGGCTCCACGGGCCCAACCCTTAAATCCACCCTTAATGATAACGAATTTTAGATCTGAAATTTCGAGAGATGATGTTACAATCTTATGCACATTGCAAACATTTTTCATCAGTTACAAATTGTAGACCCGGGTTCGATCCCCGGCAGGATAGAACCGGGATTTTTTCCACCTGTCCAATCACCACCGGCACCCACCCAGCATCGTATAAAGTGGGTACTGGAAGAAACTCTGGAGAGCAAAGGCAGCCAGAGGCATGGTGCTGATCACATCACCCCCACCTTTGGCCGTGATCAAGGAAGTGCGGGACCCTAACTCCACATCCCCCTATATGCCTTCATGGAATGGTGAAAAGCACAGGGGAACACTTTACTTTACTTTTACAAGTTTCAGACATTTCCCTTTCACTGACATAATTTGAGCATACACAAAGACAAACTTACAGTTTTAAAGACGAAACCTACAAAAGTGTGATCTCCATTTGCCAAGCTTAGTCATGTAGTGGTTGCAGTGTATCTGTAATTACATTCCAACTGATACGAGGGGGCATCAATAAGTTTTGCCTGTTGAGGTATAATTTGTTTAATAATGGAAAGATTGAAACAATGAACATACATATAGTTTGTCTATAGTGTCCTCTACTCAGAGTTACCATTACACATAGTGCCCATTACTTGAAACTGTAGGTCCAGTCCCAATTAGCCTTACTGTGCATAAAGTGGACTTAAAACACGAAATCAACCAACCAACCAACATAGTTCCCATCACATTTGTGCCAGTGTTTTCCCAGGCCTCAAAACCAGTTTAGAAAAATTACACAAAATACTCCCTGTCTCACCATTTCAGAGTTATTTTAACCTGTAGGTCCTGAAATCTCGTGGCACGAAGCACAGACTTTACGGTATTCCAAACTCTCATTCATCGCCTGTGCTGACCTATAGGACATGTGCACTGCATCAGCAATTTCCTGGATGGGGTTGCATTGATCTGCTCGAATGAGCTCATCAACCCTGTGGCGATGACCAACGTTGAAGGCCTGCCACTCTTTGACTTGTCCACAATTTCGGTTTTTCCCTTTTTGAACTTCTTTACCCAACACCTAACATTGCTCACGTCGATCACTGCATCACCATACATGTGTCTCAGGTGCATATGGAGGATGTCAACAGCCGAACAACCCTCTTTCGTCAGGAACTCAATTACTGCTCTTTACATCAGCTTCTCCTCCATGCTTTAATTCGTACAATCGGAAAAACATGAGCACACAGTGATAGAGTAAGAACATGTGCACAACATGTATTGAGCATGTTATTATAAGTTCACGTAATTACTAGTTATGAACAGGCAAAACTTATTGATGCCCCCTCGTACATTCAGATAACAACACACTGTTGGCTCATTTATATTTTTTCACTTCAATATTAAGTTGTAAAAGTCCCATGAAGAATCTGAATGGTTCATTCATGTCCTTAATTAATTTATGTGAGTACCCATGCAGGAGATGTGGCCGCCATTCCCTGGGTAGGTGATCTTGGGTGGTAATTTTTCTGGGCATGTCTCTGCATAAAAGTGGTTCTAAGGTTCACCTAGCCTCTAAAAATATTGGTGCCTGAGGAGTAAAGGAAACTGGAACATGCATGGTGCTGATCACACCTTCAGAAATGGCCACCCTCAATGAGCCAACATGCCTTTTTGCAATGATCAGGGGATTGTTTCACCTCATACATAACTGCAATATTTTTTACACAGACATGCACCTGTGGCACAAAAGCCTGTGAGGGACAGTGCCTACCAACAGACTGCAGGCCTTAATCCCCCATATCTCAGCAGGGGTGGGCGATCATGTAACCAGTTATGGGGTGACGTGTGGTGGGCACAACAACCCCCCCAGTCTTTATTGTGGGTTTCCTTGACTCGGTTGTGTTATAAACCTGTTAACTGGGGTGGAGCTCTATATATAGACTCACTGAAATGGGCCTTTTTTGCGGAGCATCTATTTATAGATGGTATTTCAAAATTAACGGTTCTTGTATTGGGGCACGTCATTTTTATAACACCACATTTTCGTGCTATTATTAGTCTGTTGATGCTCCGTCAGTTCCTGAAAAATATATTTTTTTGGCAATATGGAATTAGAGCCACGGTTGTCTAGTTGGTAGGGTGTTTGACTGCCATGGGGAAGACCCGGGTTTGATTCATGGGGTGTCAGAATTTTAACAGCCTAGTCCCTGCATAAAGCGGCTCTGTGGCTCACCCAGTCTCAAATCAGTGTGTCCTTGGGGGCAACTCTGGAGGGTAAAGGCAGCTGGAGCATGCTGCTGATCACTCACCTCCAAAATGGCCAAGATCGAGAATATGCAGTGGGGGTGTGGAGCCATACTCCCCACATCCCCTAAATGTGCCTTCAAGGCATGGAGCTGCATGCAGGAGGAAACTTAGTTTTGACCTTACCTAATATGGAATGTTTATTTGTGGCAGAGTCTAATATATATATATATATATATATATATATATATAATGGATAAAAGCAAGGAGGGCCAAAAGGGCTAAGTAAAAATCAAAGAAGGTAAAAGGAAACACTCACCGGATAGTAGAAAAATTCAATCACACCGATGATGCTATGAAATTAGCGAAAATTTTGAATTTTTCTACTGTCCGGTGAGTGTTTCCTTTTAGCTTCTTTGATTTATATATATATATATATAGCTTTCCTTAGTTTCATTTTGTGGCAAGACTCTTTATAGTTACTTTTTGCCTTTTTTACAATGCCACGAATTTGTGATTGCACCTACCTACCTACCTCTCTCTCTCTCTCTCTCTCTCTCTCTCTCTCTCTCACTCACTCACTCATATTTGTCATACAGGGAATATGTTAATTCGTAGCTCCTCAATTTCATCATGATGGTGGGTGAGCACTGGTCCCATACACTGACAAAATCTCAGGAGAAAAATTGGTACGCTTCCCCCCCCAAGAGACTCGAACCAGCATGCGTCTCATATCCTGAACCCAAAGCCTAATGCCTTTACAACATGGCCATGATGGAGGTCTGCAATATGTTTACCCTTAGAAAAAATAAACTGTGAATTTAAACTTTTACTTGCAAAACCAGCGTACGTGAATTGAACCAAGAAAGTGACATAATTTTGCCCTAAATTGCAAGCTATTTATAGAAAGATTGGATCGAACTGATACGCTGATATGCCTTTATCAACCATACAAATAAGTTACCGATTAATTGGTTCCATCCCTATTGGATGTGTCAAGTTAAGAATTATTACGTCAATTTCACATTCTCTGCAATAATGAATTGAAAAATCTACTATTTTCTTACAGAGGTATTCAACGCCGCTCTACAGAAATAGTGCTTACTTTATTATTATGAAAAATTTGTAATACAATATATTGATGATGCAAAATTATGGTTCATTTTGTGCAGAAAATTTATTACGGAATTTTAAACCTAATATAAGTTTATATTATTTAATCAAACTACATTAGCAATTTCTGGAACAAGTAAAATTTACAGATATGTAATTTCAATCATTATTATATATTTCTTAAGAAATACTGAAACATTCATATTATATAATACTTATGATATTTAAGGCATGTTGAAATTATAAAATACAAAAAAAACTTTATACAGTACATATTCTTCCAATAATAAAATATGTAATCAATTAAAACATTCCGTAACTTTAGATTAACATAATTAGAAGTTCTGATTTTGCAAATTCTCAATTTGCAAAATGGTTTCAGCAGTTTTGTAATTTCTTCATTACAGTTCTACTAATTCAGTCTTTAATTTTTGCTGCTTCCAAATCAATTTTACCTCTTTTGTGCCAACTTACTTCACAATTCTTGTTACATAAAGCAATGTAACATATTCAATATTTAAAGAGAATCTAAAACATGAAAGCTAAATTCCAGCAAATATAAATAAAAGATTTTCTTTAACAAATAGCATTTATGCTTTTTTTGACTTGCTATTTCTATAAATTATGCTACAGAACAAATTTCATTAATTTTTCATACACAACTGCATATATTATATTAATTTTCAATATTAAACTTGCATTGTCAAGTTTATTTGTGTACATGACAAAAGAATCCAGAACGAGTTTGCCTAGTTGAGTGTTTTGAAATGTACAAAAGGAGCTAAAAATATACAAAAATCACAAGAAGACTTGGGACTAGACTGAAAAAATATGTGAATAAGCATAGTCCATCAACACAAATAAGTAAATAAATGGCACATTTCTTGGTGCTACAATATAAACACTCCACGATTAAATACATCTTAAAGTTTAATAATAATCAAATGCTACTTCATTTTTATAAAACCAACAATATGCAGAATGCTTTTTCACAAACTGGATTCCAAAATCATACACAATAATTCTTACGCTACTTCTCCCTTTCTCCCTTCTTACATTGTTGATTCCTAAAGCATTATTAAATACATCTTCCGATCCAAGAAAACATACTCCGTAAAAACATCTTAGAAACTGTACTAATCACATTAAAGATAAAAGTACCAAAAAGGTACCAACAAAAGATATGCTCCAGTCGCATAAATTTAAGCAAGCTTCCCCCCCCCCCCCCCCTCCTAATTGCAATGGAAACCTCTCATTGGTCAGTAAAAAGTGCCAATCCTTCCTACACGTCTCTGTAATTCCTGAAGAGCAGAAGCAGCTATAATTCCGTTGCTTTGGCGGAAGCTTTGGAACATTACTTTTGGAGATCCTGAGCTAGGAATGTTACTAGAGTTTCCGAATTGTCTCTTTCCGTAAGTCGGCTTTGGCTTTCCTCGCCATGATGGATAATAGTTGTCATAGGGCAACTGTAAAAAATGCAGAAAAGTCTCTTCAAGATAATTTACAATCTACACTTCTCTGTACAGTAATAACAATATGCAAGGAGAAGAACAAATGGTGCATAAAGCAATTGCAGAAAGGGTCTGTACATGCTACATACATGCAAAATGCAACATTGATATAAATATGATCATATTTTTCTGTTACAATTCTCAGATTACATTGTGCTTGCTGGTGTTTATGGTAAAGCTGTGTTAACTTACACAAAAAAGTTTATGCAATTTTTTTAATGATAAATGAAAGTCGCTGAAGAATGTGTGCTACCAATCCTCAAGATCCCTATTTCAACCTTTTAAGGATTTTACCTTTCCTCCTTATTGTTAAACCCATTTGTCGAGCCATTTTTTAATGTTTTAAACTTCTGTGAGAAAATTCATGATGAAGGTCCCAGAAGTGTGACTGAATGTCAAAATTTTGGGACATGAACCAGTGATAACCACTCGTTCCTAAGGGAGGTGCTAGAAGGAATGGTTAACATGGAAAGGTTCTGGAAAGGAGAAGATATCATAGGATAGATAGTATGAAAATAAATCAATCCTATGCTCATATGGAGTGTGAAATGCAAGAACGAAAATCCTGGAGGTTGCAGTGAAAAACCTGCAGAAGGATGAAGGAATGAAGATATGTACGCATGTGTATGGATAGATATACGAGGGATGATCGGAAAAAAAGGTTACAAAGCATATAACTTTTGTTTTATTCACTGTAACGTAACGAAAATGTATCTGTAAATTAATAACATGTTTGTCTTGTTGCGAGTTTGAGGACTTCGGATTCTGACCATGTATACCCGAGAAGCGGACATTTAAAATGGTGACTCGTCTAGAAAATTGGTCAAGAGTAGAAGTGAGGGCAGTGGTGCGGTTCCTGTGGGCCAAAAACACTACACCTGCTGACATTCATAGGCAGATTGTGGAGGTGTATGGGGAGGGGACAATTTCAAGGCAACATGTAGCGAAGTGGTGTCGTGCCTTCAAAGAAGGACAGACCAGTATTGTTAATGACAACCCTGGACACAGCGGTAGGCCCAGTACCTCAACCACTGACGTGAACTGTGCTCTTGTGGATGAGTGTATTTGTGAGGACAGAAGAAGAACATTACGCTCAATATCAGCTGAGCTGGGACTACCATTTGGTTGGCTGGCCACCATTATCTGACATGTGATGATGTCAAAAGAACTGCCTTGATGCGGATTTCTGTGCAACTGGTATGGAAAACCTCATCTACCGTTGTGACAAGTGCTTGAACATAAAAGGTGATTACATCGAGGACTAGTGTTGAGTGCCGTCCATCATCAGGTGTGTTGATCTTCCAGCTATGTCTAACACATACGTCATAATAGGCTTTGTAACCTTTTTTTTCGATCATCCCTCGTAGATATGTATGTATGTTTGTGTGTGTGTTTGTTTTGAAAGAAAAGAAAGAGCATCAGAAAGCATAATATAATAAAATGTGAAGGAAATAGGAAACATCAGAGCATTGGAAATCTTTGAATTTTCATGGCCACAGACCACATCTTCAGTGACTGTGCATGTGAAAGAAATCGTAACAAGAAGGGGACCCATCTGTATTTACTCTTTCGTAAATATAATCTTCCTACTTGTTATCCTTGGAATATGAAGTTCTGCATTATTACTTTCTACCACTTAACCAGTCTTGGCTGTTTTAAAAAATGGATGCAAATGCAAACGATGTGTTTCAGAAACCCATTTGCAAGTTCCTAACACCTTACCTAGAAATGAATCGAAAGAACAAAAATGAAATTGTAGAGTTATGTTCTCAATTACAATATTTATATAAATATCCAATTGATAAAATAGTTGGTAATTTACTGATATATAAATTGATAGTGATATAATACTGATTCATCAATGATATTCCTAGTATGTATAAGTTCCATATTTTTCAAAGCACAATTACGTCGTAAAAGGTGCAGTAAGTAAGCCATCAATAGCACAAAACAAACAAGTCATGCTAAATTAAAAAATAATGCAGCATACAGGTTTCATGGTTAAAACAACAAATCCGAATTCAGATGTAAACATTCTGTGGTGTGCAACATATACACATTTTATTTAGTGGGACAAAAATAAATATCTTTATATAATATACCTTGGTAAAGGTGCGTATGCACTACAACCTCCAACCAATAGGAAGTGCTATATCAGTCCCATTTTGCAGGTTAACTGCAAGAAATATGGATTTATGGCAGAAAATTTCGATCTTGGAACAGAATATAAATATAGGCATAAATTACTTCACTATTACAATCCAACTACACAATTCTCAAATGTTAACTTGACTACTTTTGCAATGGCTATTTAACTACAATTGCATGTGCTTGTATTGCAAAAATAGCAGTTGTTACACAGTGTTCAAAATAATAGTAAAACAGTTTTACATCCTAAAAAACTTCGCTATAAATGTTAACACATTAATTTATTTTACTCTTTGAGCACCTTTTATTATTACTAAACTTGATCCCCCAAGTCTCCGTAATGACTTCAATATTTACTGTCTGTCTGGCGATCATAATATTCGATTTTGACTTTTGTACATGAACAAAATAGTTGCAATTATTACACTATAAAATAAAAATATAATAAGAGTGTAATGTTAAATGTTTGAGTACAGTGGAACCTTGTTTATACATTTCTCAGTGCCTGTGTGTGTGAGAAAATATGAAAGTAAAGGAGTTAACTATTTTAACTTTTTAACTTCTTCCATTTCATTTACTACTTTGTTAATGCCTGTTTCATCCTCCGTCAGGAGTGCTACGTCATCTGCAAATCAGAGTATATTAATTTCACTTAACTCCAACATTTAATATCTCGTTTACTTCTTTTGTTGCTTCCTCAGTGCATAACCTGAAAATCAATTGTAACATGCACCATCCTTGTCTGGTATACAGGGTGTCCATAAATTATTCACCCCATAACAGATCAAAATACGAGGTGAGGCTAGAAAAAAACCAGACTGTTGCTACAAAATATTTTATTGGTTATTTTGTACAATATGAACATTATGCCCTTCAAAGTACTCCCCTGCACTATCGATACACCGCTCCATACGAATCTTCCATTGCTGGAGACAGTGCTGGATATCATTTTCCGAAACCATGTTCATGACCTCCGTCACTTTTGTTTTCACACATTCTACGGTCTTAAATCTGGTTCCTTTCAGTGCTGATTTGACCTTTGGGAATAGAAAAAAGTCGCACGGAGTGAGATCCGGCAAATAGGGTGGATGTTCTAACACTGGGATCCCATACTTGGCAAATAAAGCCTTGACTGACAATGCCGAGTGGGCAGAAACATTGTCCTGATGAAGAATCCATGACTTGCTTTTCCACAAATCAGGTTGTCGTCTTCTTACTTGCCCATGAAGGGTCGTCAGCATTGTAATGAAATATTGTTGGTTGACAGTTTGACCTTCGGGTACACAATTCGAATCAATTCACCGACATTTGCAATGTTTGATTCCACTTTTGACATGCAAGACCATCCAGAACGCTTGTCGTTCGCAATCGCTTCTCGTCCCTCTCTAAACCTTTGAAACCACTCAAATACTTGAGTGCGTGATAAACACACATCTCCGTACACTTCCTTCAGCAAACCATAAGTTTCTGTGGCAGATTTTCCGAGTTTAATAAGAAACTTCAGATAGATACACTGTTCCACTTTCACACTTAATTTCTTTTCCGACAGAGCACAGATGTACGGTTCACTTCGTCCACAAACTACAAAAGAACTGAGCGCCACGCACCCTGGGCAATCACACAGCCGGTAGGCAAGATATCACGTTATACACCCATGCACCGCTTATCCTTGACGTGCTTGCAGTTTGTCGACAGCAACATCAATCCGGGTTTTTTCTAGCCACACCTCGTTTTTTTTACTGTAAAAAGTTTCTCGGAAACAACAGATATGGAATCACATTCTTTGGTTCAAAGAATCTTTAGTGAACATACTTCTCATTATTAATAAACATCATTTACATCAGAATATAAAAGAAAAAAATGTTATGTAATCACAAAATACAGTTTTTCACATAATATTGTTACAAAATCAATGCAAACTTCAAATTTTGCATGACTTCCAGGATAATTAGACACTGTGGAAGTGTCATGCAGCATTTTTGCGGACCCCTGCAAATGATAAAAATGCTGGAAAAGTATCGGTCAATAAAATACAACCGATACTTTCTGATACATCGGCATCACTATCATCTCACCCCTAATAGTTTCTTATCCTGCCTTCAACCAAGAGTTGTAGTGCCAGCATAGCCTCTTGTATTTCACCCTTCCTTCCAAATCCAAACTTCCATATGTAATCCTTTTCAGTATTTTTGAGCCATGAAATTTCAGACTGGTAGTACGATTATCCTCATTTTTTTGCTCCTGATTCTTTGGGTATCATTACTATTACGTTATTATTGAAGTCCTCAGGTTATTCTTACATTATGTTATTAATGAAGTTCTCAGGTTATTCTTACATTATGTTATTAGTGAAGTCCTCAGGTTATTCTTACAGTTCCTCAAATATTTTTTTTTTCTCTCCTGAACAGCTTAGTCACTCTGCTGGAAACTGATGCACTCCTGAAGCCTTTCCTTCATGCAACACTTCGAAACCCTTTCTGATCTTCCTTTAAATACCTTCATTTCCAAATGTCTCCAGCAGCTGTAGTTCCTCCAAGTATACTTTTCATCTGGCTGCTTTCTCTTCCCTTTCTATCAGAGGTGTCCTTTCCTATTCTCTGTACCATATACCTTGTTCTTGTCCATTAAAGTTGTTCCTCACCATTTTGTATGCTACATCTACTTTATTCTGTCCCATTTTGTGTTCAATTTCTTCACACATTTCTCTTTCATCTTGTTTTACTTTGTTTCCATGATTCTCTATTAAGGCGAAGAATGACAATTTTGCATCAGGTGTGCATTTATTTCAATACCGTCAAAATGGGTATTGCTATTAAAAAAGTTACTATAAAAGAGAGTATGAATTTCTCCCCATGATGCAAGTGGATGCAGGTTTTCAAGTTGAGTATTAAGCTAGACACGATGTTTGAAAAATGTGAGGAATAAGAATTTTCAGAATCCCATCCATTCCTTAGGTAGAAAAAGAATGCAACACCTTCAAGTTACGGCTAATCAAATGGAAGTTTTCAACTTTTCCAACAACAAATAAAATCTTCAACGTGTCCTCTATCTGTTCATGTGTTTTTCTACACCATCGGAAGTTTGATATTCCCAAGAGAACAAGTAAAATAATACTCCCATAAGTGTAATGCTGAGTCTTCTCCCTCCTACAACCATCCAGTTTACAGACCTTTCTTTCTCCAGCTTGCCACAGGGAAAGTTCAGTGGGGCAAAACCTTTAGAGTTTTTCAGAGTCTTTCCAGAACCCCCTGGCCAGCCTTAAGCTCATTTCTACCTCAGACTGTTTCATTCTTTGAATTTTTGTATTTTCAACTTTCTTCTGTTATGTTTAATATCTATTTCACGTTACCCAGGCTTCTTAGCTTCCTTTTCCTACAGTATTAAGCAAACAGTCTTCTCATGATTGAGTTCCATTTTTCTTCAAAGTTTAGGAACTAACAAGTTTCTGTATTAGGAAGTATACCAGCAGTCACAGTATAGACAGTATGGCAGAAGTGTGCTAATGTAACATGTGGGGAAAATAGAGAGAGCATGAAGGCCAGCAATTGCTGGTTCCCAAGCATGCTGTAGCAATCAGACATATCTGGTTCAGGGTTCTGCTGGCCAGTTGGGCAATCCTGACTTCTTCATTAGCATGCAATGTTAATTGGATGTTATCCATTGTCCTAGTGCTTTAAACTATACTTATTCTAAGACTATGTTTCAAGAGAGCACCTCTTCTCTCTTCAGGTGAAATTTATTTTGCCGGTTGTGGGAATCGAACCTATGACAGACCTGTGATCTTACTACAAATCCGGTGCTATAATCAACTACTCCATAGCGTCCCCCAGAATTCTGTACTACTAAATGATTCTGTTTATCTTTTCCAATAACCCAGGTGGTCTCATATGGTCCCCTCTCCTCAGAAAATAGAAGTAGTAGCATAAGTGAGACATGATGGAGTAGTTGGTTAGAGCCCTGGATTTGTAGTAAAATCACAGATCTGTCAAAGGTTCGATCCCCACCACCAGCAAATGGAATTTCACCTGAAGACGAGAGAAGAGGTGCTCCCTCAAAACGTAGTGTTAGATCAAGTATAGTTTCAAGCACTAGACAATGGATAATCTCCAATCTCTAATGTAGAACCATTGTAACTAACATTCAGAGAATTATTGTATTCTTCATCCATAGATGGCAACAAAAAGTTATTAATTCTTATTGCATAAAAGAATCAAGTATGGCTAGAAAGTTGATCATCATTTTAAATGTATTTGAATATGATAACTGAACTCTAAAAGATGTAAATACAATATGTGATTAATTTGAAGCCCAAGTTCCCATCATTTAATTCCAAACTTTTTTTGCATGGTTCGATTTCTATTTATGCCTGTTCACATACTTCAGAGGCTTACTATGTGTTTTCTGGAGAACCATGTTTCCCGTATGTGAACTCCTAAATGCATATTTGTTTTCTAGCAGCTATTTGTTTACTGTCATCTTGGATATAGACTGCTGATACTACTATGTCATGTGACATGAGGTGCGAAGGGGCATTGCATCCCTAAATGCTTTCATTTTTAGGTTAGGCAGGTCAGGATTGGGGCTTCCAACACCTGATCATGTAATATCTAATCTCAAGAACAAGAGCCTCTTTCAGGCTAGCCTGAAAATTTGCCGGTACTTCATGTCTGAGACGATTGCGAACCAAGAACAGCTACTCAATGTGAAGCATGGAGACTCACATAAGCTACTTTTAAATCATAATTTCTCTGGAATACTTAAGGAAGCTTCTATGTGTACTAATTTGTTTCTCCAACCATCAAACGCATCTCCACAGTTGTTACCAATATTCTAAAACACTTCCAAATACTCCAATAAAACTTGCAAAAGTCATTAAATATTCAGAGCCACTACCTAATTTGATAATAATAACAATTTTTGGTTGTTTAAATTTAATTATTCCAAATGAGCATCTTCCTCACAAATTGGTAAGAAAAGTTTTAAGAGAAACCACTCAAAGGTGGACTAGTTAGCCACTCAATTGCTAAGAAGGGTAGGCGAACAGTAACCGTTATTGACTCATTCATTTCCATAGGGATTGCTGAGGATCTAAGCTTGCCTAAACTTAATGGCTACTAATAAATTGGCATCTATCCAATTGTGAGCTTAGTTTATTCCAATGTAGCCCATTGCCGAATCAGCCAACTTTTTGGGTTTTGGGAGGGGGGGAGAGAAGATATTTTACTCAAGGGACTCTACTAACGATATTCCTATTAGTTCAGCCCTAATCTAGTCTAAGTATCAGTCCTCCTGTGAACAAATCCAGTTATGATTGGGTGCTCTGGAAGCAATTTCCAATAGAAATTCTGCCAGCTGCCTATTTTTTTGTCTCCATGTGTAGTTCCTTTTTTCTTTTCCTCTTTTATTACAGACCTATCAGACTGAAGTGACAAATGACAAGTGGCACATGGGTTTCATACCAAATTGACACTAAGGGAGATTTTACACCAAAGTGACAAGCAACAGGCAATAGATGTTGCTTGGGGATTTCACCAATCGAATACTTGCCGCTATGGTGTGAAATGTTGCTGCTCTTTTGCTCGTAGTATGTATCACATGTCACTCCTGTGTGAATACCACAAATTATACACACCCAAATAGGCACTTCCCCCCTCCAGTCTAACAAAAAAAAACATTCACTGTTCACAGACAACTAACAGACCGAGGTGACATGATGAAAAACAGTCCAGTCCAAGTGACATATGAAGCTTGTTGTGTCATTCCAGTATGAAAGGTTGCATTTATTTTTGAAGGTTCCATTTCCAAGTGTCATGTGTCACTTTGGTGTGAAAGCTCCCTAACTGAAGTAGTTCCATTTTTAAAAATAAATTTTCAAGCTCTGATCAAGCAAACACAGATACATGAAAAATATTTGATCCTGTTTGGGGTTAGCATGAAAAACATGATCCCAGGAACGCACTTATTGACTAAGTTGACATTACTTACTGGTCTTACAGGATGAATTTCCTGTTGCTTGGCCTGAGGGGAGGAGTAAACAGGGCCTCCAATGGTTTTCGTAAAAGCTCTTTTCTCGGCATTCTTTATACCAATGCATGATTTGCTACCCCTTGCTTCTCGAAACTCGCTGTTTTCACTTGGATTCTGGTCAAGCATATTGACTACACTGAAATGTCTTTGGACTCTTCTTAGTGCTGTGTGCCCTGAAAGCAAAAATGAAACTAAATTCTATTTCTCTTCATATTTCCAAGTAATTAAGTATGATTGATTGAGTTGGTGTTATGCACGGTAAGGCTAATCGGGACTGGACCTACAGCTTAAAGTGGGATCCCAACCTCTATGTGCCTCCACCGGGTATCGAACCTGTGACCCCTTGATTACAAGGTGATGACGCTACCACTGCACCATCGGAGAGGACCTTTATGAAGTATGAGAGTGCATACTGAATTCCTTTTCAAATGATGGCTGGAAAGCACTGTATTTGTGATCACTTCCATTGCGTCCGCCAGACATTGTTTATTTTCATGTCCAAGGGTGCTTGTTTTATCTACGTGGTTACTACAGTGAAATAGGAGGGAGATGCTTTATGTAAATTTTTAAGATCTGAATAGGTTTTTTTTTTCGGGATACCAACCAGGTGATTTCCGGTTAGGCTTCTGAGAAGCTTCAATCCCCGAAGATGAGAGTGACGTTAGCTCTCGAAAGCTCAGAATCCTATCTGGAAATCATCTGGTTGATATCCCAAGAAAACTTCTTCATCTTCATCATTCGCCACCAGGAAAGCTTCAAAGTCTGTTTGTGTCAGAATCAATATCAGTTCAACTCTAATCATCATAATTATTAACTTCCACACAATCTTGGAAACTTTGCTTAAAAACAGTTATTCTTTTCGAATCATAATTTAGTTACATTTACCAGTATTTACTGTTACTGTTCTTTATTCTAAATTACCTGTAACACATAGAATTTAATTTATGTATGAACTGCAAGCAGTATACTTATGACTACCTACAATTAACACTATTTTTCATTAATTTTTTAATAAACCTCATATGCTTTAATATGAAAATATAGAGGTAAGAAAATTCCAAGGAAACAATTATAATTGTAAAAATTACATGATGGAAAACATTTGCTCACAAGAAATGCATATTGCCTATGAAAATAAAATTTTACTTTTATTGTTTTTAGCACACCATGATTAGGTGCACTGTTGAAATGTAGGGAAAAGTAACTGTAAAATAACTATTAATTTTCTTGCTCGTCATATGAAAAAATAACTGAGTTACAGTTACTCACTTCAAAAAATAACTAGTTACTTGGGCTGTGGGGTCCAAGCGCACCCAATAATTTGTTGTCTTGTCATTATTATTTATTTTATATTGTTGTATTTATATTGTTAGGGCATCTGACTACCATGTGAGGGGCCTGGGTTCGATCCCCGGTGGGGGAGAACCAGGATTTTTTTCCCCTGTTCAAGCGGCTCTGGCATCCACCCAGCATCATACAAAGTGGGTACCTGGAGGAAGCTCTGGGTGGGTAAAGGCAACCAGGGGCCATGATCAAGAAAGTGTGGGGGTCCTAACTCCACACCCCCTATATGCCTTCATGGCATGGTGCAAAGGAGCACTTTACTTTTATTTTTTGTTATCGTTATATATTTGCTTATTGAAATCAGTAAATAACAGATTTTAAAATGTAAGAATACATTGTTGGTGTGTTTTTTGTGAACTTATAACTAGACCTCGGATTTTTAGGTTCTAAAAAGTGTGCTTTTAGGTTCCTAAAATAGGCTCTAAAAATCCTAAAATAGGTTCAAAAAATCCTAAAATAGGCTCTAAAAATCCTAAAATAGGTTCTAAAAATCCTAAAATGGGCTCTAAAAATCCTAAAATAGGTTCTAAAAATCCTAAAATAGGCTAAAAATCCTAAAATAGGTTCTAAAAATCCTAAAATAGGCTCTAAAAATCCTAAAATAGGCTCTAAAAATCCTAAAATAGGTTCAAAAAGTCTTAAAATAGTTCAAAATTTCTGAAAAATGCTGATTAGGTATATTCACCGGCAATGAAAATGGGACACCTATATCCAGAAATACGCACTATCTTGCATAATGTTATGTGTGTTGCCTAGCCCTACGGCGATGGCAGAACTTACCACTGGAAATTTGCTATTAAAATCCACCCTTCGCCTTATAGTTAGGCAACAATTTTCTTTTTCCACTGTAAAACTCCGCAATTTTGTCTGTGAGGATCATCTTTCAACCAAAACATAGTCAGTGGTGCAAACTTCAATGCTGAAATGTTAGTTTGCAAGGCGTGAATTCCACAAAGTACCAAAGTGACGCGAAAGTGAACAAGACCACACAGATCAGACCACTTTGGATTGTACAGGTAACATTGGCACCAGAGATTTTGCTTCGTTTAGAGCTTTGAAATATCACCATGGACTTGGAGGATGGGAAATTGACAGAGAGTACGTTTCAAACACACTTGTCACTGAATTTTTCGTGATCAAACACAGCAAATGCCTCTGTGTGACATAAAAATCCTGTAAAACCTTTAAAAATATAAAAAACCTAAAAAAGGGCTTGATTTAGGCACATAAACCTAAAATAGGTTATAAGAAGCAAAATAGTTTTTTTTAGGCATTATAAAACTTCATCAGTTGTGTTTTTTAACGAAACGCTGACATAACTTATTATTTCTTATATACCTTTAAAGGACAAAATAGGTTAAAAACCTAAAATAGTACGTCTTACTTCAAAACACTGCTTACCCACAACCAAACTATTCACATGCACCACGTTCATATATCAATATACAGTACTCACCATTACATACTGGTATATGACTAGAACACACGTGATGCCTGTAGTTCACATCAGACACCGATATTCTATCATTATTCACATGAGCACAGTTTCTATTTTGTTCTTCTTCCATCGACTGATGACGAACAATTTTCTCTCTGTCTAGTTTCTCTCTTCTCGACTTGTTCTTAACAGAATTCTCTTCTTTGATTTTACCTTCTTTTGGTTTAATGCTCTTAGATTTTTGAATTGTGCTCATTTGCTTTGGTTCTTCTTTATGTCTAATGGGAAGACACTGTTTATATCTTTTCAGTTTCAGAAATTCATACAATTTATTCCTATATTCATCTACCGTTAGCTGGACATCATCGCTAAGAGGAGGAACAATATCATGATAAAGAACCATTTCATTTATAGGATTGTGAAACCTAGAAAAGAAGAAATAAATTAATACCACCTACTGTTATGACTGCTCAAAATGTAAGGCAATAAATACAAGAAGTGTAATGAAATTATTCATAATGTACTTTAGGTTTGACAAAGTAAGAGAGCTCTCACATAGGCAAATAGTTAGCACACTTATCTTTGGAGTGAGTGGTGCTGAATTTGTTTCCCAGTGGGAGCTCCCAAGATTTTTGTGTTGATTCAGCATTGTGAGGATAATTTGGGAGCTACTTGAAAACAGCAGACTTTGGTCTGAAAAGTCAGAACACAGTGGCAATGGAACTCAATACGCTTAACATGTATCATCCAATGAAAAACTGCTTGGCAGGTCCTGCCCTAAATGGGATGTTATACCATGCAGTTTTAGTTTAAATTCCAGAAAGTAAGACAAAGCCAGGGAAGTTGAATATGAAACCGAAAGTTTGTTTAACCCCTCAGAAGCCTATCCGTAAATCACGTGGTTGATATACTGAAACACCACTTCAGATCAAACTGGGCTGGAGATTATAGTGTGATCCAGGCCCAGTGGTGCAACAACAACCTTCTCTTGCAGGAGGCAGATGACCTTTCTCTAACTTCAAGAATCATTCAAGGTTTGTTGTTACTTCTAGAGTTCATTTTTCTAAGGCTGATCTGTTAAGTTTTTATGTCTAGGGGAAGTGCTGTTTCGTTCATGGTCTGTAGTCATAGTTTAGATGTTCCAAAGTTGATTCAATATAAAATCTCAAATGTTCTGTGAATGGTTCATACACCTGCTTATGTGAACAGATGACTGCAACAGATTTATTCCGTAGAAAAAGAAACGATGTATTTAGACCTTTATTTTACAAGCCTCAACATGTGATTTATACCTTTATATTCAGAAAAATATAACAAAATGGCAGAATCTTACACTAATCAGAAGCTATTTATAGAAAGATTGGATCTGTAAAGTCATCAATACCCAGTGGCGTCTCGTCCCTTGGGGCTTCCGGGGCTTAGCCCCTAAAGAAAAACGGATGTATTCACGTAATTATCAATCACCATAACGCATAACTATCACACAGTCTTTTAAAAGGCGATTTTTACCCACGTAAATTCATCGTCTGTTGCAATGGATACGACAGCGCTCCTAGCGGCATTGATGTCAATTATCGTTTTCCGGGGCACATTGCAAAGGAAGGTGTGGCCTACACCCACCTACGCTACAGTGAAGGTCACATGCTAGCAGAGAGAGGAGGGAAGAGTGCAATGGATTTGAGTGCTGATACGGGACTAGCTCTGTTGCGTCGCGTTCGATCTTGCGTGTTGTTCTGTAGTGTTTTGGTGGCTTTCATTCGCTATGTTTGAGTGAGTTTGGCAGGGTTGATGTTCGAACACAAATTGATGAAGGACATAGGCTGTCAATTACAAGACACAATGAATTTGTCTGGAAAAATAGGCATATATTAAATAGAATTATCGATTGCTTAAAATTCTGTGGTCGACATGAACTTGCTCTACGAGGACATAATGAAAGAGAACAATCTTTAAACAGAGGCATCTTCCCAGATTTATTATCCCTTCATAGAAGAGGGAAAACTAAAGAGGGAACTTCGTGTTCTTTATTGTAGTGAAGAGTTGAAAAACATAAACTCTAGCAGTAGATTGCATTCATTTTTTATTTAAAATTATTTAGAGGGTACCTTTTCAGAAACAGTAAAAATGACAAACATAGTTTTAATAACTCCAGTGGCAACAGCTGAATCTGAACGATGTTTCAGCACATTGAAGCATATTAAAACCTGCTTAAGAAATGCAATGGGACAAGACAGACCAAATGCCTTGGCACTTGCTTACAATAGAGATAGAATACATTTCAAACATAGAGGGCTTCAACGAAAAAGTAATAACAAAATTTGCTGAGCAGAAGAACAGGAGTCAACGTTCATAGAAATGTATGTTTCACAACAATACCTGTTTCTTTTGTAATCATGTGAATTGTTATTATATTTTAAATTCTTTAAAAAAATAAGTCCAGTTTTGTAGTTTAGAAGAAGCTAAATACCCGTTTTTTTGTAATTCATGTAATTTGTCATTACATTTTAAATTCTTTCAAAAAAGTAAGTACAGTTTTGTAGTCTAGAAGAAAAAATACCTATTTTTTGTAATTCATGTGAATTGTCATTATATTTTAAATTCTTTAAAAAATAAGCCCCGGCCAAATTTTAGGCCACAAGACGCCACTGTCAATACCAATCCTATATTGCTTGATACTAACCAAGTACTGACTAATTTGTGATCACCATCCGCAAACTAAGCATAAACTTGTTTATTAGTTGTGAAGAGTGCAAACACATAAATCATCACAGGTCTTCGATGAAAAAATTGTTTCAACTTGAATGGCTGATTCCTATGTATTTTTTACATGCTGATTATGGGAAAATAGTAAAAACATTCCATCATGTACCATTTTTGCGCAAAACGCGATTTTTGGATTTGACACCCACGTATCGTCTTATATGGTAAGTGAGCTGTTAGTAGCATCTTCCATAACTTAAAATAAGCTGTTCCTCATAACATTCAATTTATGCTATTGAGACAAGGATATATGAGTCGATGACCTACTGTCAAACTTCCAGTTCTCCCCTGAGGGTGGGTTTTACCTGACGCGTCATCCAAAAATCCCCATTCAACCACTCCTCCACTGTGCTCCATGAATCATTCTGTTCCTTACCCCACAACTAGGGGTGTGCGGGACAGAATTTTTTGGGTCGGAATGGGAAATTCTTAAAATCCCGATATTTGGGATGAAAATCTCGAGTTCTACACGTCATTTTCACCTTAAGTAATTGTTTTTGAATTTCTGGTACAAAACTTACCATTTCCAATAAGTTCCAGACAATTACAGTGCAGAAAACGTCCAGAATTAACGACTTTTTAAAATGACCATTCGGTATTTCCCGACTGCTCGGGATACCGAAAAGTCGGGATCAGGATGGGAATTTTTTTTCCTGATTCCAATCCCGACTTTTTGGGATCCCGTACACCCCTACCCACAACCATAGTAATGACGTTATTTTTGCTCTTGCAACATACACGAGTTCAATCTGAAAAATAGGAAGGAAATCTCATATCCAAATCTACCCTCTGCAATGCGTCCAGTGCCTCATGGATCCAAGATTCTGGTTCCTTCACCTCCAGAAACTCGAGAAACTCCGGGAGATTCTGAGGGCGAGTGTGAAGACTCAGGTGATGATTTCCTCGATGATACTACCTCCAGTAAGGCTCAACTCTTCACCTAAATGGAGTTAAACGACTTGATCAGAGATTTGGGCCTATCCAAAAAGTCAGCAGAGCTCCTTGGCTCCAGATTGAAGCAAAATAACTTATTGGCGCCCAGAACTTCATTCTACTGGTGCTGTCAGCGAAGAACAGGGTTTCGCCAAGACATCAAAGAGATGGAGAATCACCATGATGGCGGACTACTGCTGGACGTTTCACAGGGACCTGTCGCTGATGAGTTACAAAAGGAAAAGCTCTCAAAGAAGCTTTGAAGGGATGAAAAAACGGTATTACAAGGACTTGTAGCAACTCTATAAGTGACTGAAACTCGAAATTTGCAGGTATAACGCTGGATATTTTGTTTTTTATGTCAATTAAATATGGTCCAAATACATGTTTTTACCAATTTTTCTTAATTTTCAATTCCATTTTGTGAAAAATCCTTACGTGATCGGAGAAAAAAGGGGGTCATTTTCCGATTCAGCGCACTAAAAACATTGAAATCAGTTTTTTCGGTTAAGACAATTTTCAAAAAATCTCAAAACGCAGACCTGTGAATTTTGGATGGATTACACTTTAAAATGCTAAAGACAATGTAAATTATGTATTTGGCTTGAAAAAAAGGCACTGTGAGAAGCATAAGTGTCATTACTTCGAATTACTGGGGGACATCCTGTACATCATTGTTTGGATTATCTAGATAAGGGATAAGGGATAAGATTATCCTCTGATAATAACACCTATGGTGTGAGAAGTGGTTTTAAAAAAAATGTGGTGTTTGTTAATTTTACGTTACACACTTTGAACATTTTAGTTCTAAGTGTAAATTTAACAAAGTTGACAATTAAAAAATATTGTGAATAAAGTTTTGAGCATAAGAAGTGATTCAAATTTAGTTATTATTTTTTTAATGGTGTTTCTTCTTAATAGTGTTTGTACATCATACCTTGCAACATATGGATGTTCCAAAGCTTCTTTGGCAGTGAGTCTCTTGTGAGGGTTGAAGACAAGGAGCTTTTGTATGAGGTCAACAGCATCAGGTGGAGATCCGTGGAAGATTTCTTGAAGTGGACGTCGAGGGCAGGCTGGAGTTCTCTCTAACAGGGAACTTGCATAACCAGCACAAACGCTCTCCAAATCTAGTATATAAAGATGCTATTCAGTAACTGTGCAATACCATCATGTAACCATGTATTTTTAGCAAGGACAACCTGTCAGTACATCATATTCTGGTTTCCACACAACTAAAAATGTAACAACTGTTCTATTTTCTGTGATTATCTTTGAAATGTAATTATGCATAAGTTAAACTACAAAGCAATTACTATTTATATAACGATTAGCTGACTAGTGTTAGAATTGAAACTGTCAAAAAAGAAGGGATAGGATTTTAGAAATTTCTCTACACTTCTTTTTTTTTTACTTGCCTACTATTATTTCACAAACATGTAGTATTTCAGGTATATTAAAAAAAATGTGAAGTGAAGAAGAGATTGTCTCAGGATATCAGCAAGGTCAGTTCCTGATATGATTCTGATATTTCAAGAGCTAATGTCACTCTCATCTTCAAGAATTGAAGTACAGTGAAGTGAAGAGATTCCTGTAGGATATCAGCCAGATCAGTTCTGGATTCGTTTCCAGCTTTCAGGAGCAAATGTTACTCTCATTTTCACTGACTGAAGTGAAGTAAAGTGAAGAGATTCTCTCAGGATATCAACCAGGTCAGTTGTGGATACGCTTTCCAGCTTTCAAGAGCTAATGCCACTCTCATATTCAGCAACTAAAGTGATGTGAAGTGAAGAGATTCTCTCAGGATGTCAGAGAGGTCAGTTCCGAATATAGTTCCGAGCTTTCAATAGTGAATGTCACTCATCTTCAGGGATTGAAGTGAAGTGAAGAAAAATGTTTTCTTCGGGATATCAGACAGGTAAGTCCCAGATATGTTTCCAAGATTGCAAGATGTGACATCACTCTCATCACTGATATATTTGTAAGTAGAGTTCCAAGATTATCATGAATAGAATAGAAGGATGCTAGTACTGCATAAAGCTCAGTGTGCTCTGGATCCAAATACATTTAGAAGCGAGGAAGGGGACTTTATTTTCCAGTTTTGGAAATACTTTTAATATGTAAAACTTTAGAACATACTTATCATCCTGTATAAGCTGCAGATATTTGAAGTGACATCTGTAGCCCAAGCCAAATAAAATTGTCCTCCATATTCCATAATAATACACTCAATGCTTGTAGTCCTAAAAAGGTCCACATAATATATATTAGACAAATTATAAGTGAAATGTAATATTCCACATTACATTCCACTAGAGTCTTTATCTTCTTAACATGAAATGTATTCTTATTTCAGACTATAAATTCTAAAATAATAAATACCTTCTGGTGTTGGTTTAGGAATTGTTGACATTATCTTTTCTATCTGATTTATTGTGGAGGTTCCTGGGAATAATGGCTTTTCTAAAATCATTTCTGCTAGGATGCATCCCAAGCTCCACATATCAATTCCTTTAGTATATCTGAAACAAGAGAGCAATGTATTGTTATAAATATAAAACACTGTAGTGTTTTATTGTCAAAACTTAGCGAATAGTACACTCTTTGTGTCCAAATCATAATGCTGCTCTATCATCCTGCCCAACATATACTAACTTTGTATTCTCAAAGTATGTATGTTTGGGTGCTGGCGTAGACACAAGTATTCATTCCTTCATCAGTTTTGTCTAATCATTCATCCCCAATATCACAGTTTACCTCAGAAAAGTGATGTAAACAATAATATAAATTAGGGATGGGACAGATTAATCTGTAATCTATCGGTATTGGCGGCATATTAGTTTATTGGTAAAATTACCAATTAGTATACTGATTCGATATATCTATAAATATCTTATAATTTAGTGCAAAATTCTGCTATTTTATTATAATTTTTATGGATAATCTCTATGCCCTACTTTTTTAAAAAAAGAAAATTTCTAAATATGCACCTTCTTTTGCACTGAAGTCACCTTGAAACACAGATTTATTATTATTATCCATTCAGGTTTTTCAAGTCCTATTTGGAATTTTATATTAGATCGGTAGAATATTATCATCAGTATTGGTAAATTTTATATCGGTATCTGCGAAAATTTCATATCGGCCCATCCCTAATATAAATATACAGTAAAACCTCGTTAATCTGGAATAATAGGAGGATAAGTTGACCGGTTTAACGAAAGTCCGAATTAACTGATATAACCTAAATGAACAGTAGAAAGTGCATTAAAACTTCGTTTATAGCAACAAAACCCGTTTATTATGGTGCATTTAAAGAGCATAGGCCTAAATACACTATACAGTACAGTACAAACTCTGCGGGAAACAGAATTTAATCAGTGGTTGACTGCCTTTTCTTTGGGAAGTTCTCTTGTTGACTTCTAGCCACATTTAAAACCTTGCATTCTGTTTTTTTTCTTCTGCCTTTTGCCTTTTGCCTGTCCGGATTAAGTGAAGTCCGGTTTATCGGGGTCCGGATTAACGAGGTTTTTCTGTATTTCAATAGAAGATGACCTTTAAATTGAATTTAAATGAGCTTACTGTGTATAACAAGTTTCTATTACTTGAATGTATATGAAAGAGCAAATGTAAGGAGCATTCAGGTAAAAGCTGCATTTGCCAAAGAAATTATGTTAAATTTGTACATTTCACAATGTGCACTTGCATGGAATACGTATGCCACGTGAACATACACATCTGTAAGTCACCCAAAAAAGAAAACCATCAAAGCAAGAGGCACATAGTCAGGGAGGGCTAAGGGGGCCCCCAAAATCCTACAAATATCTAATTTAAATAGCGTATAGTGGAAATTAATTAGATCGAAAAATGTTTAGTGTATAATAGAGCAACCAGCTTATATTTTTATATTCTACAATTTAATCCAAAGAATGAATAGATCCACAGCTCCCAAAATTTATAGATTTCTTTGTGAGATGTCGCACAATAAAAACTTTATGTGTAAAATTTGCCCCTAACTTTTAAAGTATTTTCTTGAACAGAATGTGTAAAAGTTAATAACAAAATACAATAACTAAGAATTTCAGTACACTAACTGTACAAAATGGAAGAAATAAACGTCAATATATAATAATATAATAATAAGAATAAATTTGGATTAAAATTGGTTTATTTTTAATAATTTACAATAGTTATTACTGTAAAATGACAATTATAACCGTAGTAGTAATTAGTATTGTCATTATTATTTCTACTCATCAAGTTTTATCAATGGCTTGCCCCCCTCTACAAATATTTCTGGCGACACTTCTGATGATAAAAGGGATGAGCCCCCCCCCCCCCCCCGAAATAAATCCTGGCTATGGGCCTGCACACTGTGTCATCTGAGAATGGCATTCGAGAATATGCAATGTGGCATCCTCAACATTCTTCTGCATGATCATGTCTGTCCCCACATGGAAAAGGATACTGCAGGCTCGCTGGAAAGAGCTTGAAGAAGCCTATACAGCAGGACATTAGTCGAGGGTATACGGCAGTATACGCTGTATACCCTCTGGTTAACCTTACTCATTAGCATATAGTTTCTGCTACTATGTGCACAACTTCTATTTATTACAGTCAAATACTTCTGGTTTCACATGATTGGGAATAATGTTGAGAAGGAGAGATGGTACGAATACATGATGAATGTCAGCATTTTCTATTCAGCATTTGTAGAAATTTGTAAAATTAAATTTAGCAGAACTTTTGCTAACACTAACAATTGTTGTTTTTTTCCATTCTTTTTTGGTTCTTTTATACGTATACATATTTTTCCACATTTTTTTCATTTTTAGTGTAGTTAGCAGTATTACTAACGTTCTATACCAACTGATAATTTACAAAATCAATATCAACAAGCAAATAAAATATGGAAACATGCTGTACTGTAGCCTTTAAATTTTGAAAATACCTTCTCCATCATATTCTACAATACATGTACAGGGTGAGTCAAAAGTCCCTGACACCCCTTATAAAATGAAAGGGAGTGTAGATTGCAGCAATAGGTCATGGTAGTAATATGTTAGGCCTACGGGGAAACTTCTTGGTGCATGTCATGACAACGTCCGCCATCTTGGATCCAACTTCATTTCTTTAAATGGGAAGGGGGGGCATGTGGTGTATGGTTTTGGGCAAGAATTTCACCAGGAATTCAGTGGTGAAGTCAGATTTATGAAAAACTTTAATGATAAGGAAGTTATGGGTATATGGAAGTGATAATTATGTATCATTTGCAGGCACTGAACCATGCCATTGACCAAGGCCAAACGAATCCAGATCATCAAGCTGTGGGGGGCGTGAGGCAGAACTGCCATGCTGTAGCTTATGATTTCAATGAATGGAACCCTCAACGTAACCCAGTGTCGCACGTTACAGTGTCCCAATTGCTGACCAGGTTCGAAGAGAGCGGTACAGTCCAGGACAGGCCACGATCTGGTAGGCCCAGAACTGCCACTGATGAAGGAACAGCTACAGCAGTGCTAGTATTGTTTGCCAAGTCTCTGCAGTGCAGCACATGTCGAATGTCTGTGCAATGTGGTGTCAGCCAGAGTTCCATTTGCAGGGTGTTAAAGATGGTTAAGTGGCACCTGTACAAGCTGCAGCTGCAGCACCATCTCTCTGAGGATGATCCGGGTAGGAGAATGCAGTTTGGTGAATGGGCTATGGAGCAAATTCGCCAGGAGCCACACTTTGCACTGCATATTCTGCATTCTGATGAAGCAAATTTTTGTGTGAATGGGGAAGTGAATAAACATAACATGCAGTATTGGTTCTCCGAGAACCCATTGTGGAGAGATCCGAGCAATTTGATAGGTGCTGGGAAGGTTATGGTGTGCGCCGGAATCTGTGGGATACGTATCATTGGCCCATTCTTCATTCATGACAATTTAAATGCAGAGGGCTACTTGCAGTTGTTACAAGAACACATTTTTCCGTAAGTTTTGGCGGAGGATGGCAGTTTCCCCTCATATTTTCAGCAGGATGGGGAACCACCTCATTATGGGCGACAGGTTCGTCACTATCAGGACCTCCAGTTCCCTGGTCGATGAATTGGTCGACATGGCCAGTGGGATGGCCTCCCCGATCGCCAGATTTGTCCCCACTCGATTTTTACCTGTGGGGTCATGTGAAGTCAATTGTGTATGCCGAAAAGATTCGGAATGTGGGTCACTTGGAGCCAGTGGCGGCTCGTGGTGAACCAAAGTGGAGGGGCGATAACTCACAAATTTACTCTACTAGTAATGTGAGTTTGAATGATGAATTTCATATAACAGCCAACGTAATAAGAAATTGATATGTTCGTGTTTTTCCAAATATCATATTTTACAAGTTTGCACATATTATAATAAATTAATAATTATTTAACAGTAATGCGAAGAAGAAATAGAATTCTGACAGATTTAGTTGTAACATTTTTTTTCTTAACAGGGGAAAATTCAGAAGAAGGTATATTTATTTTCACACAACTTGATAAGCACAATGACGAATATCTACGTGCATTGATCGTGAAAATTTCTAGTAAAAAATTTACACATAAAAGTTTCCTGTCCAACATGACTAATTGATATGTGAAATAGGGCAACAAAATAAATATCTCACTGGAAAGCATCTGCGTTACCAGAAGGTCTACAGTAAAAACTTCCAACTTACCAGAAATCTTCTTCAGACATGCTTGTAACTGAAATTCATCCTTCTGTCCTTCAAAGCGAAATTTGCGAGTGAACTCACGACTTCCCTTCATGCACACTTGTTCTAGAATCAAATTCGACCTAGGTTTTTTATTTTTACATCCAGACTTCTGGTAGAAAAACTTCGCACCAACAATTTCTCCACACTGTTCATCACGATAAATGCACAACTACAGCACACAACTACCGAAAAAGCTTCACTTCTCCATGGAAAACGAAGAAACAACAAGTGTCAATAGTATCGTCTTCCGATCCGGTCGTTTTATTGCTTCAGGGTTGCCAGACAAGTTTGCCAAATTTTAAGAAATTTGTAGTTCACAGGTTCCTGTAGCAGCTCTTGGTGAGTTTAGATGACGAGTTTCTAATTTATATTTAACATAACTTGAAAAGAAATTGGACCACTTTGTCACATTATCAGGAATTTTTTCAAACGTGCTAATCAAAAAGATGTAATTAAATCTACATGATGTACTCCACATCATTGTAATCCAACTGTACTTTCCACAAACTAGAAAATACAACGCATAGCCTATATACGAAAATTTTGCGTGTAACAAGAATCTATAGCTAACATACCGCATTACAAACCCAGGGCTCCTTGGTTCGAATCCCGGCATGGGCATGTGTGTTCTTTGTGAGTACCTCTCCATCAATTTCATTATATCATCACTCATCCTCATCGTCGTGATTACCGAAAAGTAGTATAAAGTGACGGTAAATAACAAAAATTAAGCAAGAGTCTGTACTTTTTCAGTTACCGATATTTTCTTTCCTAATTGGAAACTGTAATTTATTGCTCTACTTTTATGTCATAAGTGAATAAGATTATCGAATACAGAATGATTTTTTTCAATGGTTAGTAATTTTCTCTCTTCTCTTTAACTTCATTGCTTCTGGCAACTCTTCATTGTTTACCGTTCTCTGGAGAGAGGGCCAGTTTCGCCTAGGGGGTGGGTTTCAGAGGACAAACCCTCCATCCTCCCAGCCACAGATCCTGCGCCTGTTATTCCCTCAGTTCCCTCGCCTCTTACCCCTCGCGGCCACGCCTGAGAATGCTCTACGTCTTGTAAAGTGGAAGGACGGCACCCCGCCAGATTTCTCTCGAAGTTGCGTATTCTTCCGCACGGTGGCGTGCAAACTTCGCAATTGTCGCAAGAATGAATACAGAACTGACTAACCAACGATCTATAAGCAATGGAATATTTGCAATTCAGGCAATGTAAAAGCTAATATATAAATGTTAATGTAATGTTTGTTCACTTGTGGTTACACACAGCAGTGCGGCATCCATATCGTCCTTATGAGTGGCCGCCGCTGCTTGGAGCAACGGATACTGGATGCCTGTGCACAAATCACATCTGAGATATTGCTCCGTGTCCACAGAGCATGAGAGAACCGTCTCAACATTTGCATAGCACAAGAAGGACAGCATATTGAACACATTGTGTAACTTTCATATGCCCATAACTTCCTTATCATTAAACTTTTCATAAATCTGACTTCACCACTGAATTCCCAGTGAAATTCTAGCCCAAAAACCATTACCCACATGCCCCCCTTCCCATTTAAAGGAATGGGATTCAAGATGGCGGTCACCAAGATGGCGAACATTGTCATGACATGCACCAAAAAGTTTCCCCCTAGGCCTAACATATTACTACCATGGCTACTTGCTCCAATCTACACTTTCTTTCATTTTATAGGGGGTTGTCAGGGACTTTTGACTCATCCTGTATATTATAATATGCCTCTTTTATGCCAATTACTGGTAATATATCATCACAAGTATTCTACATTTTTTGTAGAAGTTCATTGATTCGATCCACGTATTTAATGGAAGCAATCCAAAGTTAATAGAAACGTGACATGGGATGGTGAATAGAAACGTTTCATGAAACTTAACATACACCCTGTGAAGATTTTTGGACTACAACACTATTGTACAGACCAGGCATAATACCTTCTGAGTTTCACGTTTTTATCCCCTTGAAAAAGCACCTCTAAGGACACCACCTGGCATAAAAAATAAAATAACCCATGGCTCTACAGCCCATAAGGGCCTATCTCCCTCCCACAATCCTACCTAGAGGTGTCGAGATCGTCAACTGGTAATGGGACGTGGGATCAGCATATCGAACCCCCAGCCATTACAGGAGATATCCATGACCGGGTTATGCTACTCACTCGTAGCTCCCCAATTTCCTCATGCTGGTGGGTTGCCACCAGTCCTATACACAGGCTGAAAACCCAGAGACTGAACCCAGTCAGACTCAAATCCATGCCATCCCGCAATTGGAGCCCAACACACAGCACCTTAGACTGCACAGTCACGGAGGAGGACACATCACCTAGCATCAGTCATTACAAAATGCATGTTAACTGAATTTACAAGTAATTGTGTATCTTAAGAAACAGAAAAATTAAAATTTTCCAGTTTTTGTGTACTCACCTTTTGGAAGCCACTAAAATCTCTGGTGCCCGATACCATCTTGTAGCAACATAATCGGTAAGAGAAGGATCACCCTGTGCTTCTGCACTTTCAGACTGAGTTACAGACCTTGCCAACCCAAAGTCTGCAATCTTACACGTGCACTCGCCATTCAACAGAATGTTTGAAGGCTATAAACGAGAAGGAGAAAATGAAATAGGATATTAATAAATGCTGGAAATATAACATTTTTTTTTAGTTTTTTCTACAACCATTTATGAATTTTTTTTCTTCCTGAACAAAATCAATCCAAGTTTCATAATGATAATAGGATTCTTGGAAATTAAGTTGTCTCTATTGATATACCATTTGGGATATAATATCAGAAACATAGTTAGTGGGTGGAACCCTATTAAATTAATATTACTGTTAGTTTGGAAATAAATACAGTAAAACCTTGTTAATCCAGACCCCAATAGCTGGACTTCGCTTAATCCGGACAGGCAAAGGAAAAAAAAAAAAAAAAAGCAGAATGTAAGATTTGAAATGTGGCTAGAAGTGAAAACTTCCCAAAGAAAAGGCTGTCAACCACTGATGAAATTCGGTTTCCTGCATGTACTGTACTGTATAGTGTATTTAGGCTATGCCCTTTCAATACACCATAATAAACGTGTTTTGTTGCTATAAACAGAGTTTTATTGGACTTTCTACTGTTCTTTTAGGTTATTTCAGTTAATCCGGACTTTCATTAAAACTGTCAACTTATACCCCCCCCCAATAGTCCGGATTAACAAAGTTTTACTGTAGATCAGTGGCGTATGCAAGGGGGGTTACCAGGTTTAACCCCCCCTTGAGCTTTTGAAATATTATGGAAAATGTTGTAGAAAAAATAAAAAATGGCTACAGTAATCATAATAATAATTTGAATTATTATTCCAATGCAGCATGGAGAAAATCAACATTTCAAACCCAATCTAAGAGGCCACAAAGTTCAATTTTGCAATTCATTTGCAAAAAGTTGCGCAGTCTCTCGCGAGAATTGTGAAAATTCATTGCTTAGTCGCAGTGTGCCGACGTTATTGCAAACATTCTTCCTGGTACTGATTTTGCATCCTCTTGTGAACTCTCAAGTGATGCTGAGTCTACATCCACATCATTAAATAATGTTGAAGAAGTGCTTTGTGAATCACCTAGAAGTGATAAATGTGTTGGAATGTCTATAAACTTACTTTTGAACGAAAACATAGACTCAGTGGAATTTGACAACATGTATTCTCGTGCCTCATCATCATCCTGGGTGAGTTCCATAGATAAAGGTGTTGTAAATTTCCCCGTGCATATAGCACCGTGCCATCAAGGCACATGTAGTGGTGTGCTGGGGCCCACACATTCTCGATCTCGGCCATTTTGCAGGCGATGTGATCAGCACCATGCTCCGGCAGTCTTTATCCCCAGGGTTGCTCTCAGGTACCCATTGATATGAGGCTGGGTGCGGAGACAAGGCTGGATAAATTCCAACCAATTCCGGGAATCGAACCCGGATCTCCCACGCGGTTGTCATACTAGACCACCGCGGCTCCTTGAATGAGTTTCATATTTTGATTATTTCAATAAATGTAATATATTTGCTTGTTTTTATGGATTTTCTTCACACTTAGAATGTCTCACCTATCATATACAAATAACAGTTGACTAGACAATTATTTCGTAACAAACAAACAAAAAAAAATGTAATTTTGTTCTATTGCTTTCATAAATATATTTATGTAGATCTTTACTACTTAATAATAGTAGTGATATACTGTAAGTAGTAACAGCAGCTGCATTAGTAGTATTATTAGTAGTAATTAAACTAATTAATTAATTGTAAGTATCATTAATTAATTAAAGTACAGCGTGTCCACAATGAGACTCCAACATTTTGAAAGTCTGTAACTTTTTCATTTCAGATTGTACAGCTGTGATTCCGGAAGAAGCAGAAGCAGAAACTCAAAAAGTTTATGTGGTAACGTTTTAGTGTGCGCAATAGCCATAGTGGTGCTGCAACAATCAATTGTTTGAAAATGGAGGTTCCAAACGAGCGTGCACAGGTTGTGTGGTGGTATGCAGAAACAAAATCAGTTATTCAAGTGCAACGAAACTTTCTTCGTGTGTACAATAAGGATCCTCCGACATTCAAGACTATCAAGAAGTGGTGCGATCAGTTTTTGGCGACCGGCAATGTTCTGAAAGGACACGGTGGTGGTAAACCCACGGCGTGAAATCGACCGAGGCGCCCATGTACAAGTGCACTGAACTGAATTTTGTGAGTTACACTGAAAACCTGATGAGTTACATTATCATTTTTATGTATAGTAATTATAGTACACCAAACTGATTTCGTTTCTGCATACCACCACACAGCCTGTGCATGCTCGTTTGGAATCTCCATTTTCAAACAATCGATTGTTGCAGCGCCACTACGGCTATTGTGCGCACTAAAACGTTACCACATGAACTTTTTGAGTTTCTGCTTCTGCTTCTTCCGGAATCACAGCTGTACAATCTGAAATGAAAAAGTTATAGACTTTCAAAATGTTAAAGTCTCATTGTGGACACGCTGTGTATAATAAAACAATGGTAATGTGAATTTGTAGAAAGTTTTCGAAATAACCTCCCCTCCCCTTGATGAAATCCTGCGTACGCTACTGCTGTAGATCTAAACATTTTCATGCTCACTTCGCTTAGTATGTAACTGTTTCTGCTTAAAAACACTTTTTGTATATGATTTGATTAGTTAAGAGTGATGGTACTAAAGGTACTAACGGAGGGTTAATAATGGACAATATGTTTTAATAATAATGGTACACACTACCCATACAGCAGAGAAATAAATAATGGTAAATGCACAATTCAGACTTATTGTTACAGGACAATTTTATCTGAGTAAACTTTGCTACAGTTGTGAGACAAACACAGTTTTGTTGTGGAGGAACATATACACTTTGAGACAAAAAAAATCATAATTTGTTATCTATAGACAGTGCTCAAAGTGGAAATTCCTATGTGGCGGCATGATTTTTCAAGTTTCTGGATAGAAGGGGAGGGGATGTTTCTATGATTCAATATTAAGACAATGAAGAATATAGGGGGGGAGGGATGCTTATGCAAATTATCCTAGCTGGGGGAATGTCATCCTGTCACATTCAAGCACTAGGTATATGTTCTTTATTGTGCTGAGAGAGTTGCTGTTTGTATGCAAATATTTGTCTGAATTTGGTGCAGGAGGTGTTAAATTCTATTCTTATCTTGAGTACAGGAATCTCTAGCTATGGCTCTGTATAATATAGATATGACAAATTTTGCTGATGAAATAAAGGAAAGCACTGTGTGACATGAAGGCACAGATAGTAGTTTGAAGGTAGTATTCATCAGGGGCGGCGCCAGAAATTTTCGACAGGGTGGGCAGAAGCTTCATATTGATAGATTAGGGTGGGCAGTATAAATGTAAGACCATATATATATATATATGTGTGTGTAAGACGTATGTATCCCCCTCTCTCTTACACTCCCAATTTTCCTCTTACTTCTTTTCCCTTCCCTTTTCTCGTTTTCCTCTTTGTCTTTTCTAATCTATTCTCACATCTTGTTCCATTTCCTTTCGCTTTGTCTCTGATGGACACAATTATTTCAAGGAAGTGTTTACCCATGCGCAGCCATACATTCTAATCACATTCTTTCATGCATGTTAATACAGTGAAATAAATGTGAATTAGGTTTAAGCTTGTGTTGCAAATACAAGGCACATACTTGATTTTATGTATTCGGTGACAGTGATAGAAAGTGCGATGGTAGACAATCGTGAAGTTTCTCATAATTTAAATGCATGTTTCTGAGCATAGTATTTTTATCGTATGAGTTTTTGACTGAAAGAGTTTCCTTACTCGTTGGGGATCACTTTTTTTTTGGTTTACAAGGTTTGTACAACTGAGAAATCTATCTGAATGTTTGTAGTAGCGGCGATTGGGTGCCAACATTTGAGGGGCAAAGACAATATACGTTTTCTTGGTAGTAAAGTGCTTAGTATAAAGAGGACATAGTGCAGGGGCAAAAAATGGCAAAAAATGGCAAAATCGCCGCCACTGAATGTTTGGATTAAAATGAACGTCTTATTAGGAATGATTTAAAACACAAATGGAAATCCAATTCTTTGTTCATTGTCCATGAAGTATTCCTAGGCTAATGAAAGGCTATTTTTACAAAATATCACTCATGTAATAAACAAGTAAGATTGAAAAATCTGTTCAGAATTGAAGAGATTATTAGCTAAGTTGCTATTCATTTTCTGAACTGTCATGTTACTAATGCGAGAGAAGCAATAAACATATGGTTACATGAACATATTTTTTGAGGTAACAAAATGATTTAGGACACAAGGAATTCATCGAAGTTGATCACAGTGCCAGTAATAATTCATCTATTTTTCATAGATGACGGGTTGTATGGCGTGACCACACTAGAATGTCAGCCTCTATCGTGTGCAGCATACCCTGGAAACTTTATTTGTTCAGGGCAACAAGTCCCTGGCACCTGGAACCACTCTCAAAGAAATAATTTATGAGGGTTTGTATTTTGAGTGTCAGCATGCGTTTGTTCTCGCCCCTTTGTTACTTTCATCTCATCACCATTGAACCTTATCGTGGTCATTATCAAAATCAGCAGAAAAATGACTTAAATAAAACAAATCAACCACAACTTACTCTTCCAAAAATGGAGTTTCATTAGTTCATACCTCTTAGAAAGTTGAGGTGGTAGTTTCAATTGCACAGCGTTTCATTAGTGGATCAAGGCAGCTAATTCTGTGAACAATGACGTTGTTTTCCGAAAGTCTGAAATATTTGTCTCAGGCAATCACCCTCTTAAAATGGACGCATCTTCTGTGGTAATAAAATGACATGTTGGTGCAAGTTATTTCTGTTTATTTTTCCCCAATGGCATAACACTGTCGCATTATAATGAAGAGGTCATGTGTTCGACTCCCCCCTACTCTGGTGGAAGCACAATGCACACTGCTTCGGACTACAAGTTAAACTGTAGGTTTAGTCCCGATTAGCCTATCTGAGCATAAAAGTGGGCTTAAACACAAACTAACAAAAACGTCTTCTGGATACTTCATGACATAACTTTTTTTCTTTACTTAATCTGTATCTACAGATTCTGTTGACATTTTCGGCTTATTCATGTGGAAAAAATGTATGTGTGGAATGAGGATTTCCAAATAGGATAAGTCACTCATTAGGAATTGAATAATTCTGTAGGTTTTTCCATACATAAGTGGTTTATTAAAATGTATTCACTTCGGTATTGTAGTGATTATTGTGATTCCTTCATATTAGTAGAACGAATATAAAGTTGATATTCCACATACCATATCGATATTTGAAGATGACAGGTATATAAAAATTGCAATGAAATGAAAAAAGGGACACTTCTGGAATGTCAATGCAGAGTTAATTAAAACTATACTATACTCTCTAGCATACTTAAACCCGAAGGCTTATGACTGCAGCAACACAAGCCTTCCATCTGTCCCTATCCTGGGCAAGATCAATCCAATCTTTTCCATCCTTACCGATTTCCTATAGGTCCATCTCAACGTTATCCTCCATCTTCATCTTGGCCTTCCTACAAGTCTCTTACCATCAGGTTTCCCAACAAGAATCCTGTAAACTATTCTTTCCTCTGCCATTCATGTCACATGGCCTTCCCATCTAAGTCTTCTTGATTAAATTATTCTAATAATAATTAAAAAGTAGAAATAATTTATTGTGTTGCTGGAGGAAGTAACGCTAAGATGACTTTTTTATTTGTTTATTTGGAGATTGTTTTAACTATACCCAGGCTGCGATTTATATATGTATGTGGAGGCCCGGAACTTACAGTACCTCTACACAGTTTCAGTTATAACTTCTCCCCAAGTTACATGGTGTGGTTTATTATTATATTTTTACCACATCCGAAGTACCTACTTTTATCATTATGTAGTACTTTTCAAAGCAGTCTTTCCCAGTGAAGGCCCGAAGCTGCAGTCTGCAAATTCACCCTAAATTCTGATCTAATCTTGATCATACCCTGCATAATTTTGAGCCTCCTAAGCCTACTAGCTGCTTTTAATCATGGACGTGTTCATTTTATCACAGTTTTTGTTTCAATAGATCTAATAATTACTTTCACTTTCCAATGACAATTTTTTTTTCATGGGTTGATAATATGTGAACATTTCTAGCATATATAACATTCACAAAGTAAAATATACATGTTATGAACACCAGAATACACTTATTTATTGAATCATTCGTATATCACAAGTATATGTACTTATTGAATTTGATTGGGTGGGCAATCGGGTGGGCACAGAAATTTTTGGGTGGGCACTTGCCCACCCGTGCCCACCCCTGTCACCGTCCCTGGATTTCATTAATTGTCAATCACTGCCAGGGAACAGTGATGTGATCAGTATTATGCTCCTGCCACCATTGCACCCTACAGATGCCCAAAGATAATAAATGCTGAGCCTCAGACCTACCTACGCAAAAGCTTCAAGGAATTCCCATTCCACGAATCGAACCCAGGAATGAATAATTGTAATAGTACTGTGTGCCTTTATAAATTCAGAACTGGATGATTTATTTGCAGGATGAAACATGATATGTTGTGTTGTTTTAAACTTGTGCATGTAAACATGCCCCACAGAGAATGGATGTGATATTTGTGTAAACAATTAAATGTCTTGCTTGTGTGAAAAAGTAACTAACGCATTACACTTTTTTAGTAACTATATGTATAACATAAATCTATTTTTTTTAATATTTATATACATGTGTCACTTTATTATTAAGTCTTCAGAGTAGAAATGAGAAAGCTCATGATTTACAAAAAAAATCCAAACTATTCTCATAGCTCATTGGACAAATACATAACAAACCTTAAACATTGTAGCAGATAATACAGGAAACATTCGAAAAAACAACACTTACCTTTTGATCTCTATGTATAACATTCCCTGAATGAATATATTTTGTTGCCTTAAACAGTTGATACATTATGTAACGCTTATGGATATCCTTCAGTATATTTCCTTTTTTGATAACATTGTGTAAGTCTGTTTCTGGAAATATAACGACATTAATAGAATAAAAAATTTAAACCATCAATACGAGAAATAATTGAAAGCTACTTGTACAACTTATTTAACCTTGTGTATATCAGATTGTGTGTTAATTACTTGTATAATTAGCATACAACATGTTTAATCCATGTATTCTTTACTAAGAGTTTTGACGTTTTGATGTGTTGCACATTGTTCTTGAAATTTGGCCAGAAAAGGTACAGTTTTTATTCATATTATTCATATTATTATAATGTTTGTTTCCAACTTCAAAAATGACAGAGTGGTCATGCCTATGTGCTATGTGCTATGTGCTATGAAGCCAGAGGTCCCAGGTTCAAACACTAGGTAAGGCTTAGATGCGTATCATTATGTTTGTCACTTAAGGCCTCTACAATATTACAGTGGTAATGTTATCACTAGGGCTCGGAAGTTGAGGAAAAATCCTTTTTTTTTTCCTAGTGTCCGAAGACGAGGCCTATATGTTCATTTTGGGTCATTGTAGGCGAGAAAAATGTGGGTTTTATTTGTCCTTTTTTGCCTCTTTCGGCGTTTTTTGGCTTATTGGTCCTTTTTTAGCCTTTTTTTAGGTCTTAACGGCTTTTTTTTTTGCAACTTCACCTTCTTTCGACTAAGTTTTTACTGCCCATTCTCAATTCGAATCATCATTAGTTCATCACCTCTTAAACAACCTTTCTGTAGTAAAGAAATAATAAAAAAAAGGAAATAAATATATTTGAACCATCCCTGAAACGAGAGAAAAACATTTTTGGACGACTGAAGCAGGTACGGTACAAGATCCTTTAACTGTAACTTGTCTGGAAGGTCGCACTGTAACTTTCTCTTGTTTTGAAGCTTTCAGTTTTCTCGCACTGTGTGTTCCATACCACCAGAATTTTGTATTTTTTTATTCATTAAATATGTAATTAAAACTGAAGTTATTAATTAATTTGGATCACATTTATAAGTCCTTTTTTCCATTTTTAGGTCCTTTTTTTTATATTTTTAGGTCTTTCTATATGTCTTTTTTTGGCAATTTATAGGTCTTCAACTTCCGAGCCCTAGTTATCACTTTGTTATCAAGCGGTCCCAGGTATGATCCCCAGTGTAGGACATAATGTTGCAGATAACACTTTAACCTGTAGGTCCAGTCCCAATTAACCTATCTGTGCATAGAGTGAGTGTGCACTTAGAACAAACTTTGTCACATCATTCATTTGTCCAATCATCACTCGTCCTCGTCATCACAATTAACCCAGGAGGTAGAAAAGTGACATATAATAACCAAAATATAAAGAAAGAAATTAAAAGTTTATGCCAGAAACTCGAATAATTGTAATTCTAATTTTTCTTCTAATGTAAACTATAGAAATAAATATGAAGAGTAAAATCAAGAGGCAGAACAAATTGTTAAATAAATATATCACCACAATGTGATTAATTACAATTATTCAATTGAACAGCGCCTCTACATTTGCATAGTTATGTTGAAGCAGTCTTGGGTTCAGTTCCCAGTGAGATAACATTTCAGTTATTTGAATCCTACTTTAAACTGTAAGTCCTGTCTCCTCTAGCCTTACTGTGTATAAATGGAGTTAGCAACAAATTTCACAATTGCTTTCTCAAATCTGATTACTTTGTGTCTTGCTTTTCACTTACAAGATTGTAATGAAATAATACTGCAAAATGTACTTAAATTATATCAAAATCATAAAAAACACTGAAGTTGCTGACCAAGGCAGTTTATTAAGATTTAAAAACACTTTACATGTAACGTTTCTAGTTTAGTTTAGTTCTTCATCTGAGGAAGACCTTGATAGAGGGTAGAAACTTTACATGTAAAGTGTTTTTAAATTTTAATAAACTGCCTTGGTCAGCAACTTCAGCATTTTTAACATGGAAACAAGGCTTAATTATATTATAAAAATCATAAGTAGCAAAATTAGTTTACTTACGGTAGAGCTAGCTATGTTCTACAGGGTGTCCCACGAACGGCGCAACTGGGAATTAAGAGTAGCGTTACTTTGTAACCAAAACCTGTACATACATAAGTCATACACCAAATGTTAGCCCTGTCCAAGTAGATATTTTTAAACATAGAAACAACAAACGGGGTGCAGTGTTGTTCATGCAGTGTTGCCAAATGTAAGTGAAAGTGTAAAGTTATTTTTCCACAAAGCATGGAAAATTGCATGTCAAACATTCGTACGGAAATTTGGACGTCAATTTCCACCTTGGGTAGGTGGACTATTTCGCCATCTATAGTTCAGAGAAGAAAACCGATCGTTTTCGCGTATAGCCAATCCTGAAATGCCTCGTAAAGGCGTACCGGTCCAAATGGGTGTTTTAAAAAAATTATGAGGTACAGTGGCAACACTGTTGATGTTTGAAGGCAACAAAAGGTGTGTTTAGTGATGGTCTATGACATGGAAATACTGGAAACAGGAAAAAAAGAAAATGAAAATTATGGTGACAAAAGTGTTAGAGTAGGTAAGTAACACTTTTGTCACCATAATTTTCATTTTCTTTTTTTCCTGTTTCCAGTATTTCCATGTCATAGACCATCACTAAACACACGTTTTGTTGCCTTCAAACTTCAACAGTGTTGCCACTATACCTCATAATGTTTTTAAAACACCCATTTAGACCGGTATGCCTTTACGAGGCATTTCAGGATTGGCTATACGCGAAAACGATCGGTTTTCTTCTCTGAACTATAGATGGCGAAATAGTCCACCTACCCAAGGTGGAAATTGACGTCCAAATTTCCGTACGAATGTTTGACATGCAATTTTCCATGCTTTGTGGAAAAATAACTTTACACTTTCACTTACATTTGGCAACACTGCATGAACAACACTGCACCCCGTTTGTTGTTTCTATGTTTAAAAATATCTACTTGGACAGGGCTAACATTTGGTGTATGACTTATGTATGTACAGGTTTCGGTTACAAAGTAACGCCACTCTTAATTCCCAGTTGCGCCGTTCGTGGGACACCCTGTAGTTTCATCTAAAAATATCAATATGAGTAATATACATTTGAAGTGTACAAGCTTTCACATGTTGCTAATTGCAACAATGAGAGTGAGTGATTAGTTGAAATTCTTGAAGGGACACATAAAAAGGAACACCCACGCTCACTTTAGCACTTGAACCATAACCTTCAGTGGCAATAGATCAGTCAGACTACTTGGAAAGACATAGTCTAGAAAGACTGCCAATGGAACTTGACATCCTGACCACATCATCCAACGAAAAGCTTGTTAACAGACCTTGGCCCTCAAAGAATAGTTTCAACATGGAGTTTCCATACAGTACAAATCTCCATGGGATACCCATACGATATCCACAAATGTCCAGATCAGATCCATGGATATCCATTAAACATCCATAGAATATCCAGTTCTGGATATCCATAGACGTCCATGATATATCCCATCCTGGGTATCCAGAGAATGTCCCAACCTGGATATCCAGAAGACATCCTGTCCTGGATATTCAGAGGACATCCCATCCTAGATATCCATAAGATCTTCAGTGCTGAATATTCATGGGATATGCGGTATATGTTCTCATGTTATTCAAAAATTGATATACATGTTTTTCATGGAAAGGTTCATCCATAGTGTCCAGTCATTCACTACATTTTAGTATGCAAACTCCGTGATGCAGTCTGAAATAACTCAAAAACTTGCTCCATAAAGCATTGTATCATTTACATGTCCATTGTACGTATTCAATTCAATTCGTATATCCCTCTTATCATGGATATGCATGTGAATATATAACATTTTTTTTGGATTTGTAGATGTGTGTGTATGTTTGTGTGCATACCATGCTTGTGTGTGTGTCTGTGTGTGTGTGTGAACGAGAGAGAGAGGAGTGCTTGTTATAGACATGTGTGCACGAGATCTTTGATATACATAAATCTAGTACAGTAATGTTCTTTTCGTATCCAAAATATGTGTGAACAATATCAGGATAATATCCAGATTAGGTCCAAGTCTAGTCCAGAATATATCCTTGTGCACAATCAATTGAATCTATCCTTGTACACAATCAAATAAAAACATCCAGATAACATCCCATTCACATGAACCAAGTCGCATTGATGTTCGAAATATATCCAAAAGTGATCAATAGAATGTCCAAAACATGTCCAGAATATGTCCAAATATGATCCATGGAATGTGAAAAACTTGTCGAAAAATTATCCACAGAATCTCCAAAATGTATTCAAAAATGTTCCACGGATATCCAAAACATATCCAAAAAATATTCAGAGAATGTCTAAATCATATCCTTATTGGATGTCATCTGGATGAACATATGGATATCCAATGGATGTCTACTGGACATTTCTGGATATCCTATGGATATACAGAACTTCAACATGAATATCCAGACTCTGGATATTTGTGTGCTGTATGGGTTAGAACACAATGGCTTAGACTATGAGACTTTTGTCAATTGTATACACTTACCCATAAATTCAAAGATCAAATATATGTCCTTATTGTTATTGGCTTTCATAACATCATGAAGTTTCACAATGTTTGGATGAGAGTTGAATTCTCGTAGAAACATTATCTCCCTAAAAGTGCGCTGAGCATCAGTCTTATTCCGGAAGGCATCAAAAATTTTCTTCACCGCCACAGTTTCATGAGTCTTCTTATCAATTGCTTTCCAAACTATTCCATATGCCTGCAAAATATATTGTAAATGTAAGAATAATGTTCATGGGATAACTTCCTCGGAAATTAAAATGAACTTATGCACATAATATGTAATTTTTACAGGTATGGATTTGCTTGCTAATAACAAAAATCATAAAGGGGTAAAAGGGGCACACCTCCCCTGGAAAATGAAGGGCAACCTAAAAAGTCCAAGGCATGCCCGGGACTTTTGTAAGTGAATGTCACTGCAATAAGAATTTTAGAATTTCTCTTCTTCGCTACATTTTACGATCATTTTATACCACACTCTGATTCTCCCCTTGGACACTACTGATGTGAGTCTCATGTATTTCACTGTTTAATCTTTTCATCATTTACATTATCCTAAATAATGATGCAGGATTCCTATTGACCTGGAAATCATGGGAAAGCCAAAAAAAAAATGAAGTCATAGAATTTCATAGAAATTCTTAAGTATCTGGAAAAATCAGCGCCGACATTTAGTATTCGCAGGAATACTAAATATGATTGTTGTACTTCCAGTAAATGTGCGTTTTTCATGTAGTTGTAAACTGTAACTTTATTGGTGTTTGTAAATCAAATATAGTGATGATCATTTTTACGGTTGTTAGATGGCAACTTTAATTTCCTCAATCAACTTTTTACAGTGTGATACTGGCATCCATGATCTAGTGGTTAGGATAGTAGAGTCCAATTACTTCCGGAACATCTCCACCAGACTGAGCGAGTCTGTCTAGCGAGTCTAGTGGGTGTGCAGAGCCTGAGCAAAGAGCTTAGTGATAGGTTCTGGGTTGAGATGACATCAGCGGCTCGCTTGGTTGATTGGCTGCTTTGAGAGTTGTGACTCGTTCCGAAGCTTCAAATGCACAACAGCCAAAGATGTTGCGGAAATAATCTCCCTCTAACCTATTAAAACAGGAAGTTATGGGTTCGAACCCTACATCAAATACATTTTTCCTGACTATCTATTCATCCCTTCATGATTATTGATTATTGGCATCTTTAAACTGGTTAACTAAATGGAGGTTGGGTTCTGTCGCTAGCCCTAAAGGAGGATCGGGAATATGTTTGTATAAAAGAAATTGAGCATTAAATATTCTCTGGAGATTTGAGACATGGGCTTGTGAGGGGGGGCGGGAGGGGTTATATCCCGACTAAACATAAGCAGTAATAAGTCGACAACAAATATACGAGTGAATGAATATGGCATTTGTTTCCACGTTTCAGATGTTTCTCCCCCTACCCGTCTAAAAATAACATTAAATCATAATTTATGGTGATAACCACCTTTCAAGTATGAAAAGGAGGTGCCCCTTAAGCCGACCTCCGTGGCGGAGTGGTTATCACGGGACGCTACGACGCCAAGGGTCCCTGTTTCGAATCCAGACCTGGGCATGGCTGTTTCCGAGTGTCCCATCATAAATTTCATCATATCACCACTCATCCTCATAGTCGCGATTAGCCAAAAGTGGCATAAAGTCGACGCTAAATAACCAGAAAATAAAATCAAAGACACCCCTTGATGTCTAAAACTAACCAATCACCCTCTGAAATGTCTCTAAGTGACAAAAATCGTCAGTTTAAATAAGAGTATTTTTTTTTTTCCCCTTTTAACGTCTGAAAGTAAGTTATCAACCCCCCGAGGGGGTCTAAAAGTAAAACTAACGATAAATCCTTGAATTAGCTTAGCGGCCGTCAGCTGGCGAAAAGAGGTCATCCGTCCATCATAAGAGTCGTATTCCGTCACTTCCTTGAAAACATTATTTCGGTGTTTGTAAATTTCTGGAATCCTTAACTTTTGAGGAATTTAGTCCCTTAAAATAGGTTTCCGAATTTGTCTCGATAGTTGCAGATGCTTGACATATTTTTTTCATACAAAATAAAAACTCCGTATACTATTCTTTCTTTCCATTTTGGCTCTTTTACGTCGCTTTTCTACCTCTTGTCTTAGTAGCGACGATGAGGAATAACGGATGAAATACAATACATCCATGCCTTCCTAAGACACGGTTCGAACCTCAGACCTCTGGTTTTTTAGCTCGTTGTTGTTGTTGATTTGGTGTTTTAAGTCCACTTTATGCACAGAAAGGCTAATCGGGACTGGACATACAGTTTAAAGTGGGATCCGAACCACTTGTGCCTCCACCGGGTTTTTAGCTCGTGACGCTGACAGTAACCATTCCACTAATGAAACTAAAAGTTACTAACCTATTCACTTATAAATACTAAGAACACGAAACCTATCTTGGTTGGAATATTAAGTGTAATTATTAAAACGCGCGTATTCAGCACGCCTTATAGACATGTACAGTCAACGGCAAAGATAATAGTAGGCAAATTGTCCATCGCTATTTTCATTACTTTTTATTATACATTTTGTGATGTTTTAAGGAATGGAATTATGTTGATGCAAAGTAGATGTTGTCCTCTCTCTATAGACGTTTTTATTTCAATTCATGATCATAACATTGTGGAAAACGGACTGAATGAAAATGGCAATTTCTTTTGCTGTTGGATTGTACAAATTCTTGTAATGTAGAAGAGGTACCAATATAATGAAGAGATTATCATTCAGCCATTAGAACTTGGATCCGTTAATTCCATCATCTTCGATTGAAAATCTTGGTAATTATGCAAAATCTTTACTGGCCAAGGTTATATATTACAATGCAGCTATGAATTATTAGCTAATATTCCACAACGTTGTAAATTTGCAACCTCAAACGGTGTTATCGCGTGCTGATAAACGCTTCCTTGAATTAATATTTTACTGGATTGAACGAACGATGACTGTAGACAAATGTTGGTCCACTAGGATCGAATACAATGAAATAATTTATCATCATTTTTTAATGGAAATTGTAGACAGTTCATAATTGCCGCAAAATCAACACTTGCTTTGACAGACATTTTTCTGAACTTCTAGTCTACGAAACTTCACCCCTAAGTAACACGAATAAGTAAGTATTTGATGCCCTTGCACAAAATACAGGTTCGTGTCTCTTCCTAACTGGCATTGAATTCTACTTTTAATCCAGTGTGTTTAAATGCAAGTTGATTTCTAATCCAACAAAAGTCATGTAACGTGTTTGTTTAGAGGAATTCAAGTTAACTTACCCCTTTTCCTAGCCTCTTCTTGATCTCGTATCTTCTTGCTATATGTGCATCGACTTCCCCTAAGTTTTCTGTCATTTTGATATCCTTATCACAAGAAGCTTTCCATCAGGTGTTCAAATTTAACGTGTGCCTGCACGGTGGAAGAGAATCGGCTTGCTTGTTTATAGTATTTACTTGGTTTCAGTTTATGCATAGGTCCTGCACGGCGAGCGGGTTGTTCTTCATGCCTCAATGTTCCGTGCACTTCATACAAACACACACTCTCACACACACAACAACAATAACATCCTTTCCTTACTTGCCGCAATGCCAGGCCTGTGCTTTCTGACTGCGCAGCATTTGGCAACGCAGAACGTCAGTTTGAGTTTCAGTGGTTGCCATGGCAACCCAGCGATGCAGCAAATTAATGGGCAGGTGCACAGCTTAGAGAGACAACCGTCACGCGTGACGTGTACAATTTTTTTGCCCAGTATTATTTTTCAATTAATTATTCGAACATGGTCTGTCTTAACGTTGCGGCTGTTGGGATGTGGATGTTGTTGTGATAAAAAGTTCACATCATCTCCAGTGTACGCACCGCACGTCACAAATTCACAATTTCCAGGCCCGTACGCAGAATTGTTTTGGGGGAGGGGTGTCAGATCCGATAATATGGAACAAAGCGAAAATCCTAAATTCTGTTGGGTTGATTGAATTAGATTATTTTACGTCGCTTTTTTGCAAGTTCGTCTAATCAGTGATGATATGACACCCATTCCAGGTCGGGATTCGAACCTGGGACCCCTGGCGTCTTAACACACTGTGCTAATCACTCCGTCGGATTAGATGTGACCACCAGTGTTATGGTAATATTACAGCTAGCTAAATGCATAATTGTTGCAATATTATGGTCCAAAGTAACGAAAAAAACTCCCCCCCCCCGACCCAACAATCGGCAACACAGTCGCTTACAGACAAAGGCTGTCACACGGTGTACAGCTTAGTGTTTATTGTTTTCATTCAATTCTCAGAAGTATTTTTTTTTTTTTTTTGCATTTAATATTCTCATACCAGTGTCATTGAACAGCCATGATAATTCTATGTTTAGAAAATAATATATTTATAAATTAAATGATGCGTATCAATTATTATTATTATAATAGAACACATACCTAAATGTGAGTTAACAAAAGAACGAGACATTTTCACATCATGACTGATTCGAAAAATGTCTGAACAGGAATTAAAAAGAATGGACTGTCCCGGCTAAATCAGGACGTCTGGTAGCCTTACATCAATTGTTATAAAAAAACTAAAATTACTCAAAATTGTAGACTGCAGACTTCTGGAGTCTGCCTTTCTCCACAACAAACCTATTCATTCACGCAAGGAAAAAATCGAAATTTTTAAATTTGTGAAAAATAATCTATGTTATATTCGTAGCTTTTTATAGGTTCATATTTAAATATGGCTCCTACTCTGGGTACGGGCCTTCAATACACCTCTTTAAAATAGGGTTGCTAGATTTCTAAAATGAAAAAAACGGGACATAAAGACATGTATATAGTTAAATTTATATAACATTTTTAAACATTAAAAATCAATTGCAGTTTAAAGCATTGTTAATGCCGAAATTTTAACATTTTGAAAAAATATATTAATATTTGAGTGAACACTTGGCGTTCTTTAAGAAGACCTTTGTTTAGAATAATCACTACTATAAGAACACTTTCTTTTTGGCATGACGAAATAAAAGAAACTTTTTACATCACCCAAGCCTTGAGTATTATCCACTCCACTCTGATTCCATTGACCAAGAAAAGAAACATGTGATAGCTGTATTAGAACCAGAACTGCCTTTGCCAGTCGTGAGTCTTATTCGACATATCGACAATCGACAATGAGCAGTTCTACGCCAATGTTAATATGAGGATTGAGTGGTAAATGTTAATTGGTATCCAATAAGGTTAGTTATAAATTGTTATTTGTTTCTTGTTGTATAAAATTATTTTGAAATTTGAATTCGTTTTTTCTTTAGCTAAATACGGGACAAATGGGCGTCCCGAGAATATTTTCCGGGATACCGGGACATTTCTTGAAAAAAGAGGACAATCCTGGCAACCCTACTTTAAAACAACATTTTGCAGTACTTACAAGTTACACACTTACGCGTCATGTCGCAATGCATGAGTATTAAGTGGTGGGATTTAGAGAACCTTGAGTATATTACATTATTATTGACAAACATTAAATAAAGCGGTCTTTCGTAAGCTGCCTACAAGACATTCAACGTGTCTGTCAATATACCTAGTGAAGATACACGTTGCTCACAAACTTGGTTTTCGAAGTTGAAAACTACGAACGTCATTTGAGTCCTTGAGAGATGTTATTGTACACGTTTCCCTTTGTGGATTACAATTGATCGTATCGACCTCACCCACTCCTCAAAAGCTGGAAGTCTGAAAATAAATGTTTGTCTATTCTACTACATACAGCTGAACTTCTTAGTTCAATATCCTGGTATCATTACGATCCTGTTTTTGTTGTTGTTTGTTTTATACTTGATACTAACACATACTTGTAATTCAGTGGCGTCGCGTACGGTTCGCATACGAGTGTTCACAATAAGGTTTTTGTACTGAATGCAGATTTACTCCTCTCCCTTGTAACTTCATATTTAATTAAAAAAGTGAGAATAACAGTTCAATTTATTTTCAACAATTTCCCCCCAAAATCACGCTATATTTAAAGTAATGCAAGAAGGACCTAGGGGAAATTGTGGCTCTCCCCCTTATAATCCGCCAAACTTAGCGAATTGTCGATAAAGTTTGCAACTATGTAGCACAGACCTCTTCGAGTCCCCCTAGACATGCCTTGTATATCCTGCACTCTGGTCCCGAATGTAAGAAGTATTGTCGCTTGCATCAGTGTTCGCACAGCGAAGTGAACATCTTTGGCGTATGGTGGCCAACAGCCCCTTAGCTGTCAGTTCTATGCAACACGCACAGCAATTGTGTTCAACGCCCTCCGTGGAACACCGTAGGAGTCAGTGTTACCAACTATCTAAAAAAGTTATCAGACGTGAAATAAGTCGTGTCAGAGTAAATTTTGTGTATATACTCGTACATCAAACAATATTTTTTCGAATAAAAATATATGTGTGTGTGCATTTAATATGTACGTAATTTAAGATACATGAGTGTTCACGTGCTCATGCGAACCTTATCAGGCGACGCGCCTGTTGTAATTGAAAATAAATTAATGAGAGATCAACTTCGTTTAATTTAGTCATTTGTTCCTTTCGTCAATTCCAAGTGCAGCATTGTTTACATTACAACCACGACTGAATGTTAGACGTGTAAATGAAACAAAGCCGTGGGCAAGCATGGAAATGTTATGCTCAGACGTATAATTTACCGTTCTTCAATGTGTACACTCACCGGCAAAAAAAATTGGGACACCCAGATCCTGAAATACTCGCTTCCCTGCAAGGCGTCGTGTGTGTTGCCTAACTCTATGGTGGTGGTAGAAGTTATCATTGAAAATTTGCTATTAAAATCCACTTATTGCCGCATAGTTAGGCAACACACATAATGTCTTACAGGGAAGCGAATATTTCAGGATCTAGGTGTCCCATTTTTAATGCTCATGACTGTACAGTCATAAAATGCCAGAGCGTCAAGAGGCGACTTCCTTATCATTTCGGTTTTTAAACACTGCTGTTGCACATGTTTTTAGGGACTAGTTATTACGTGCGTATTTAGTTGATAGACCAAGGAAGTCATAGAAACAAAAGAATGTGAGTGAGACTGAATCATCAGAAAATAATCGACTAGTCCCTGAACGACTCTCAATCGAACTGCAACAAAATCCAGATTATAAAGAAGTGGCTTCAGAAACTTTTGATTACCTTCTGTAAGCTCATATTGTGAACACCTTGTGTCGACTTGCTGCAGTCTGTAATTCACGGTTCTTGTAATCGTTAGAACTGATGTCATTGTCATCGTCAACCTACGACCGTTCACTACTACCCTTGATGGTCAAACCTTTATGTATCCATCTTGGTACAAAACGTGTTTAAAAAATCGTGATATAGATTATACAGTCGGATCCATGAGTATTACCGTGCAAATTGTCCATGACTAATTTCATGAGTTTTTCTCTTACATCCTGTGTGTTTTTAAGCGATGGATTTTAATGTATGTTGGTGCAGAAGTTGTCAACAGCTTATTTTGAGTTTTCTTTTAAATCTTGAAGTTCTTATTGAGTCAATAAGGTGCACGAACATGGTGATGCACAATTTGCACGGTAATACCACAGATATGTAATACTCATGGATCCCACTGCACAAATTTAATATGTTGAGTTGGAAAAATGAAGAGGTAAAATATATTGCTTTTATTATTTAAAGTCACTTAGAAACAAATCAGAGCTTCCGTAAATGTGAATTCACGACGTCCCCGGGCAAAGCCCAATATAGGTTTCTTGATTAACTTACGACATGCACAGGTTCCATTTCCGATATCCTTATCTACATTAATATCTGAACCCACTGCAGTTATTTGGATTCTCTGTAGTTTCGATAGAAAACATAGGTTTACAATTTAAACAGCCATGATGACCCGTACGACAATTTAAATCGATAAGACTTCACAAAACTGTTATACCATAAGATCAAAAAGACATTAGTGTTTCGAAGAAAATGAATGATATTCAACAACAGTTCGGAACATATGTAATAGCAACAGTACCGGAACTCAGCAACTTTGGCTAGAAATCTCAAACGCGGTGTGAGCCAAAAAAAATAAAGAAGAAGAAGGTTTCTTGATTTATTGTTAGTCTGTGGAAAAAATGAAATGACGTAATGAATTTTCTGGTTACACTCAGGGGCGATTCCTCCATGTAGGAAGTGAGGAACTTCCCACAATTCATTTATATATTTGCTTCCAGTTCTCTACTTTTTTAGGAGTTTAATAATAATGCGCATTATAAAATTATGAGCGCAATGTATGTACAATTGACTAGGTTAGCTACTGTCAAGAGTTGACTGGTGCCGTTCGTTGCAGCAGGAGGCCAAAGACGATGGACACACACGCTTTGCTGCCCTGCAAACATATGGGTGAGGAGTGGAAAAGGGGCAGGGGGAAAGTTGCGGTTTTAAAGCATCCAGCGAGGAACCATCGAGGGGTTCCTACAATCAGTGGCGCTAACCCCATAAAAATGGTACTAAATCTTGCACAGTTTGATCTTGGTTGGCACCTAGCATCCTGTTTTTGGTATAATGGTAAAAATCTAGCATAAGCTGCAAACACGAGTCCCTGGGAGATGGGAATTGAATTCAAAGGAATATGTTTTCAGAAGATAGAAATAAAATTACGTCCAAATCTTATTTATACTTCACCAGCGGACTTGTTTAAAAAAAGGGAGTATGCATACACAGCAACAAGCTTTTTTTACAACCATGCCACGATCCATCCTCTATCTTTTCTTTATCCTGTCGATTTTGTTCGTGAGAAGATTTTATGGCAGGAAATCGATAGAAGGTTGGGGGTGAACAAACCGTATTCTCAAACCGTTTCAAGTCCTATACTGAACTTATTTCTTTTGTTGAGCCATTCTACACAATTTTGTGGGAGAATTAACAATATCACATAACTGTAGTGAATAATAAGTAACGCAAGTTCGAAATTCGAATAGTATATGCATAATTGAACGTAAAACTGCAGTGATCCGAAAAAAAAAAAATTAATACTAAATCCTAGCACAATTTTGAAGCATTTGGCATAATTTCTAAGTTTAAGCAGCACTTTTTATTATCCTCAATCCACACGACTGGAAGACAGGACAAAATCGAAATTCTTGCAAAATTTAAATATCATCAATGCTATTTTCGTAGATTTTTTATAGCTTCACATTAGAATATTTCATAGTTCAAGGGGGCAAGGATCTACTCCTAACATTCAAAATGCAATACATAGTACAAGCGATATGTGTGACTGTAATTGAACGAATTTTTCAAACCTTCCTCGGCTTACCATAATTTCTTCCTACACTCCAAGAAAGCCTCGAGTCGCCACTGGTTACATTGAACAAAAGTCTTTCACTTGGCGACGTGGAAAATTACGCGTAGTTCCTTTGAACATTGTAAATTTTAGCAAGTTTTATGTTTCTTTGTTTCATACTTTGTCATCAGATATTAGCAGTAATATTATCGTTATCATGTAACATGTGTTACATACAAATTGTGACTTTTATAAAGAATATTTATGGTAATTTGAAAAATCTTTCTCAATATTGAGTGTGTATGACATGTACAATTTAAACCTATTTCAAGTTGTTATTTGTGGTGGAACATGTGAAAGTATCTTAATTGAGATTTATTAGTGTAATAAACAATAATGCACTCCCGCACATGTCCGACAGGAAACAACTTCGAAAGTGAGACAGTGCAGTGAGTCGAACACTCAAACACGCTTGGTAGGAAGAAGGAAGTGAGCTCTGTTAGCTGTTGAAATTCAAGGTAAGGTTGCTGCTTTCGCTTTGCATGTCTTGGTTCTGGCAAGGAAAGAGGCACAAACTTTTTAAAGTAGGGTCACGAATGGAGTCGGCTGCGTGTAAACGCAAGGCCCAAATTCCATTTCTTCATGTTGTTTTTAATCTGACCTGAAATGTACCGATCGAACTTTTGAAACAATGCACTGGTCAGTATGATTTAGAAAAAATATTGCTGTATAAAATGAGCTCTACTTTCCCCGAGTCATGAAATGCGATTGGGTATCTTGATGACATTTTGAAATAAGCTCAAATACATAATATTTTAGATTTTACTTAATCCAATTAGTATCTTGTATTTTAATGATTCAGTTTTTTAAATATATTTACGATGCAAACAACTGCAATTCATAATTGTTATATTTTGTTATGCATGATACAATATTCAAATTTATATTTGAAAGTGTGTTTCTTATACTTTATGTCTTAATTCTGTACTAGAGGCCTATAGCATGTATGAGTCTGCTTTTAATATTCCAAGCCACAGCACAGAGAGGTGACGTCATCAATGAGCATAAGCTCAGGAGTAAACGGTTTATATGCCGTTTTTGTAAATTAGTAGGCAGTCCGTTAAATTTTAAAAGTAGGATATTGTAAATTTTAAGTTAAATTCTAAAAGTGCTTGAGATGCAGCACACGGACGGTAACCTATGCGAATTAGAATTAATTAAAGGAGCATATTCTATTTTTACACTGACATGCAGGGGTGCCCACAGTGGGGAATTATGGCGCAAGCTCCGCCATCGAGATTTTTTTGGGGAGGGATTTTTTGCCTTCAAATAATATAAAATTACAAAAGTTATATATTTTTTCAAAATATATGTAAAAATTTTACACCTTAAATTTTATTTAATTCATTAGATGAAGAAAAGAAAGAGTATTATCGTAGGAGAGGGAGGGAGAGAAATATCCAACTCTTACATATTAGACCTTATTGGACACGTGGGTTCTGACGTTGGGGGGGGGGGGACAGTATTGAAATCTAGGTCTTCGATTAGGGCGGGTATGTTAGTTAGAGGGGGATTGAGTAAGAAATTCAGGGGGGTATCCAATTCTTGTGTATTACTATTGTCTTAGACTGTTGCGGAAATTCGGGTGTAGAGACTGATAATTAATTTATTGGAAGGGGAAATATCCACTCTTCAATATCAACAGTAAATCTAAAATTGGCTTGGAAATTATGGTGGTAGGATTGAGTATTGAATTTAAAGGGGGAGATAGGAAGCTCTTGATAAAGTGTTAAATCTTAGATTGTCAAGCGATTTCTGTAGTGGAGAGAGAGTTCGAACATTAAATTTTGGAGACTGTAGTTAGCTTTATCGTATCCACATGTTTTCGACCCCTAACGTGCCAAAAGAGAAGCTGGAAAAGACTAAATATCTCGGGATCCTAAGAAAGTATTGACACCTCATTAATATTCTTGAAAGCCTGCATAGAAATGGATGAAAAAATCTTCTTGCTTGCTTCGCTCGCAATGTATTTTGTAGATCTGTGACTGGCGCTTTACTGAGGTCAATGTGAAGTTTTATACTATAGCTGTATTACAAGACATTCTTGATATTCATTAATAACATCACTTCTTAAAATATAATGCTTAGTGTTGGTATACTGCTCAATTTAAAGCAGGGGCATCGTTTGGAACAAAAATATATCGAATCCGCATTTCTAACTTCTTGTCACGGGAAAATTTTACTTGATTTAACAAGTTAAATTTGCACTGAAGATAAAATCCACGTAATTATTGTTATGGGTTAATAAAATAATTATATTTACCCAAGAAAATGGCAAGGAAGGGGTAAGTTATTTGAAAGAGGAACCGTAATTTTCTATCTTTATCTTAAGTTGTGTAACAACTTGTAAGTTTTATAAACTTGTGAGTTTTATAAACCGACTCACAAGCACTATTTATATGCACATTTAGATAATTTAATTTACTAAACCAATCAATGTGCAAACTTTAATTTTTTTTCGAAAATCGAACAATTAAAAAATATGGACAGTTTAAGATTCATTCAGGCATCAATTATTACGTATTCATCTAAACTATTTTGGGGGGGATTATGATGAACGATTTTTTGGGCGGTCTTGAGTGTTGGGCACCCATGTTTAGGGAGGAGGGGCAGATTAAGTATAGTGTTAAGTAAAGCTAAGGAAAACGTTATTTTCGGTAGACACGCTGTCGTAATCAAATACTTTGTGGGAATTACGATATGGTTTGGGGGCGCGAATGATATGATTTGGGGGGACGCACGAAATTATGTGGGGGGGATGCGGCATTGGCCTTGGGGGGGGGGGATGGGCACCCCTGCTGACATGTGCGTGTCTCGCATGACACATCGGAGGAAACCTGCTCCACCTGCTCTGGCGCGAAATGTTTCTGTTGCGAAAAATGTGTGATTAAAAGAGTATTGATTTTTCTGAACTGAGGAAGTTAACCTGATTTGCACTTGGCAATTACGGCGTCCCTGTACGAATATTCTATGCATGGTGTAAAAAGAATGAATCTCAACCGGGATAGTAGGTGATCGCGACGTGCTTCGCAAATATTAGTTTTGTTAATGGTTGAAATAGTCTTTAGTTACGTTAATGGTTGTTAATAGACTTGACGTTATGTTATTCTTAATATGTGTGCTTATTTTCTTGATTATTTTACTTCGCTCCTTGTGCCACTTTTGGCTAATTTGCGAAGATGGGGAAGAGTGATGATATGATGAAATTGATGGATGGACACTCACAAACATCCATGTCCAGGCCAGGATTCGAACCCGGGACCCGTGGCGTCGTAGCGCGATGTGTTAACCACTCCGTCACGGGAGTCAGCGTTTATTTACAAGTATTGTCTCCCTCTTAAATCTCCAAGGGTCCCGGGTTCGAATCCCGCTCGGGCTTGGTTGTTTGTGAATGTCCATTCATCAATTTCATCATTTCATCACTCATCCCCATCTTCGCAAATTAGCCAAGAGGCACAAAACGAGAAGTAAAATAAACTAAATCAATCAATCCCTCTTAAATCTGGAGTTGAGGTCGGGATAATTTGTGATCACAAGAAGCAACTTCAAAAATACGTTTTTGCCTAGTGGTTCGTAGATTATTTTTGACATGCCTTATCATGTAAGCTTTAACTAGAATTGTCGTGACCTTACTTATAAGTGCAGGAGGCCTTAGAAAGAGCGTTTCGCGGGCTAACAGCAGACGTCACTCGCACACTATTGCCGATACTCTCGTGTCGTCTGCTCCTGAGCCGAACAAACAGGCCGAGGTAGCAAGAGGCAGTGGTCACTCACCCTTCCAGAAGGGTGCAGCGATCTAGTTGTGGCAACCGGGCTCGCTCATTCGCGGACCTGATTGGTTCTCCAAGACACACCCCCATATTGTCGTCTGCTGTAAGCCCGCGAAGCGATCTTTCTAAGGCCTCCTGCACTATAGTAAGCGAAGGTAGCCACAAATGATAGTGAAGCTTATTATTAACATTAACATTTCTATTCAGAGTGGCATTTGTAGCCAGACTAAGGGATTCTTCATCAGCATCTCTGAAAGTAAATTTTGATCCTTGGGAGATACTGTTCTGATGCTTCGGAAGACATTACTGGAATGCCCCCTCTGCAAATCTTTGAAGTTCCACACATTTTTTAAGGTCGATGATATTCACTTCAAGGACTCCCACGTAGCCAAATGCTTAGCACTTTGCTGCAAGCGGTTTCGCGTTCGAGAACTCCTAAATTCTCTGTGTTGATCCACCATCGTGGGTGCAATTCAGGAGATATTTGAAAGCCAGAAATCAGCAACGATGGAACTCGACTGGCTGGCCATTTAGAAAAGCCGCTTGGCTCTCATCAGGGAAGGCGAGCGACTTCCCGGGACGCCACCCTCGGAGGGCGCCAAACCAGGATGTCCTCCTTGAGTAACGCAAAAACCTTATTTTTGATTAAGAGTGGCTAATAAATACATGCAACGATTTAAGCTAAAAGATAACTGTTATTTTGATATCATTATTTATTCATTATTTGTTTTCTGCCCACGTATTGGTTAACGCAAAGGGGCCCGATAGGGCTACAGCCCCCTCCGAAATTTTGAGGAAATCAACATTTTCAAATAAAAACAGTGAAAACTCGGGAAAAATCAGAGTGATAAATGCATATCTCCCTTAAAATGACCGCGAAATCCTTTTTTTTAAAAAGTGGATATATCTAAATGTTCGAAATATTTTATTGGGTATTCCGCCCTCCAGCCACGTATTATCTACCTTTACAATTCCAGCCCCTCCCTGCGTACGCCAGTGTGCCCAGGCTTACAACCTCCATGGTGTTCGATCTTCAGCTCTTCGCTTTGTAGCAGCGTAGGATTCAATTATTTTATGTCAATCATTTGATATCTTCTTCATCCCCGGATTGTCTTTCCCTCCACCATCCCTTAGGATGCAGTTTCTTCTCATCCAGTGACCCAACCTATTTCTTTTTGTCTTCATGAGTATGTACAGCATTGATCTCTTTTCCCCAACTCTTTGTAGCACTTTTTCATTTCTAACTTTTTCTGTCAATTTCACCCGTTCCATTCGTCTCCATATGTAGGTATTAAATAAATTTTATATTAGTAGAGGAAAAGGTCAGAATATGGGCCCCCCTTTTTATTTTGTCATTTTTGGAGGAATAAAAATAATACATCAAGCACCTACCTTTAAAATGCATATCTATGAAATATATACTTAAATGTAATAGCATGCTAAAGTATAGAAGGTCTCCATTTTTTTAAAAAAAAAAGCAATTTTCAAAAAATGGTAAAATGATGTATTTCAAAAATGTGGTCTAAATATGGGCTACTAGTGGCAATATCACAAAAACCAATTAAAATTTAAAGAAAACAGTCTTTTATCGCTAAAACATTATAAAATTCATATTTATGAATAATCTGTTGTTTTGAAAATCACGCGGAATGGGAAAAATCGAAATTAAGAAAAACATCCAAATATTAGTTTAAAATGTGATCCCAACATTAGACCTTATGTCATAGCCCATATTTAGAACATCACGCTATTTTTCTTCTTCAATTTATTTTCGCTCTCTGTGGTACGTATTTCACAAACAAATCATGGCATTATAAAAGCCCACATTTGTTTTATGTACCGCTAATATCATAACCTATACAAAGCAGATGAGAATTCTGAAAGCGCTGAGATAAAACATACCTGCAGAAAGTTTTCGAAGGTCGCAATTCTATAACAGCGTCCAAGGCGAATCTAACCACCACTTTCTCTTGCGAATTGGCGCCGCAACCTTTGTCCTTGACAGATAACCAGTTTCCATAGCCTCTGCCAGGCTGCAGCACCCGGGAGCGCTGACAACTCCAATTCCCATATTTAAACCTTCGCCCATATTTAGACCTTCTCCTCTAACATTTAAAGTATTTGAAAAATAAGGTTAATATTTTTCTAATTTAAAACCATAAATATGTAACATGATCAAGATTTTTATTGGAGGTGGAAAGTAGGAAAACCAGGGTGGAAAGTTAGGGATGGTAGGGTGCAGGGACGTCGTTAGGGGGGGCCTGGGGGGGCTTTGGCCCCGGCAGTTGTAACTCTGGCCCCCGCAAACAAAATTTTGATCGATTAAAAATTATCCTAAATTAATACTACATATTATTTTCTGGTAAATTTGTAGCAGAGTTGGAAACACTGTTCCGAAGAAAATCTTCGGAAGCAAATGTAGGACAGCAAAATTCCACCCTTTCCTTGCTTACCAGATTATAACCAAGGTCATAAAATCTGCCTGCTTAGAGGTTATTACCCTTGCCCTAAGTTCCTGGAAACCAGAGATCCGACCCTTTTGTTGCAAATGACCTTTCAATACAGATGGAATCAAAGACTCCGCCGTGGCCGAGCGGTCAACAGTAGGTGGTCGAGAGACATAGGCTATGGAGAGAGTTCTCCAGTACTGGCATTGTTCTGAGAATTAAAATTGCTCTATGCTTCAGCTTCAGAGCCACAGATTAGCTTTGTGTTCTTGCTTGCGAGGAAGGTCTGCTATCGGGTTCCTACGGTCACTGTGTATTTGTTCGTGTGTGGGAAGAGTTCTAGCGTTGTTGTGCATTTCCATCTTGAATGGATAAATTTATCAAAACCGGATATTTTAAAACTATCTCAAAACATGTGGAAGATGACGGCAATGAAGAGGGTGTTGGTCCAAGTTCTGACGTTCGAAAGTTAGACAAAACAAGTGAATGTACTAATGTGAAAACAATTACTGATCTTGGGGTAGAAAATCCTAGGCAACCACTTTTGCAAAACTATCCAAATACTACGTTCGGAAAGCGAAAGCGGTCATTTAAAAAACACTGGTTTGCATCTGCGCCGTGGCTAGAATATAGTGTGGAACTTGACGCATGCTTTTGTTTTCCATGCCGTAAATTTGGCACAGATTCAGGATATGCAGAACCAAATTTCAGGAAAATAGGGATGCGCAACTGGAAGAAAGCATGTGAAAAAATCAAGGAACACAAAGGAAAGTCATACCATCTAAAATGCATGGAACTGTGGGCGAATTACAAAGTGAGTACCAATTAGTTTTGTAAAACAATTATATATATATATAATGAGGGTAAATTCTTTACATGGTCAGGAGTTAAATTAAAAACTCCCCCCCCCCCATTTTAATTCGAACACTGGATGTACTTTGATTTTCGTCAAAGATATGCTACGGTGATACAAGAAATGAATGAATGGACAGTAACAAAAGACACGCCTGCCTGTCCAGGGGAGGACATCGCGTAGTGGTAATGTCGTCACCATATAATTCCATATATATCCTTGGTTCGATATCTAGTGGACGCACATAGTGGTTCGGATCAAACTTTAAACTGTACGTCCAGTCCCGATTGGCCTCCTATTTGTGCATGAAGAGGACATAGAACATTTGGGGACAAAATCGTAATTCGGGAGCTAACGTGCTCAGCCACTGAGGCAGCTAAAATTCAATAGGTTTCCATTTTGGCTATTTTACCTTTTTTCCTACCTCGTAGGTTAATTTTTACAAGTCGATGTGGATTGATGAATGATGGACGGATGGAAAAGTGATGGGAGCATAGACAAACAGAATGAGTCACCAATGGCTGGTGGAGGTTTGAACATGGGATCTCTGATTTCGTAGCCCTTTACGCTTACCACTCCGCCACGAACACTGGAATAAATTAAATAAGTAATGCCATGGTTTAGAATGAATGTCGGAGAGAGTGGAAGCCGAGATAATAACTTGTACACTAATGCATTGTTGGCATTGCTAGCAGATGTTAACGGTCTACCGATACCTCGCAGAACGGAGAAATAATTTTTACCTATACTTGCATTGTTTTAAAAAATATATACAGCACTGATGAACGAAGGAACAAAGCTAATCTCCACTGTCTAGAGCAGGGGTTCCCCAAACATTTTCGTTTCACGGCGCCCTTCGTGTTTCAAGATTTTTCCACAGCGCCTACGTCATGAATGTAGGCCTATCTAGTACTTGCTTTGATTGACTGAATTGATGTTTTAAGTCCATGCATAGTAACGCTAATTGGGACTGGACCTACAGTTTAAAGTGGGATCCGAACCACTATGTTACTCCACCGGGTAACGAACCCGGGACCCCTTAATTACAAGGTGGCGAACTCTAACACTACGCCACCGGGGAGGCCCTATCTAACACTTGTAACGCTCTGTTAGTGTGCTTACGTTGCTTGTCTTAAGTTAAAAAATAAACATATTTAAAATTCAGAAACATTTTTTATGTAACAAGTACAAAATAAGAACATGTATTTGGAACAATCATATCGATGACTGAATTTCATTGAAAATATTGGAACATCACGCGGCGGCCCCGTAAGCCTACCAGGGCGCCGCGGCGCACACTTTGGGAACCACTGGTCTAGAGATTACAATTTCTGTAAAATTGAGTCCTAGGTTTGAATCCTGAAGGAGATATTATTTTCTTTCATTATTACAATAACTTGTCATCGTAATCAAAAATAGTTTAAAGTCCATTTTATGCTCAAATATATTAATTGGAACTGGATTTATAATGTCAATTGGACTCCGACCCATTGTGTAATGTGCCTCCATCGGGACTTGATCCTGGCACTCTTTGGTTATAAGGGAACGTGGCAGAGGCGAAGATATAGTACAAGCAATGCAAGCACTGCTTGCATAATTCGAATATCATTTAATGTACTTAATGTTCTAACCGTATTTAGTTTCCATCGCACTCGATTTCGCGAAAAAATGCGGCCGCAAACTCCCCCAGCAGCTCTGTAGCAAGCACCAGCCTCAATGCTTGCAGCCGTTCTGCGGGAAAATAAGGCCTCCGAAGGAGTCACATGGCGAAGCGTGAATTCTGGTGGAACCCGTCCACAAAGCTTCTACAAAAAGCTGTGCTTTCCGAGCTTGCGTGATTCCCGAAAATAGCCGAGTTCAACCGAAAGCAGAAGGATTCATCTATGGGTACGTTGCCAGCAAAGACTAGTAACGAATATTTGTCTTCATGAACACGTAAACAAGATCGCAAATATAATAATAATTGTTAGTCATAAAATAACTAAAAGAAGTTATTATCACTGTTCTAAATTCCATATATATCATATTATATTACAAATTATTTTAGATTTCGCGAAATGTAAAACGCGTAAAAAAAGTTGACATCGGGAGTTGGGGCAGTGGAATTTCTGCACCCCCGTGAAGAGTTTTCTCAGGGAGGGAGGGAAGATTGGACGGACCTTGGTCCTGCACCCTGCTTCCTGGTCGGTCCAGCTCAAATTACGCCAGAAGTGTTGACCGCTACCAGTGTTTGCAACTGCCAAATTATTTACGCAGTAATTCAAGTGAGCTCTTTCACAAATTTTACAATCAATAAATTGACTGCTCTTGAATAAAACTTGGGGTGAAAATAAAGCTATCTGAGAAAGAACTATCTACTGACATTTGTACATGGCATAGAAGTAAATCGTATACATTCTGCATATTATGAGCACAAGAATATGTTTTAATGATTGATTGATTGATTTGTTGTTTTAAGTCCACTTTATGCACAGTAAGGCTAATCGGGACTGGACCTACAGTTTAAAATGGGATCTGAAACACTTGTGCCTCCACCGGGTATCGAACCCGGAACCCCTTGATTACAAGGCGACGACACTACCACTGCGCCATCGGGGAGGCCCGAATATGTTTTAAGTTCTATTATTATGACGCAAGTGGTGTTCCCAGGGTCTTTTTACGGTCCCCATTTTGTCATCTTTTCCTTCCTTTGACGTTTTTTCTTAGATATACTGGGCCAAAAGGGGGTTATGTCTACCATCCACCCCCCCCCTTCGCCCCGGGCACGCCATTGAATGACACTTTATTACTTAAATATTAATGTGCATACTCGTTCTGCTGAAATGATTCTGATTCCTCCGCGTAATTTTTATCTCCAAACTGATATATCTTTCCTTTGTGACGGATAAAATTAATGAAATAGGTTGGTATCACTTTCTGTTGTTTCAGAGATTTTCAAAGTGATCTTGTGTAGATGCTTGCATTTGCAGTTGTGGAAAGCGCGTGGGATAGTGTGAGTGTTTGTTGCTTCGTGTTTTGTGCTGTGAATTTATCGGAATGAACGCGTATTTAGGAACGGTTGATGTGAAGTGCGGGTGTATTATTGAGCAATTGAAAATTGCTTCGTTTAGCTCGAGAGAGATAAGTGTTAAAATGAAAATCGTGGAAGGGGGTCGACCAACACCAAGAGTTTGAAATTTATTGTGGTGAGTATATCGTCTATGCATGTGTTTCTTTGCTTTGAAATGAATTTTTTATTGTTTGTGTTTAACTTTTTATTTAGTGTTTAAGTTACTCAAATGCGGTTTTTAGGGTGCCCAAAAATACTAAATTACATCATGCAGCGTAAAATAAACAAATGATTCCCATTTTTTTTATCTAAATCGGTTTGGTCACCGTTTGACCATATTAAATAATAATGAACAAATAAAGGTACTAATAAGTAAGTAAGAAATTCCGTCTCCCTTTAGTCGTATGCGGAAAGTTCGCATATGCAAAACGTTTAATATCATATGAATAACGTTACCTGGATTTTTTTTAAAAAGTAAATGTGACGTTTGCGGATCATATGGTTTATTTTTAGTACAGTCACTTTATTACGATATTTTGACAAATCCAGCGACTGGGTAAATGAGGCTATAAACCTTGAATCTTTCCCCTCGGCATGTCGTTGTACTACATGTTTTGTTGTACTGAAACATTGCTTGCCTCCTTCGTAAGACTACGCTTCGCTACTGGAACGTGGTAAACCACACCTGGGAGGCCCGCCGTGGTGAACGTGTCGTTATAAGAAATATGCAATATAAAGCAAAAATGTGAATTTATTCTTGAGAATGTTAAAAAAACAACAAGAAAAACCAGAATATTTGAGTCGCTAATAATATTCTGCATATTACATATAATTGTGATGGCCGTTTGCGAGTTTCCCTTCATTAATTGCCATTCATAATCGTCAACATTGCGATTAACTAAAAGTAACAAAAAAGCGGTACAAAATTTGAAAAATAAAATATACATAGAATAAAAGTAAATGGCAATTAATGAAGGAAAACTCACAAATGAACTGAAAAGAAAGGTAATAACAAGTTGATATTCACTACCTACTTTTGGGCTTTTTGAAGTTGTCATTTTTGGCGCCAATTTACCTGTCTATTTAGCATGGTTTGTGGCTATTATAAACGCGCTCCCTACTGATAACACGAACTGAGACAGAAATAAACATAGTGTGAAAATACCTAATCAGTGTCTTCATGACACTTGTACAAACCACCAACGTCGTTTTGCGATAATGCAGGGTGCAAGTTTAGAGGTGCACAATTTTCGAAAGAAAAGTGGCACGCGTCCTATTTTTCTTATTACATCTCGAGGCATTGGTGTACACATGGGGGAGCTGATGAGGCTACAACTCTCCCGAAACTTTGAGAAAAACAAAATTTTGAAATGAAATCTGTAAAGAACTCGGGGAAAAAACAAATTGGTAAGTGCAACCCCCACACCCCCTAAAATGACCCTAGATACCATTTCTCTCTTTGAACAACTTTGAAAAGGAATCCCAAAAGTGGTAATTACCAAATATTTTATATTGTCTCTCTCCACCTCCCCTCCAAAAGAAAATCCTGCGTACGTTTGTGTCTGGAGGAGAGTTACAAATCACTCGCGTAATGTAAAGTGCTGCTTGCGCTGGAATACTGCTAGAATTTAAATTTGAAAATAATTTCAATGTTAAAGGCGTCATCATTATTACTATTATTAATATGATTTTGTAACGTCCTATTATTGTTATCATTACGCCCCTGCCTAAATTCGCAGCCAGAAATACGATTGATTGATTGAGTTATTGTTTTAAGTCCACTTTATGCACAGTAAGGCTAATGGGGACTGGACCTACAGTTTAAAGTGGGGTCCGAACCACTATGTGCCTCCACCGGGTATCGAACCCGGGACCCCTTAATTACAAGGCAACGACGCTACCACTGCGCCATCGAGGAGGCCCAGAAATACGAATAAAACGCGATCTTCTATCTTCAGGAAAGCAACGTCTTGACAAGGCACAAGGCGGTCCTAAGACCAGCACAAAGCTTGAATGGAGACAATACAACAAGCTTGTTCAACAAATGTTGGCGCGAAGGTTGCGGACAACCAAAGGCGGCACTGCGTCCCAAATACTCTCTGAACTGCCTGTCATAAAATATTCCTGCGAGAGGACAGTCGTCACCTGTCGAACCTGACAAATTGCAAGGAGCGGTCTTTCTTGCTTTAAGGGAACAAGGGAAAGATGGATAAGATAAAGGGAAGGAAATGACAATCAAATGGTAGAGAAGACTTATCCCTGGGTTGTACCCCTGCTGTTTGAGAGCACAGTTTCTGAAAGGCAACACGCAAATATGGTTAAATTTTCCCTTCCCCAGTAAATCTTTGTTTCCGATTCATTTTGTTCATTCTGCTAGATTTTGCTTCTATCCAGGGTGCCAAGTACCAGAACGGTCCAATGACCTCGGTGCCCTCGAGCAAGGAATAACTTGAGGGCTTTGGGGAAGGGAGGCGGGGCAGATGCAAGAGGACGAAGAAAATGTAGCAGTTTACTTACATGATGACTCGTGAAAGTAAAATTGTTATTGCTTGCTTGAAAGAATGAAAGATATGAAATTAGTAATATTTTTCTAGTTTGCTTCGCTCTCAATATAAGCGTTTCTAATAAGTAACAAATTATAATTGTTATCCCAAAAAACTGTGTATGTGTGTGTGCGTGTATGTAATATGTTTTGTTAATGATGACATACTGGATACCAAATAATGTACAAAGTAAAGTGCTCCCCTGTGCTTTTCACCACGCCATGTAGGCGTATAGAGAGTGTGGAGTTTGGGCTCCATACTTTCTTGATCACGGCCGAAGGTGGCCGCCTTTACCCGCCAGAGTTCCCTCCATGTACCCACTTTATACGACGTTGGGTGGGCGCCCGTGCCGCTTGAACAGATGGGAAAAAATCCCGGTTCACCTCCGCCGGGGATCGAACCCGGGTCTTTCTCATGGTAGTCAGATGCCCTAACTATTGAGTTCTAGGACACCAAATAATGACTAAAACTATATGCGGGAGTGCTCTGAAAATACTAAATAGTTAAAATCTGAAAATGTGTTGTGCTTATTGATACATAGAAATTATTCTCAGTTGTAATTAATAATGGTAATTATGAAAATATTTCGTTGTGGAATTGTATTACAATTAAAGAACAGGTATAACAGTTTTTTCAGTGATTTTATAGTAAAAACAGTATGCTATTCAGCGCAGCTTTGTGTTTGTGTGAATTCACTGAAAACCGCAAAAGTAGCTTCTCTACGCCTAGCTGTATCTTTTCTTCGTGTTATTATTGCTGGAGCCAGAAGTGTGTTTTTTTTTTGCATGTCTCAGCAGAGAGGAATTTTCAAAAACATCTCTCCTCTGAAAGTGCTAAGCAGATTTCGTAAATTCTGAAAAATGAATATGTGTAAGATTTCATCTGTAGGTTTGTTTGTTTGATTTGTTGTCTTCACTTTATGCACAGAAAGGCTAATCAGGACTGGACCTACAGTTTAAAGTGGGATCCGAACCACTGTGCCATTATCTCCACCGGATATTGAACCCGGGACCCATTGATTACAAGGCGACGACCTTACCACTACACCATCGGCGAGGCCCTTTCACCCGTAGGTTTGGAAGAATCCTCATGATGGTTGCATTTGTAGCTGTGTTGAAAATAAATGTAGTAGTTTTGTCTTTCCGGAAACTTAATATCAAATATCTTGACAGACAATAATGCAATCCACAGGAGGATTCTCCAGAATAGCTAAATAGGAAAAATCCTGCACAGAATAATTTATCAGATGTCAAGAAATCAGCTTAGCACTTCCACAGTAGTTTCGATAAAAAAGAAGAAGTTGTCATTGAGACAGGCAGAAAGTAAAATACATTAAGAAAACTGTAAAGTAATAGTTTAATAGTAGTACTTTCATAAATTGATTTGCTTCCTGAAAATTCTTGAACTCTAATGTTTATTTGACCTCCAGTATTCACATATATATTATATACACTTTGTAGTAGTTTTATATACCAATGCACTATATATGTAGCAATATTATAATGTAATATAATGTACATATGTGTGTGGGGGGGGGTGTATCACACAGAGTTGTTTAACTTTACTGTCTGGCAGAGGCGTGGCGTGCATGTAGCCGCTGTTACCGCAGGTAACACCAAAATATAAAGAATTGAAGAACCCGTCTTAAAATATTATTACATACATAAACTGGTAATATTGTCGTAAAGTAAACATTGCAGACTGACATTTTTTCTGACACCGGCAAAAGCGAAGAGGAGGACTGATCCGGTACCCTCCACAGGCAACATGAGCCCATGCAAGGAAGACTTCGCGTCGTGGCAAAGACTGACCGCGGGAGGAGGAAGCAGGTTTTTCGCATGCCTGTTTAGCCGGCGCAGTTGCCGGTGATGCTTACCGGAAACATACCAGTGTTGCCATATTCAATTGACAGAAAAGAGCTAAGTCGCCTAATCGGGTCTATCTTACTCTGAAGGTGTCCAGTCACACTGGGGAACGATGGCGCAGTGGTAGCGTCGCCGCCTTATAATCAAGGGATTCCGGGTTCGATACCCGGTGGAGGCACAAGTGGTTCGGATCCAACTTTAAACTGTCCCGATTAGCATTACTGTTCATGAACTGGACTTAAATCGCCAAATCAAAATTTTTAAAAATCAAATCGCACTGGGGCAAAAGCAAACTACCAAGTGATATTTTGTATTTACACTAAATATCAGCGATTATGAAAGTCCTCTTTGTCCTTCTTCGACATCATGGGCGAGAAGGAGAGGAGAGGGATGGGTATGGTCAAGGGGTCCGCTGTCCTTCTAAAAATGTCAACCTAAAATTCTATATTTCACATATATAATATTATTTCGGTTACAGGAATTTGTGATAATTGTTGATAATACTGATTGAGATTGACATACGTTGTAGCATGAATGCAATAATTTCGGATTAAAGCAATGTTTTTGAGGTGATAGAACTGTTTTTGGGTGAAAACAATACTTACAAGCATAATTTCCCGATTGTTATCTTAGCACGCTCTGAAGTGTCAGGTGTCGCAGGTTCGAATCCTCAGCAAGAAATGGTTATTTCAATGTTCGTTGTTATTATTTTACTTACATATTTATAAAAATTAATAATTACATACACAAAGAAATAATAATTTTATTTCAATAATTCACCATGCATCCTCATCGTCACGATTATCCTATAAAGCGAAAGCCTTAAAGGTAGCAAAGGACGTAAAATATACGAAATAGTAGTGGTGTCAGAAATGAGATTTCAGTGGATTTAGCGACATGGGAGTGGGAGTAGTTAGGAAACAGATGAAGACTACATCTACTCTACATACGTCTTATTTGAAACGAAAAGTTTCGCGATTTGGGCAAATCTGGTTTCAAAAGAACTAAGATGGCAACATTAGTAGAACTGGACTTCTTGCAGGTTCCGAAGGAAATATTGGGGAAGGGCCGATGCTGAGAGGGGGGGGGGCAAGGAGGGTGCTTCACGTGTTACAAAAGTAAACAACGGTTTGTGGGAGGGACTGTGCAGTGCGAGTTTTGTCAGTGGTGTCTTTCGTCTTTATGTTGTTTTCGGGCATTGTCAATTAATTAATGGAGCTTGCTCCGAGTTCCGAGGTGGCGGGTTCATCCTATCTGGACAGTGTGTGTAATCGTGCGATAGAAGGTATTTTGAAGCAATCTTTCGGTTCGTTATTTTGCAGAAAAAATCGAAAGGGAGGCCAAAGCCTATTTTGAACTATTTAAAAACCAAGTCGTCTGCTGGATATGACCGACATTTCAATGTTTCGTGATATAATGACTATCCGTGGTTATGTGGATGTGTGCAGTTGTCGAAACTCTTTTGTTGGTCATGTACTCTATTTTCGGGTGAAAAAAAAAACGTGTCGAATTCAGATGTGGATAACATGGACCATGACCATGACGTACCCAAAAATTCAAATTCAAATGAAAAACTTCTCTTTATGACAGCATCATAGAAGTTTTTTGATTTGATTTGATTCATTTTGCTTCGCTTGTGCCACTTTTGGCTAATTTGCGAAGATGGGGATGAGTGATGATATGATTAAATTGATGAATAGACATCACAAACGCCCATGCCCAAGCTAGGTTTCGAACCCGAGATCCCAGCATCATATAACTATTTTCAAAGTCGGATTGGTCTGCTCTATAAGTAGCCTTCGATGTTTCTGTAAGTATCAAATTACGTATTATTGTGTCAACAACCAATGTTTGCGATTTCACTTTAGTCCTTATGTCAACATTTTTTTCCTGATTAATAACTTTACCAAAATCTAGTATTGAATTGCATACGTACCAGATTAATATTATATGAACTACTTGGAAGACATTGGGGGGGGGGGCATGAGGTGGGGAGGCGCCCAAGTCTCCCTTAAATGTCCTACTGATAACCGGTAACACTTTTAAAAATCCACGCCACGCCACTGCTGTCTGGTAATATTTGCATAGGAACAAATTTTAGATTTGGCCCCCCCGAACTGATCAACCTAGCTACGTCCCTGGTAGGGTGGAAAATAGAGGGTGCGCCAAAAATCCACCTCGCCCGAATGAAAATTTTATCTTGAGCCTCCCCTGGCTCTTATGGGGCTGTTGCGTCGCGGAGTTTAGTTTTGAAAGTTTTTAGATTAGTAACAATAAATATTATTATTATATGACTTACATGTGGGGCGAACCAGCAATATACCACTTACGTATAACGCAAGCCACTTAACATTTTCCTCATTAATATCATTGGGTAAGTTCAACCCCACGAAAAATAGTTAATCTGGTACTAGCCACAATTTTATTTTTTTCATCATCATGACGTGTAGGATCAATTCAGTGTGTTTTCACGACCACGCTTAACAACATGTTGAATAGTTGGAAAAGTCACAGGTAAATAGCAACAATCGCCAAGGTGCAACTTCGATATATGAAAACACTAGATTGAAAAAGACGTCACATGCATTTATAACGTCTGACATTTGAAAGCTTTGTCTTAAACCAATTTAATGAAAACAGTAATTGCAAAATACAGGACTGACACTTAGGATGTCCAATTTTTAACCGGAAAGTTGTAATTTTCATATAGGTAAACAATGTATGACGTGGGTGGCTTGCCTACACAAATAGGAACCTAGCTGACCTCCATGGATAAGGGATCATGGGTTCGAATACTGGATAAATAATTGATGCTTATTATTTTTTCGATAGTTATCATAATTCCGAATGTCACCATAAACGTAACGCAGTAAAATGGGAAAACAAAGAAATGAGAGCCTTTTATCAAGAATCATATCATCTTGATATGCAAGGAAGATGTAAAAAGAGATATTACGCTAGAATCAATACTGATTTGGTTTGAAATGTTGAGAACAACCTAAAGTTATCTATACAGAATGATTAAAAAGACATTCAAAATCACAATTCATAACAATAACAATGTATTTCACCAATGAAGCAAACTATACAATACTGAGGTACAATAATGAAGTACAGTGAAACAATTGGTGCACCAAACTCTAGTCTGAGCATTCTCTCGTCGGTCCGTGCCTGGAGAAATAGTGTGTTACTTTGCTGAAAGTCCATTTATGTACAGGTAGACTAATCGAGACTGGACGTACAGTTTAAAGAGTAATATGAACCACTATCTCCACCGTGCATCGAACCCTGAACATGGCGTTACCACTACGCCGTGGGGAAGGCCCGCGAAATAGTTCATGATGGTGACGATCAGTGATGTGCATCTACGCGTAAACAACGATAGTCTACATGCTACACGTAGACTATTTTATACACGTAGATTACGTAATCTATGTAAACACCATGTCGAAAGGTGATAACTTAGCCAAGGGCGCCCTGGAATTAAAAGAAAAATTATACTGCGTATCAGTTGCTGATGTGTAAGAATAACTTTCCATACTCTTTCTTCCAAATTCGAACAATTTCTCACCTAGGAAGAAACCTAATATAGGAAATATTGTAGTGTTTTATGGGGAAAAGACCACTCTTGGCTCACGACTGCCATCTGTTGTTGTTTTTTGCATACTATTTATCTTCTTCCATAGTTCATAATAGAAGAAACGAGAAATTTTGTTGTAAATAGAGTTCTTTTGATTTCGTTAGGAACCAATATAGTTGAAAATGTCACTTTCCTTTCATGAAACCCTTGAAAATTAATTTTAATGCACTTTAGATTGTCTACGTACTCTATGTAAACTACAACCCAATGTAATCTACGCGTAGATTACGTGTAGACAACGCATGTAGACGTAAACTTATAGTCTACGGCACATCACTGGTGACTATAAAGGAATATGCATAGGCGTGCGCAGACCCTCTGATTAAGGGAGGGGGGCAAAAGCCTTGATGAAAGTTCAGTTGGGAAAGAAAATCCTCATTTTATCTCTCTGTTTAGTTTCATTGCATTGGTGGGTGTGTGTATATATATCAGGGTGCGAAATCACTGCAGATCAGTGGGGAAAAGGACCAGACAGACAGACACACACACTAGACTTTATTAAATATATATATATATATATAGTAGTGTAATCAGCCCGGTTCTGCAACCGAAAATGAGGCTCGGTGAGGCTCGCCTTAATGGATTTCTCTCGTAAGGCATGAGCCTCATTTTCTTGCAGTGTTGCCAGCCTCTTACTTGAAAAAATCACCAAGGTTTTTTTTGGGTCTAACCTAACCTAAAGCAAGGAGCTGGCAACACTGCTTGAGGCTTGCCTTGCAGCGTTGCCAACATCTTACTCGAAAAAATCACCAAGGTTTTTATCTTGGTCTAACCTAACCTAAAGCAAGGAGCTGGCAATCTTGTGTGCTTGCAGTATTGCCAACATCTTACTCGAAAAGTCACCAAGGTTTTTATTTTGGTCTAACCTAACCTAAAGCAAGGAGCTGGCAACTTTGCTTGAGGCTTGTTTTACAGTGCATAAAGCAATTTGCCAACCTACTGGTATTTTTGCCATAGCTTTTTACAAAAAAAATAGAGAGGGAAGAGTTAAACAACCGACAGTGTTGCCAACACCTACCTACAGCTTTTTTTTTCTTACTTGGCAAGGGCTACCTTGCTTGAGGCTTAGCCAATTTATATACTGGCGTAACATACACACACATGCACACACATACTGTGTTGCTGTAAGATAAAGAGGGAGAGATCTATCGTGACTTTTGTAAACCTCTCTCGCGGGAACAATGTGCCACACACGTGCGCGCGCTGGTGCCTCTTATTATTTCCGTATTGTGACGCAAACAAACAAATAATAATTGTTGTTTTTTAGGATTTCTGGCCCCTATAACCTCGCCAGGGTGCGTGGTGCCCAACCAAAAAAAGTAAAGGTTCTAACGGCTGCGGTTGTAGATAACCACACCTCTGTAGAGTTTCACGTGTTTTTTTTAAACATATGATATTTTCACAGGCGAGGCTAACCTACAAGTTACAAGTTGACGGCGTAATCTTCTATAAGATGATAAGTATGCAATAAGATGAAGAAGACGCTAACTGGCAATAGCGGTGTCAATGTTTCCAGCTCTCTACCCCCACCCCCCTCTCACCGGGCCTCCTCCCCTATGGCGCAGTGATAGCCTTGTATTCAAGGGTTCGATACTCGCACAAGTGGTTCTTGAAACTGTAGGTCCAGCCCCGATTAGTCTTACTTACAGGGGGCTCTTGTAAACGCCACGGGGGCGAAAAAACATGCATACTTCTGTTTTTCCACATGTATGTATGTATGTAATGCGATTTGTGTGGGGGGCCAAAATTTTGAACTTATGGCTTAATTAATCTGCATGAATGCTTAATGTTTGATTTTTTTTATTTCTAGTTCGACATGAGATACACACAATTTTTATTTTTTTGAAGTACAGTTAATATTACCTAGTTTGGGTTAAGCTGTAACATACAACTAGCGATCGACACGACCACCTGACACACAGACAGAGAGAGTGTGAGCAAATTCAAAGTGCGATCTATTGTGAACTAAACTAACCTCACTCACCCACCCACATATAGTTTTACAGGTAACTCAAAAAGCAGAAAGTAGTACATAGCATGACAGGTTGATCTATCGTAAACTAAACTAACCTCACTCGCCCACTCACATATAGCCTTACAGGTGACTCAAAGGCAGAAAGGCAGCTATATCACTTGTAAGGGCCAACACACAAGATCTATTGCAAACTAAATTAACCTACGACATAAGCCATGGACACATCTTCCAGATAGGGTATAAGCAACTCACCTCTTGCAATTGTATAACGGGGAAAATTAACCTACAGCTGGCAACACTGTTTGAGTTGCTTTCGACGAGCCAAACTTACACTTTGCAAATAGACTAAAGCTAATCTTCTACAGCTAGAAGCTTGAAACATATACCCTCGCAGAGTATGCCAACTTACCTCATGTAAAAATATTACCTAGTATGGTTAAGCTGTGACATACAACTAACGATCGACACGACCACCTGACACACATATGGAGAGAGTGAGACAGCTTATACGTATTATATTCCTACACATGTACTGGGTTTAAAAAATAACTTGCAACAACTATTTTACTCACTCCCTATCAAAATCTCCTAACCACATGTTTTTGATACTTGCTGCCGGAACATGGTGGTTTTAGACTGTAAATTCAACCCGATTATTCTATTTGTGCATGATGCCTGCATTTTGGAATATTTTATTCTTGGCATACGGTATTTGGCGTGCTCCAGTAATCTTGCGCTCGATTCACGGAAGCTATGACGTGTATTTCCTGTTTTGCGAACATGCGAGAATCTTTCACAATAGATAATATATTGCAAGAGCGAGTTGTTTGTGTATATAAATCTAGTTTTGGAAATGGACATGAATATAATGTCAAAAATTATTGCATAACTTAAAAATATTGATATTTATTGCACTAGCAAAAGTAAATGTGGAATGCCCCGGCCCCTCAGCTGTTAGGTTAAAAACGGCATAAAAATTTTATTACTGATAGTAAGCATTGTCATATGGACAAAACAGATCTAGTAATGAGCTGTCTTGCAAGTCTCTCGAGTGAAGGAATATGATGCCACTATAAACTGTAAACAAGATATGCAGTCCCTGGCATGAGATGCACGAGGCTTATGAACCTCGACCTATAGAGTTGTACAATGGATGTTTTTTTTTTAAGCATAGCGGTGTGTTTTCGCTTATTTCAATGTCATCGAGCGTGCATGTAAAGAAGGGGAGAGAAAAAAAAAGAGGAGGAGGGGTTATAACGGATAATTCATATTTCGATTTCAATATTTTTGCTAGTCACGATTCACCTGCTATCTAGAAGGACACTGGACGATGGCTAAAAGCGAGTGAAGGAGAGAAATGTTATTTTTTTTATCTTTTTGATTGTTGAATTTGAATTTTGAATTTGAATTTAAAATTTTGGGAGCGTCAGCACTTAGGCTATTTTGCTCCCGTCATATTATACGGGGGCCAGTCCCTTACCATTACAAATAACAACTCTAATGTTGCATAACTAAAAACTTTAAAACCTTAAAATGTTCTGACTTCAGTTAAAAGCTGAGGCTGTAAACGCGCACTCAGCACACACAAGGACATAAAACAGGACAACACACACAAAATTATACTGGCCATAGTGCCAGTCGCCAGAGCCTCGTTAGTCTCTTGTCCAGGGTGCACTACGTGGAAGTGAGGTTGACTTTTGAGCGCCTACGTGGAAGGTACCCCTTACACCTCTTTTTTTGATTGTGTGTGATGAAATGGTTTTAGATAATAATAGTAGGCTAATAGAATTGTAGAAAACGGCTGTATCGTGATGCGAGGCTGAAAGCAATTTCGAAAGCAGTCTCGGGCATCTTCGCGTTCAGCCAACAAGGAAAATGCACATGGAGGGCGCAACGGTATTGTCCATGGATGGTTTTTCTGAATAAACATACATATCAGTTTTTGCAGTCTCCAGATGGGACCGGAGCTTTTGTTTTGGTTGGACAAGGGGGTTCAGATAAATGCATGGACATCAAAATAAAAGAAAAAAAAATTTACTCCACTGCTCACATGTATTGAGTCTTCCAATAACACACCTCGCGGGGCGTACCTACATGTATGCAAAATATAGTTAATGTCTTATTTCTCGAACCTGTGGTCTGTAGATTTTGCTTTTGTTGGCAACAGAAACAGAAAAAATGGCACCATGTTATTGTATACTGATATGGGTGTACTGTAATCATAACAATTTTCTAGTTAAAAATCTATGTCGAAAAGCAATGTTGGGTGACTTGTCTGTGTTGGGTCTTATTAACAACTTCACAGCTGTACCTGCACAACTCATCGACTACAAGGCAACAATGTTAGGAAATGTGTGCATGGCTCCGAGAATACAATTTAAAATCACTAATGTGGCATGAACCCTCTTCACTTGTGTGTATTTGAATATGCGAAAAATTAGACACTTTGAATAATCGAGGAGAACAATCACAAAAACAGCTTGCACCGGTATGACGTGTTCAAACTTCAGACGATTTTTGTTAATCTACAAAAGCCAAGTGCGAACGGAGATCACTACGAAAATTGTGAAAAAAAAAAGAAGCGAGACTATTTTGGCTAATGGCAACGATGAGGATGAATAATGGTTGTTTTGATAAAATTGACGAAGTGGGGCACGTTGAATATGCCTAGCCTAAAATAAAATTCAACAATTAATGTTAAATATTTGCCACTCTGAAATGGCGACGGCTATCATCATAACATCACTTGTTTCTAACCTGTCCATATTGGCCCTCTCTCTACCCCTCCATAAATTCGATTCGAAAGGCACAATCATTCCAGTTCTTGAATAAGACTCGCACATGCCCTCAGAAAAAAAAGAGAAGAAATAAATAAATCAAGTCATGTATATTCTTCATCCCCGAACTTTCTTCCACAACACCGCACGAAGCCTCGAGTTTCGGATATTGTTGTTGTGCGACAGGATAGGATAGATGAACCGTATGTTTACCGAGGACCAGACGTAATCAAATATTTTTTTTTTTGAAAAGATAGTTGAAGAGGTTGAGACTATTGGCAGCCTCTTACGCGAATCGAAACCAAATGCTTCTATTATCCAGCGATGAACTTCAATCTCACAATAACATTGAAACGTGTCCGCTGTGCGATCAAAGGTTTCACCGACGAGAACCGGAAAGTTATTTCACCATAATCACTTCACGGGAAACTACATCGGTGGAATCTGTAACATAATGTATTCATGTATGTGTTTGACAATCATATATCACTTATTAGAACAATTTTCATATTGTTTTCACTACGTGAGATGATATTTTATTTACATTTACGATAAAATAGAGGGTTTGGGTGTAATAACAGTTTTTATTAATTAATTTAGAGATGCATTTTTTTTATTTGTTGAGTTAATGATTAGGTTAATTTGTTATTTCTCGCGAAAAAAAGAGGGAACCACAGCTGAAAGAAAATACACAACTTGTATTATTGAGGTCAAGAGTTTGTTTTAACATTATTTTTTGCACACATAGGCTAATCACGAATCGGGATATGTTTAAAATGTAATCTGAAACATTGATTATGCGACTCGACTGGAACTCGGAATAGGACACACTGATTACAAGACGTCGATATCAGTGGCGTAGCATGGATATTTCGGGTGGGAACGCCAAGTCCGAAGGAAGAGTCGGTTTTTTCTTGCTTAATAATTTACTTATGGTATTAGTCGCCACAGGTATTATTTGCCTGAAGTAAGCTGGGTTTTCAATAAAATATTATTATTGCATGTTTTAGCTAGAAAATTAGATGTTTCACTATGCCACAGATGTTTTGAACTCTGGTGTTCTATATTTTTTTTTATATTTTTCTGCATGACGCAAGTTATTAAAAACCTACCTGAATCACAAGCGCCTCTGCACAACAGTAGATGTTATTGTTGTGGGCGATCCAACTACTGATTGATTTGGTTGATTTTACTTCGCTTTTCTACTATTTTTGGTTAATTGCGAATATGAATATGAGTGATGATGATATTGATGAAGGGACACTGAGAAAGAACACCCATGCTCACGCCGGTATTCGAACCAGGGACCTCTGTCGTCTTGGCACACTGTGAAAAGCAGAGTGGATGATCCAAATATCGTACACTGTAATGACGTAACAGTGCTGATTAGTAATTCAGACCACTGTTTATTACATCTTGAGAATGCTGATAAACATTTTAAAATAATTTTCTCCAGAGACTATTCGATGTTAAGAGTTTTCAAATGAATGCTAAACATTTCTATTCACATAATATTAAGTAGTTAGATAATAACGAAAAAATACAATAAAAAAATAATAGTTTTGCGGGTTTAGTGGTAGAGCAGCCACACGCTGAATTTCTATCACGAGGACTTCACCAACTTATTTGACAAAAACTGTGATGATCTTTTAGTTTCTAATACACATCGCTGTTCGTGCAATAAATTATACAATGTAGTGCCCATTAAGAAGTAGTATATTTGAGATTTTTAAAGTTACGTCAGTCAATATTGCGTATTGTAGCATCACACAGCACGAGTTGTATGAGCGCTAAGAGTGAAGAACCGTTGTCGTCTGCTTCAGAAGGCAGGAAGGGTCACATGAACCAATCACGGTAGACCTCTCTCCTCCGTAACGTACGCTGGCGTAAGAGAGGCTATTTACGCGCGTGCTGTAGAAATGGAAGCTTTCCCTCCATAAAGGCAGCAAGGAATATAGGAGTCCTGTACGCCGAACCTGCTCGGCGTCCGGCCGGGAAAGGCATTGAAAAGAGATGTTAGAACGAGTGTTGAGAGTGGAGCGTTGCAAGCGGATCGCGAAAAATAGCTATTATAATGCCATGAAGGTCAAACATATATGAAATTAGTCACGTTTTATTTTATAATCACAACATTTAAGCATTTTTGAAATTTTAAATCTGGGAACGCCGGGCGTACGGGCGTACTATAACGTTACGCCACTGGTCGATATATTACCACTTGGTAAGAAATTGTAGTGTTTCAATTCACACACACACACACACTCACAATTTAAAACAACTAAACTGATCGCATGCCCAACTGGTGGCTGGTATACACAACTATCCATCCACCAGTCGTCTTCTGGGGCGTGTGTCTCGATGAGTGTCAACAACCTCTATTGTGAAGTAAAATCTGTAGGGGTAACATCACTCTCCAATTACAATGTTGCCAAACTTTCCAACGTCATCGTGAACGACGACAAAGGTATCGGCTACCTGATTAAAATTATCAACACGCTGCCTCCGAGATTCTGGAACGTGGCCGAAGGAAAGGGACTCGCGAACGA